>NC_060129.1:111544587-111873534 GCF_021461395.2 Schistocerca americana | reverse complement strand
ATACGTTCGCCACTATGTCCGCAGCTCGTGGTCGTGCGGTAGCGTTCTCGCTTTCCCGCGCCTGGGTTCCCGGGTTAAAAAATTCGCTACAATAGTAATGTTCTTTTGTTTTGTCATGGATTGTTAAATATGTTAAGATGGTTTCTCACGAGTGTTCCCCCTTTGGATACCACTTTACTCATCAAACAACACCTGACAACTGATACACTCGTTAATATTTCTGTCAAATTGATTTCATGTCTAGTGCATGTCCCACTAAGGTCTCGTTTCCAACAGCCAACGTAAAATGCCTCCCCCTTGCTTTCCAACACAAGATTAATAAGAAGATAGTAATAACTCAACATTATTTTAAAATGAATAGAGCACATCCACAACTCAAAATATCTACAAAATAATAACAATAATAATAATACCATAACTAGTAATAAGAAAAAATTCCATAAAATAACTTTTTTTTACTAATTCTTTTTACTAATTATTCTCTGTTAATAACTAGATCGTACAATCAATGATTATTCAAAATTCATTCTGCCACACGTACAAATGTAGTGTACAAGGACCCAGAAAAGTGTAACTGCAACAACAAACAGTGCAAGAAACAAATAACGAACTCTGACTGACAGACTCTCGAAAAATATTAAAAAAAAAGAGCACCAAACGAAATAATTACCTGGACAGTACAGTAACAGGAGAATAAAAGCAAAGAATGGATTGTCTCGTATTTACAAGTAAAATGCAAACTGGATTTGTAAAACGAAAATTGTTATTTTGTAAATAAAAGTCTATATACGTTAAAAAAAAAAGGTTCGATTCCCGGCGGGGAACAGGGATTTCCTCTGCCTCGTGATGGCTGGGTGTTGTGTGATGTCCTTAGGTTAGTTAGGTTTAAGTAGTTCTAAGTTCTAGATGTTAAGTCCCATAGTGCTCACAAGGGAACCTCCCCATCGCACCCCCCTCAGATTTAGTTATAAGTTGGCACAGTGGATAGGCCTTGAAAAACTGAACACAGATCAGTCGAGAAAACAGGAAGAAGTTGTGTGGAACTATGAAAAAATAAGCAAAATATACAAACTGAGTAGTCCATGTGCAAGATAGGCAACATCAAGGATAATGTGAGGTCAGGGGCGCCGTGGTCCCGTGGTTAGCGTGAGCAGCTGCTGAACGAGAGGTCCTTGGTTCAAGTTCTCCCTAAAGTGAAAAGTTTACTATTTTTATTTTTGCAAAGTTAACCGACACGAAGAAGATGCTTTGATATGCAAATGATTAGCTTTTCAGAGCATTCACATAAGGTTGGCGCCGGTAGCGACACCTACAATGTGCTGACATGAGAAAAGTTTCCATCCGATTTCTCACGCACTAACAGCAGTTGACTGGTGTTGCCTGATGAAACGTTGTTGTGATGTCTCGTGTAAGGAGGAGAAATGCGTACCATCACGTTTCCGACTTTGATAAAGGTCGGATTGTAGCCTATCGCGATTCCGGTTTATCGTATCGCGGCATTGCTGCTTGCGTTGGTCGAGATCCAATGACTGTTAGCAGAATATGGAAGCGGTGGGTTCAGGAGGGTAATACGGAACGCCGTGCTGGATCCCAATGGCCTCGTATCACTAGCAGTCGAGATGACAGGCATCTTATCAACATGGCTGTAACGGATCGTGCAGCCACGTCTCGATCCCTGAGTCAACAGATAGGGGCATTTGCAAGACGACAACCATCTGCACGAACAGTTCGACGACGTTTGCAGCAGCATGGACTATCAATTCAGAGACCATGCCTGCGGTTACCATTGCCGCTGCATCACAGACAGGAGCGCCTGCGATGCTGCACGAATGGCAAAACGTCATTTTATCGGATGAATCCAGGTTCTGTTTACAGCATCAGATGGTCGCATTCGTGTTTGGCGACATCGCGGTGAACTCAAATTGGAAGCGTGTATTCGTCATCGCCATATTGGCGTATCACCTGGCGTGATGGTATGGTGTGCCATTGGTTACACGTCTTGGTCACCTCTTGTTCTCATTGATGGCACTTTGAACAGTGGACATTACATTTCAGATGTGTTACGACCCGTGGCTCAACCCTTCATTTGATGCCTGCAAAACCCTACATCTCAACAGGATAATGCACAACCGTTTGTACGTGCCTTTCTGGATACAGAAAATGTTCGACTGCCGACCTGGCCAGCACATTCTCCAGATCTCTCACCAACTGAAAACGCCTGGTCAATGTTGGAAGACCAACTGGCTCGTCACAATACGCCAGTCACTACTCTTGATGAACTGTGGTATCATTTTGAAGCTGCATGGGCAGCTGTACCTGTACACGCCATCCAAGCTCTGTTCGACTCAATGCCCAGGCGTATCAAGGCCGTTATTACGGCCAGGGGTGGTTGTTCTGGATACTGATTTCTCAGGATCTATGCACCCAAAATGTGTGAAAATGTAATCACATGTCAGTTCTAGTACAATATATTTGTCTAATGAATACCTGTTTATCATCTGCATTTCTTTTTGGTGTACGAATTTTAATGGCCAGTAGTGTAGTAAAGGAGTTTTGTTATTTGGGGAGCAAAATAACTGATGATAGTCGAAGTAGAGAGGATATAAAATGTAGACCGGCAATGGAAAAAAAAGCTTTTCTGAAGAAGAGAAAGTAGTTAACATCGAGTATAGATTTAAGTGTCAGGAAGTCTTTTTCTGAAAGGTATTTGTATGGAGTGTAGCCATGTATGGAAGTGAAACACGGACGATAAATAGCTTAGACAAAAAGAGAATAGAAGCTTTCGAAATGTGGTGCTACAGAAGCACGCTGAATATTAGATGGGTGGATCACATAACTAATGAGGAGGTATTGAACAGAATTGGGGAGAAGAGAAGTATGTGACACAACTTGACTAGAAGAAGGGATCGGTTGGTAGCACATGTTCTGAGACGTCAAGGGATCACCAATTTCGTATTGGAGGGCAGCGTGGAGGGTAAAAATCGTAGAGGAAGACGAAGAGATGAATACACTAAGCAGATTCAGAAGGATGTACCGGGAGATGAAGAAGCTTGAACAGGACAGAGCGGCGTGGAGAGTTGCAGCAAACCAGTCTCAGGACTGAAGACCACAACAACAACAACAGCGTTGGATTTTTCGTGTGTTTTCACCAGTACCAGATAATCGATTTCAAAATTTGTAGACTTCAACTTCTTATCATACCAGTATCTGTATATCCTCAATTTCCATTGTTGTTCATTTACTTTGAGAATTCTTCTCGGTTGCACGGCTGTGGTCCATCGAACTCTCCAATCCCTGATATTTCATCCAAGGCTATGTTGGACATATTTGGAGGTGCTCCTGGTTGTGCTGAGTCTTGCCAACTGACTATCCAGTCGGCAAGACACAGCACAACCAGAAGCACTTCCAAAGATGTCCAACATAGCCTTAGACGAAACGTCAGGGATTGAAGAGTTCCATGGATCATGGCCATACAAACTGGAGAATTCTTAGCAGCTGAAACATCCGGTCGTGAAAGCATTCATTATATGACTCCATTACTTTCTTGACGATTTCTTCTCTTTCTTGTGGACTCATAGCCTTACATGCTGGGTTATTCAATTATTTCATTTATGAGATTTGGTGGTTTCTAGTGATACATTATTTCATATGTGCAAAACTCAGTAGACAAATGCTGTAAGCTGGTAAGTATATCTTCAAAGGTGTCTACGTACTCTATCCAACTTACGTCATTTTTGTTGCAATAAGTTCTAAATAATCTCCCTATTTCTCTCATGTAGCGTTTAGCTGGATTGCTTAATGTGTGGTAAGCAGATATCAGAATATGGTTTACGCTCTTATCCTCAAAAAATGTTTTCCAACGTTTAGAAGTAAATTGTGCTCCATTGTCAGAAAGTATGCTCTTCGATTGTCCTGCCTTTGTCAAATAGTCTCTTCTACTTTTAAAAAGGAGTTCTGAATTGTTGCTTTCTTTAACAGATATAGTTTAATGCGTTTTGAAAAAAGCTCTACAGTGACAAATATGTAACAAAATCCTCCTTTAGCCTTAGCCAATGATCCATAAAAAGCGACTGCTACAGGTTGCAGTTGTTCTTTTGGCAAGATGTTCTGCATATATCCTTTGCAGGTTTGATTACTAACTTTTACACTCAGGCACCTGCCACATGCAGATAATTGCTTCCTCACTCTCCTGGCAATGTTGTAAAAGTACACATTTCTAAAACTTTTACTTCCTGCTTTCCTCATCTTCATCCAATAAATCATCCTCAATCTCTCTAAAGTCCAACTCATTTATACCATTTATGTCTGCACAATTCCTTTTCCTTCTCTGTATTTTACTCAGAGCTACATCAATTGATTGCTTGATGTCATGTCCCTCTTTTACACACTGCCTACTTTTCGCAGAACTGATCTTACTGTAAGCCTGCTGATTGGTTCTACCTTTTCAGTTGGAATGTTGTTCTTCACAAATAGATGACCCTTTTTACGCTGTCAGTCGCTATAGGCCTTGAAAGTATCCCATAAAGCTTCTAGCATCACATGTAAATCATAATGGCTGTCCACATGTTCCTTATCTGAATATACTGTCCCAGTTACCATTGGTACAATCTGGTTCCCATAATCTTCACAAAATATGACTGGCATCTTCTTCTTCGTCATTAAGTAAATCTTCTTTAACCTCCATATACACCATGCCACGCAGTTCTTCCTCCCATTCATCATTACTACTGTCACTTTCACTATCAATATTACCACACATGCTATCATCTCCAATCCTGTACACTTCTACAACATCTTTAGAACGATCATCAGAATTGTTGACAAGTACACCAGTACAAGTATCATCACTTGAGTGCTTAACAGGGATAGATTCGTCCTCCATTAATTTACCTAATCCTAACTCATCAAGATTACTATCAGAACCAACATTTTCTTTGCAAATTTCTTCACCACACTGATTATATAGACTTGAGATAGTTTCCTCCTCTCTAACAGAACCTCTTCAACATTCTTACAGGTGCTAATACTTCTATCTTCAACACTTTCGTTCATACTTTTCCAGAAGTTACTGTCAAACTGTAATTTGCTACTCTGATGTGCTCTTCTTACATTAGTTCTTTCATTTCCACTCCAATACTATGTAATTATTTTCGATGTCTCTAGGCTGGTGGTGTTTGGTCTGATTTTGGTACTTATTTCTCACCCCAAACTGATAGGCTCCCAATGAGGCATCCATCAATTTAAATTGCCTCATCTTGATTGGTGATTAACCAATTGTCTGTCGCTATTCTCCCACAGTCTCTCCCTGTTGCCATGTCCTCTGTGTTCATCCCCATTCCTACGGTTGGTCCACCTATTGTCACTTCTATTGAAACCAATGTTATTACTCTGATTTTCAATATCACTCCTGCCTTGATTCCTGCTCTGATTCCAACTCTCCGCCCCCCCCCCCCCCCCCCCCCGTGCTGCCATTATTAAACCTCCCACTGCTCTCAGAGGCTCTATCAAAATTAATTTATGTATCTCAAGAACTGATCCACAGTGTCGTCTGGCCCATAAATCAACTCCCACTGTACTCTTTTCGGTAATCTCCTGTAAGGCATCATCTGTATTAGTTCGTCAAACGTTTTGTCTGAGTGTACTAAATCCCTCAACTGGGTTTCACAAAAACACTTCAAGCTACCATCGCCTTCCCTATACATTCAACCATTCAAAAACTCACTCTTAATCCTAGTTTGCTCAGATTCTGACCAAAACTTATTTAAGAAATTTCTTTCAAATTCATCATATCATTATATTCTGATTGGCTCATGAGATTGCTTCTCCTTGCAAAAATCACTTAAAAAGTTTAATTTTAACATTGTCTGTCATGTCATACTAAAGTTATCCTGACAATGCTGTAAAAAATCAACAGGATGCAATTTCTCATCCCCTGGAATGCATTTTAAAGCTATGCCACCCCATAAACAATTAATATTGTTAACAAAATTTCTTTGTGCTACACCCTCTTGTAATTCTACAACATTCTTACTTAAATCTACAACATTATTTTTACACAAATCTATTTTTTCATCAGTTCTACATTACTTATTTGATTAGAAATGTCTGTAAGTTTTCACTCAGCGTTCCTTTTGTATGCTTCTACTTTTTCTTCTAAGGTTCTCCTAGTCTGAACAGCCTCTACTATAAGTTTAGGATTTTCTGCTTCTACATGTTTGAGTTCACCCTGTCCTGTCCCAACAGTAATTCTTAGTGCTGCCAAACCCTCCAGGATTCCCCTTATTTGATTAGTATTTTCAGTAACAGTATTCTTTAATTCTGCCATTTGTTCACTGAATTGTTGACTTAACTGTAGACCCTACTGACCAATATCCTTAATCTGTCCCATATGTTCCTTTACTTCTTTCATATGCTTTATTAATAACATTAACAAATCATCTCCGCTTACTCTTCCTTGTACAATTGGAGTAATCGTGGTGACATTTTCACTAGAACCCTGTCCACCAAAACTTCGATCTACACTTGAATTACTGCTGGACGATATTTCAGTGATACTTGATCCTAGGTTTACTGCCTACAAGATTTTCCACATTCATTTTTACATTCTCGTTATACCCATAGTAATATACAAAATATAAAAACTTCTCACACAAATGTTTATCACTGTCACAGTACACAATTAAAAAAATAAACTGTTACTCACCTGATGGTTGATGGTGCTGTCCAAGAATTGTGTCCTTTTTATTCACACCAATTCTTTCCATGTAGCAACATCAGTTCGTTCTGTGCATCCATAACACAATTTTTTCAAAATAAATTATGCTTGGCAGTCGTCTTAAATTCACCTGAAAGCATCACTTGTTAAACATAGTTCCACATTTTAAACATCAATCCCAGCTCAACTCCACCAAATGTAACATTCTCCTCAGATCGTTAATATCTAACTTAAAATGCGTTTGCCTGAGGTTCATTGATGATTGAAGACGAAAGTTTCAAGCTTCACAAATTTTATTTACATTAGTTGCCAACCAAACTGCACACTTCACATGTAAACAAACCCCGACTGACTGACCTCTGACTGACTTCACTGACTGGCCTCCCACAGCATCGCTGCGTTGCTTTAAATACAATTTTTAACAATTACTACATTGTTAATTTATTAGAAAACGCAACTTATAATTAAAAACAATTTCACCTAATCTAACTGCTGTTATATTTTTACATGTATTAACATATAATGTAGAGTAACATATTATTTTACATTCATCTTTGTTTTTTTTTGTGGGAAAACTAATTTACAATCTGATTTCAACAATTAGTTTGATTTTATTTTCATTTCATAATTAAAGATTGAACAAAGTTTGTTGTTAACACTTATTTGAATTATACACATTTTAGTTCGCCAGGTATGGTACACATTTGTTGTCTATTATGCTACAGTTTTGTAAATTTCAGTAGTGTAACTAACCAGAGATAATTATCTGCATAACTTACAAGCATTATTAATTACAATGAATTACCTAAAAATGAATAACGAATGAATTAACATCACTAGATAATAATTGTTATTTTTATTTGAATCTGAATGAGGTATTTTGTGTTGACTCATTAATCAATTGCAGTTATGGTAATTACAAGCATTAGTTGTTTTTACCAACATTTCAACAGCCTCTTAACATTTGTTGATAAATATTTATTACTTCAAATTTTCAATTAGATATTTAATTAAGCATTTGTTCATAATTATGTTAGTGACAAGAATCTATTGACCATCTTGATAATGTACGTCCTTCCTAAATATTTTATATGTGTTTACTTAAAATATTAGGTGTTTTATCAAATTGGATTGAATGATACTTATAAAGATTCACATAGAAGACCTTAGGAAGCACTGAATCCGATAACTACCCTGATGCATATAAAAAAAAGGTGGTATCAGACACTTCATAATAATCTTGGTGGGAGGCTGTTTCGCTATAACGTGCTGTATGACGAATGGTACGCTGTCCCACCAGCCTACTCGCCATGCATATGTGATGCAATAGTGACCTATGTGGCACAGGCCACTATTGCGCCGCTTTTCATATGGCAGCACTGCACGGTGCATAAACAACGTCTGACTCTTCCATATTGTCCATGGTGTCCAAATACATGTCTGGTGATTGTAGGACGTAATGGTAGGGCGTAAAGTGATCTTCTGTATCAATATCTCATTTTTTCCAAAAATGTGTGTTAAGCCACTATTGCGCTGATAGTCTCAATTATTATAGAGGTGCTAATATGTTATGATCTTACTCAGTGTTATCTTGAGTATTTCAGATAAACTATTCCCTCAGAATAACACATAAATTCTGTAGTTACGACTGCACTTCTTATGCATTGTAATTTTATTTTCAGAGTTTTTTCTGTGGAAGGAACAGATGGAAGCTGAAGAGAAAGTTTAGTTCATAAGACCAAGGGGAAAACAGAAATGTAATTATTTTGTTTGCCACCGCTCAGGATATGCTGACAAAACAGCTTCAGGCAGAAAGCTAAGGGAATCTTCAATCAAAATTGGTCGTACACCTGCCCTGCCTGTTTGGTAGTAAAAAATGTGTCATCTAACATGGTTAATGTCAAGTTCTACATTACACACACAGGACACAGCCTCTTCGGGGGTAGCTTACATCTGATCACAGTTGACAGGGCAATGGCTGCTAAGTTAATTGCACAAGGTGTTCCCAATACTACAATCCTGAAGAAAGTGAGAGAGAACATTCGAGTCGGATTCTTTAGAAGAGTTCATCTTTTAAACAAACAAGATATTAGAAATATTAGGAAAGAGTACAAGCTGGACAACGGTAGTCACATCAAGATGATGCAACCAGTGTTGAGCTGTGGGTGAAACAACAGCAGAGCCTAGGGAAAGATTCCCCTGTGATTTATTACAAAGCCCAGGGCACTGAGGATAATAGACATGGAAACAAATGATCAGAACGTGACTTTACGATAGTATAAATTTTAGCTGACTGCACTGTTGACCGTGGATGAAATTGGTGCTGGATGCCCAGTTGCTTATTGCCTCAGTACACCTACTGACGAAAGGTCTATGCAAGTTTTCTTCGAGCAGAGTAAAAAATGTACTGGAACCATCAATACAAAGGTAAGAAGATAGTTTCATTAGAAATTGTTTGATCCACTGCTTGCTGAAAGTAACTGTAGCATAGGCATATATGTTTGATATTTATTTTTATAGATATTCATGTCTGATGACTGTGCATCTACTGCAGTGCCTGGAGTGTAGTTATGGATCATATTGAACATAGGTTAATATGTACCTGGCACATTGATTGTGCATGGAGATGAAATATATGCGCAAAAGTAAATGGGAATGCAATGCGGAAGAGTACTGAATACAAAGTTCTGAAAACTTTGCACTTACAGACGAGAGAAATCCTCAGAGTTGCTGAATGGTTTTCTTACTTGTTGTGCACAGGAGGAAGGAACTGAGGAGTTTGGTACTTACTTTAACGATAGATATGCATGAAGGCCACAAATGTGGGCGTACAGCTATAGATTTGGAGTTGGCCTTAATACATATATGTTCTTAGATGCAAAGCACAGAACTGTTAAATACTCGTACTTGTTGAAGAAAATACATAAGACGGTAGATAAATGTATCCAGGCCCTGTTGCACAGAATAAGGGACTCACTTTTTCAAAGATTAATGAGTCTGTGAAAGGGAACAAGAAAACTACATGCAGTGCTGAAATAAGTAAGAGTCACAGAAGAGGCTGTGGTATCAAAAAGAAATTGATACACTGTGTTGCAGATGGCACACGGCATGTATACTCCCTTTCTGATTGGCCCCCACATACTGTCATCTGTACAGAGAGCTCATGCTCTGCATGTCCATTGTCCTGTCCTGAGTGCAAGGTATGTACACTTATTTTCAACAGTTAAATTCTTATACGTAACAGCCATATGTGCCAATTCGGGAGATGTTCTTCCACATGTGCGTATAATGTATTAATCTGTATTTCTTTTCAGACCTGTGTGCACAGTTACATATGTTCTTGCACAGACAACCCAATCAGAGGTAACCTCTGTGGACACGTTCGTGCAGTGGAAATCAGCAAAGGAACTGTAAAGCTCCCTACGCAAGACAGGTTCAGTAGAGAGTCATCTGCATAGGAGTAAACACAAATAGTTGCTCAGCAGACTTCTGCTACTTGCAGCATTGTTGACTACTGAGCTGCTTTGGAAGACAAGCTGGCTATTGTGCAAGAATGGCTAATAGCGAAACAGCTGTCTCTCTCCTTGCATCATTTAACAAATTAATTAAAGAAATGAGGGCAGGCATTGCATCACGAAAAGAACTCGTTGGTCCCCATTTTCCAGAACTTCAGCCCCACCAAGTGAGACGTGCAGGATAAAGAGGCAGTTGCAATCAGTAAGGAAGGCATGTGAAGATAAGCAACATTCATTTGCTACACCATCCTATGCAGGAAATGAGGCCATTGATCAAGACCTCTTGGCGAATGGAAATAGTAGCTGGTACCATGTCTATGCTAAATGCAAGTAAGGAAACCATGCAATAGCTCTGAGTATTTATCTTATTCTGCTTGTAAGTGCAAGATTTTCAGAAATGCATGCACAGTACTCTTCAGCATTGAATTGGCACTTACATTTTATGCATGCCCTCTGTCTCCAGTCATGGTCAGCATGCCAGGCACACAGCCTGTGGTCACTATAAGCAACAACTACACTCTGCTGGCATTGTAGTAGCTGTCACAATTACCAACAGTATTGATAAAAGCTTTGCCAATGAAACTCTGTCTTGCTTTGCGTTTTATGTTTCTAATAAACTTTTGTATCTGATCTAAAAAAACCTCCATAGGACAAGCTTAGTGCGCATACTGAGGCTGTAAGCAACAAGGGATTTTGCACCAGATTCATCCTCTGTCATCAGTGGTGTTACTCAGCACATGGGATTTCGCTTTACCTTTTGACTGAGCTGCTGGTTATATTACATTACATTAATACTTATTCCATAGTTTATGAATACAGCATATCATAGTGATGTGGAACATGTCAGTTTAACATAAGTTTTTATTACACAATTTTTTACTGTTACTGCTTCATATCTAAAAATTCAAATGTTGGTTGGCTATCTATCAGACTTTTTTGTATTAGGCAAATCACCAAAGATTTTTGAGGCCGCATAATTCACCCCTGGCACCATAATTCACCCCTTCTCATGCCAAAGTCAGATTTAAACCAGAATAGTGAAGATCATACTTTCTTCTACTATTGTAACTATGCACTTTGCTATTATATTTGAATAGGAATGGGTTATTTGCAACAAATTTCATAAGTGTATATACAGGGTGTTTCAAAAATGACCGGTATATTTGAAACGGCAATAAAAACAAAATGAGCAGCGATAGAAATACACCGTTTGTTGGAATATGCTTGGGACAACAGTACATTTTCAGGCGGACAAACTTTCGAAATTACAGTAGTTACAATTTTCAACAACAGATGGCGCTGCAAGTGATGTGAAAGATATAGAAGACAACGCAGTCTGCGGGTGCGCCATTCTGTACGACGTCTTTCTGCTGTAAGTGTGTGCTGTTCACAACGTGCACGTGTGCTGTGGACAACATGGTTTATTCCTTAGAGCAGAGGATTTTTCTGGTGTTGGAATTCCACCGCCTAGAACACAGTGTTGTTGCAACAAGACGAAGTTTTCAACGGAGGTTTAATGTAACCAAAGGACCGAAAAGCGATACAATAAAGGATCTGTTTGAAAAATTTCAACGGACTGGGAACGTGACGGATGAACGTGCTGGAAAGGTAGGGCGACAACGTATGGCAACCACAGAGGGCAACGCGCAGCTAGTGCAGCAGGTGATCCGACAGCAGCCTCGGGTTTCCGTTCGCCGTGTTGCAGCTGTGGTCCAAATGACGCCAACATCCACGTATCGTCTCATGCGCCAGAGTTTACACCTCTATCCATACAAAATTCAAACGCGGCAACCCCTCAGCGCCGCTACCATTGCTGCACGAAGGACATTCGCTAACGATATAGTGCACAGGATTGAAGACGGCGATATGCATGTGGGCAGCATTTGGTTTACTGACGAAGCTTATTTCTACCTGGACGGCTTCGTCAATAAACAGAACTGGCGCATATGGGGAACCGAAAAGCCCCATGTTGCAGTCTCATCGTCCCTGAATCCTCAAAAAGTACTGGTCTGGGCCGCCATTTCTTCCAAAGGAATCATTGGCCCATTTTTCAGATCCGAAACGATTACTGCATCACGCTATCTGGACATTCTTCGTGAATTTGTGGCGGTACAAACTGCCTTAGACGACACTGCGAACACCTCGTGGTTTATGCAAGATGGTGCCCGGCCACATCGCACGGCCAACGTCTTTAATTTCCTGAATGAATATTTCGATGATCGTGTGATTGCTTTGGGCTATCCGAAACATACAGGAGGCGGTGTGGATTGGCCTCCCTATTCACCAGACATGAACCCTTGTGACTTCTTTCTGTGGGGACACTTGAAAGACCAGGTGTACCGCCAGAATCCAGAAACAATTGAACAGCTGAAGCAGTACATCTCATCTGCATGTGAAGCCATTCCGCCAGACACGTTGTCAAAGGTTTCGGGTAATTTCATTCAGAGACTACGCCATATTATTGCTACGCATGGTGGATATGTGGAAAATATCGTACTATAGAGATTCCCAGACCACAGCGCCATCTGTTGTTGAAAATTGTAACTACTGTAATTTCGAAAGTTTGTCTGCCTGAAAATGTACTGTTGTCCCAAGCATATTGCAACAAACGGTGTATTTCTATCGCTGCTCCTTTAGTTATTATTGCCGTTTCAAATATACCGGTCACTTTTGAAACACCCTGTATGTATTGCAAAGATTCTGTGAAAATCTTGATTTCTTTAAATAAATGTCTGTAAGGTGATCTTGGGTGGGCTAGAAATATAATTTAGATTATGCACTTTTGTGCAGTGAACAATTTTTCTCTTGATAATGAATTACCTCAAAGTATGATACCATATGAAAGCAGTGAATGAAAATGGAAATAGTAAGTTAATTTACTCAAATGTTAATCACAAAAACTTGCAATAACCCCAATAGCATAAGTTCTTAGTCTAAAATTGAGTTACTCCTTTGAGTTTGTGCCTGTCCACCCACCCCTTAAATATTTTGCTGTCATGTGAGCCAGTTTACCCTTCTGTTTCCTGTTCAGATGCTGGCCATACCTTGTGAAGTCCCATTTACCAATAGCATCAACAGGAACCAAACCTATGCCTGACAAAGTAGGTCCCCGAAGCAGCTGATCTAGCTACATATTGATCCTCCTGACAGGGCTGTTCAGTGGGGCCGATCACACTGTATGAGAGTAGGAACCAAGTCAACATTTGTATGGTTCATTGCAGATGGCATTTTTACTAGGTAGCCCTGATCCCTATCAGTATTGTTTCTCACCCCACCCACTATCATAACATGATGCTACTTTGTAAAACCCTTGCACAGTGATCCTACGAGTACATCCTCAATCACTTGGCTATGACATGCACTGGGCTTGAAAAATATGTGACCTGGTACCTTTCACCTAATTTTTCCTGCAAGACCTGGCCCACAACTCTTCCATAGCTACTAGTTAGCAACAGGACATTTCTCTTACTTTGTTGGTCTCCTGGTGAAAGTCGGATGATGATATCTCCTTGGCTCTGATTTAATCGTAAGGATTTCTGCTAACTATGTATTTTTATTATGAAATATAAAAAACACTGTTTCTTACCTGATCATTCTTGTTGTGATGATCTATATTATTTCATAAGATAAATCACCAAATAATTCTGTCACATAAATAGAATAAGTTTTAACTTAAGGTTTGTAAATGTCACATAGAAGCATTATTGTATCCTTTCTTTCCAGGTGGGATTTTTTCTGTTTTTGTGTGTATAGAGATAACTAACCCACTTGTTCCAAATGTTACACATATGTTCGTTGGATTGTACATACATTCTTGTCTTGTTGTATATGTCTGTTCATGCTTTTTCCTTTTGCTGGTATCTATGCATATGATATTAATGTGGGTTTATGTACAACAACATAATGGTTGCCATATATTTATGCTCTTTTTGATTTTGGGAATGGCTGATCAAATGTATTCAGATATTTCCCTCTGTAGATTAAGAAATGTTTTCTTATCTTTATGAATGAATTCAAACATTTTTGTTACTTCTGCATGAAATGGAAATGTGTCCTGTAGAGACTTCAATATTAAATCATTTTAATATCATTTAATGTGTTTCATTGATCCATGGGAGATAAGGTTGTTACCTTAGTGATAGCAAAATAGTTGCAGATAGGTGATGTGACCCAAGTGGTCTATAATCTCAATGTTGGTATAAACAATCTTTGGTGATAGTAAGTGAATTCTTTAAGAATTTGTTTAATTTAATACAGGTGCTAAATGTTCATTCATTCATTCATTCTTTATTGATCCACTAAATCATTTTGTGTGCAGAGAGTACTACATGATATGTGACAAGTCATTATAGTTGTTAAACATTTAAAAATACATAATAATTAAATGCACCTAGACTTACACAATCCAACAAGGCTTAAATTAAAACTAAAATTTGTGGATACATTTAAAATCAAATTAAGTATAGATAAGCATTACATAATTTATACAATAGTTAAGATTTACTAGATAAATATAATAAGTTCATACAAGAAGATCAATTTTTAACAGTTGGTCAAACCTTACTGAAATTGAAGATAAATTATAGTACAGAAAGAAAAGTGTACAAACATATGACATAGAAAAATCACAATCAAAATTGTCAAGTAAGTTATAAAAAGAGTATTTTAATAAGATCGATTTAAGCCTTCTTTTAAAATGTGCTGGATTGTTGATGTTTTTTATGTTTAGTGGTAATTGATCTGAAAGTTTAATCCCCACACATTTTAGACTATCAGCATATAATTTGGTGGAATGGGGAAACTGTGTCAACAAGTATTTACCTCTAGTGTTGTGCTGGTGATAGTCCTGATTCTGCTTCAGGCTGCCAATATTTAACTTAGAAAAACTTAGTATCTCCAATATGTACTGGCATGGAAGTAGAAAAATACCTAGTTTTTGGAATAGTTACACAAGTCTCTATGATTTTTAAATAACATTATCCTGACAGTTTTCTTTTGGAGCTTAAGGGGGGCATTGATGAAATGGACTAAAACTGTTAATTTTCGATTTATTTTTTATTTGTTAGTACAACTTACGGACAGTAAGTTCCCAAAGTTTCAATATTGAAATTGCAAATGGTTCAAATGGCTCTGAGCACTATGGGATTTAACATCTGAGGTCATCAGTGCCCCAGACGTAGAATTACTTAACCTAAAGACATCACACAAATCCAGGCCTGAGGTAGGATATGAACCTGCGACCATAGCAGCAGTGCAGGTCCGGACTGAAGCGCCTAGAACCACTTGGCCACAACAGCCAGCTTGAAATTGCATACAAAGTGCCTGAAATTTAATTAAAAGAGCCTCACTGCCATGCCCACATTTTGAAGTAGCACTTCAATACCAGCTCAGTGAACGATTCTGTGTATTACTTTCAACCAAACATGTGCGGGATACATCTAGACGACTATCACACATATTCTCTGGCTTTATAGATTATCTTTGGCCGATCCTGCACTTCTCAAAAAGTGTGTTCAAGGCAAAACCCAAAATGAGTCTCTAAATTCACTCATATGGAAACGATGCGCTAGAAACACATTTGCATCTGTTACAGCTGTCAGAATTGCAACTTATGATGCAGATAATGTATTTAATAATGAGAACGTCGGGAGGATGAAGGTATTAGAAAGAATGGGCTTCAATATAGGAAATTTTACTCAAGACATCCTGAGAAAAATAGATTTACATTACTTCTCTGTAGCTGAATAGTCAGTTGAAGACCTGGTGAAAGAAAGAAGACAGATAACAAGAAACCAAAAGAGAAGCTGTGAAGGGAAAGACGACCGAGAGTACAAATGTGGTGCCTACTGAAGAAGTGACATAAGGAAATTGTTAGGTTGAACTTTAAATTGCGTTTCGCTAAAAGTTTGTTTTTTAAAGTTTATGTACCTATTCCTCAGATTCTATGAAAGGTAGAATTATGAAATTTTGTACACATATTTCTGTAAACCTAATAGACGTTGTCTCAAGAGCAAATTTTGAAATTCTGATTTCAAGCTGAGATATGGGGCAAAGTGCTTGGAATTTTAATTCAATTTAATATTGTACTTGTGGAATTATAATTAAAAAAATATCAAATTCTCTTATTTGCCCTATTCCAAAAACCTCATGAGGGAAGCTTGCAACATATAAAGAGATTAAACAGAGAAATTTTTGTAGAATTCTCTTGAATACTTTCTGAGAAAAATGAACATACATTATTTTTTGAAAATAAAACTTCAAATTTCATTAAAAAAAGTTGAATATATATAATCAAAGGATTTTATACGTAAATGTGTTACTTTCATGTAAAGTGTGGTACAAAATTTCATTGCCATATCTCCAAAACTGTGGATTTGGTGCACTTTTGAAAAAGTGTATGTTTTTCATCGACGCCCCCCCCCTTTAAATATTTTATTTGACTCAGAACTGTGAACTGTGGCCCCAGAATATGAGGTCATATGTTAGGATTAAGTGAAAAAGAGCATGGCACACTTATATTAGAATATTTATACTCTTCACTTCCCTGAGTGACAGAAGCAGAAAACGTACTTTACTCGGCATGGTAGCTAAGCTGTCAGTGTGCCTTTTCCAGCTTGGAGTATCAGAGATAGATAATACAAGGAATTTAGTTACATTTTCCAGTTCAGTACTATTCCCACCTATTTGTATATTTGGAACAGTGGGATTTCTGTTCTGGACTGTATGAAATGTTAGGCCTACAGTCTTTTTTGCATTAAGAAGTAGCCTATTACCTGTAAACCACGAATTTAGTAGAGCTGTACATTGGTTGACAGCAGCTTCAATGTGATCATCTGAGTCAGATATCAGAATATTGGTTTTGTTGGCAAAAAGGCAAGTATTGCAAGTCAGTAGGTGAAGAGGAAGATCATTAATGAACACGAGAAATAGGATCAGGCCTAAAACTGATCCATGAGGAACACCATGTTTTATGGTTTGCATATTAGAACATGAAACTGTGGATTTTCCTGAAGGGGTGACCTCACATAACTGCACATACTGTTTTCTGTTTAGCAGGTAGCTTTCAAACCAATCCTTAGCAGTGCCCCATGTACTGTATTTATGTAGTTTTTGTAATAATGTTCTGTGGTTTACAGTATCGAAGACCTTTGTAAGATCAAGGAATCACCCCCACAGCTGGCTGTTTCTTATCTACGAGAGTGAGAGTTGTATCTAGAAATTTACAAACAGCATCTACTGTTGTTTTCCCCTCCTGGAATCCATATTAAGCCAGAGAAAGTGTACTATACTTATTCAGAAATGGTTTTAGTCTGTCAACCACTACATACTCAAATGTTTTGCTGAACACAGAGAGGACTGCTACAAGCTGGTAATTATTGGGATCTTGTTCAGAGTCTTTTATGTGTATTGGTATAATTTTTGCTATGGTAAGTAATTTAGGGAATATGCCTTACAAAAATGAAGGATTAATGATATGTGATAGAGGCTTTCGTATTATACTTGAACAGCTGTGAATAAGGAAACAACGGATTACATATTGTCCAGCAGAAAGAAGCTTTTTTTATTGTTTGGCCGATTGTAATTTCGTTTTCCACTTCTGTGGTTGGTGATAAGAACGGTGAAGTGGTAGGGGATGCTCGCAAGCAGGGCTGGCATAGTGTTAATCTTTAAGTGACTAGTAAAGTTTTCAACAGAATTTGAGAGGGAAGAGTTAAATTCATGAGCCATTTATTTTTTGTTAGTAATCATTCTTCCATTTATTTCTAGGTTACTGCTATTTGTAATGTCTTTAGTCCTACCTGTATCAGTGTCAAATATCTGACACATACATTTACTTTTGTTAGTTGAGTTTTTGAGAAGTATATCGCAATGAAGTTTTTTGGCTGCCTTGACTACAGTATTTCTTAAAATGAACATGCCTGCCAAAGTTTGTATTACTCGGGGAGAAAAGCTCCCTCTTTCTTCTGGAGAACAACTCCTGAAGTGACACACTTTCTGGAATAACCAGGAACATCTTTTTTTTTAATTTTAAAGGAAAATGGTAACTGAAGTAATACAAGAAAATCTTTAGGAAGGCTTCATACTTATTATCTACTGTTTGTGATTGGAAGACTGACTGCCAGTTTTCTTTACTGACATGGGATAGAAAATTTAGAATATTGTTTACTGAAAAGTTTCTGGTTTCTCTTATTACTTTTTTGACTAAGGCATCCCTATGTGGTAACTATGCATTTATAGTTATAGCATTGTGATCTGAGAACTATCAGTGTACAGACTTTGCAACACATTCAATGTCAGTGGATACTTGGTCAATACAGCTACTACTATGGGATGTGATTAAAGTTGCAGATTTTACTTACAAATGAAGGTTGAAAGAATTCATCAACTTTACGAAGATTTCCTGGGTGCTGCCATCATTCAAAAGGTCAATTTGAAAATTACCACAGATTAAGGGGTTTGGTTGGGTTGGGGGAAGAGACCAAACAGTGAGATCATCAATCTCATCAGAAGGATGGGGAAGGAAATCGGCCATGGCCTTTCAAAGGAACCATCCCAGTATTTGCCTGAAGCGATGCAGGGAAATCACAGAAAACCTAAATCAGGATGGCTGGACATGTGATTGAACCATTGTCCTCCCAAATGCGAGTCCAGTGTGCTAATCACTGCGCCACCTCGCTCGGTACAGATTAAGGTATTTGGAATCTGAGTCGATTTTAATATTGACTTCTTGACTGATGGCAGCACGCAGACAACCTTCATAAATTCTACTCCTGTGTTTCAAACTTTACTTGTCTTCAAAGTTAATTAACTGTGTTGTGTTTATTTCAGTCATCTGGCACATGAACACTGAAATGGAAGCATGGGAGATTAACTGTTAAGAACTGAGTAACTGAAAAGTCCTGATTTACAGTTATTAAGATCTTTCTGAACAACATTTCTTGCACACAACTTTATCGACTTTGGTCAGTAGGCCACCTTGAAGATAATGATACATTATGTACATCTAGTCATGTTATTCAGAATGTATTCAAACACAACTGTAACATTCAATGACAAGGAAATGGAATCTAATGTAATTAGTTGTAAATGGAGATTAATTGGCCATTACAGTTGCTTTTGAATACATTCTGAATAACTGATGTACATCTCATCATGAGTTATAACCTTAACAATGGTCTGTGGTGACCAAAATTTATTATAATGAATAAATTGATTCGGCTGTGTACAAGTATTGTTGTTTACAATATAATGTAACACTTAATGTCTGTCACAAACAAAGGCTACTGGTACTATGATTGTAAATTTGATGCAAATAATGGTTGAATTCTTGAGAGTGGTGTTCCTTAGTAATTTGCTGCCACTGCAATTTTACTACAGAATGTTTAGAACACTTGTGGGAAGAACGTAATTTTTCCTCATAGAGCACCTCACAAATCCTGGCATTTATTTCTTGTTATATTCATTCTTATCATTGACTTATTGTAAGCAAATAATTCCTATCGCAGTAAGAAGTAAATTTATATTACATGTGTGAAGCCATTTATCGTATCTTGAAAACAGCTACAATTACGTATAAAGGTCTGCAACGTATGAGGCATAAAGGACACTGGGAGATTGTTGTTAACATAGGTTGGTGAACTTCTCTTAAATTATAATCTTTCAAAATAGAGAATATGTTCGCTTCAAATATGACGTATTGACTCCATGAAAGAATCTACTACTAAAATCTGTGACTCAGTTCACTAAACACGTGCTCTCTTGCAGCTACACATGTACAATTTGTTTCAACAAGTGATTATCCAGTGAAGCTAATTGCTTTGAAAAACACTTTTTGTATAAAAAAATCAATTTGTGTGCCTCGCTAAAAATATTTGACTAAAATGTGACATATGAGCAGTATTAAAACAAATTAAAGAAAAATACCTGCACCTGTTTCATTACAGGTTAAAGTGTTTTGTGAATTTCAAGGGTGTATGCAATTCTGCCTGTCGCAACCAATTGCACCTTCATTCACCCAAAGGTATAAAGCTTACAGAGAAAACGAATTTTTTTTTGTAAGAGCTCAACTGTTTCCTCTGTCAATATCAAAGCTGTGTATATTTCAACAAATGAGTTCATCAACAAACAAATAACTGTATATACCATAACCATGATCAAATTTCAAAAGCAGTTCATTGTAGTTGCGTTCTATAATTAAATATACTGATCTCACTGTTACTACACAGGGAATCCAGCTTCGCTTTTAACAGCTTACTTTGTACAGTAAGAAAAGCAGTTGGTTGCACTATGTGTAAGTCTTACCATATGGACCGAAAACAATGTAAGTACTTAAGTAACATTCACCTTCCTTGTTCACACATAAAAAAGGAGGAGAGAGTTTCAAAATACTTCTGCTGTCGCACGTATGACAATAACCATAAGTACACACTTTTGCACTGTGCACATAGCGAATATCAGATCCATCCTTCTTCCACAATGGGTTACTTTGTTTGCAGATATTGACATGTTGATCAGATTGCAAATGAATATCATATAATTAGTATGGTTTATTATGACTTAAGCAAGCAATGGTAAATTTTAATACCATCAAGAAATGTCATTTCGTTTACTGTATCACTCTTTCCAATTACTTCGAGGGATCAGGTTACCAGCCGTAATGTATCCAAATTAATTTGTTGCATGTGCAGCATTCTTAAAAAGTTTCACTGAAAGCAGCTTTTATCAATCTTTTTTCCACGTGGCACAATGGGTTTGGGTACATTGCTCAGCTGGTTAATACCGTTTTCACAATTAATTCGAATGGAACAGGAAATGCCCCCTTCTCAAACAAATTTTTATACATCTATACTATGTTCATCATGAAACAGCTTGTTTCAGAACAGAGACTGAGGAAATGATGTTCTATCATTCTAAATCCACAGTTTTGAGACAAGGTGGCAAAATACACTAGCAGCCATAGTGAGAAAAAAATTTTAAATACATGTTTCCGGATGTAATAACTGAAGTAAGCAGCATATAAATATTGTTTCATAAATGTCCACAATTATTATCTTAGCAGAAAGCAACCCTTTTCAGTTCATTTCCAGACTGTAGACACTTACTGTGGTCCTGTCAATGATGACACAATTATTATGGTACCTTAGGAGAAAGCACTCCTTCTCAGTTCCTTTGCAAACTGTAGACACCTCCTGTGGCTCTGTCAGTGATGGCAAAGTTAACTCACCACTCATTTTTAGGATTTTTATATATTGGGCATACACAGTCTGAGCAAGGTGAATACTCGCAATACTAAATTTCCATCAAATTTCACTTTGGTCACTCACTGTCTCCACTGTTTGGAAAGTTAAGAGTGCTCGAATCTGTAAAACTGGCAAGCAGGTGAGAGAACATGGTATGCTGAAACACTCCTATGTAGGAGTATATGAGGCGCAACTTTTGAAAACGCATTATGTGCACTGGTGGACAAAATTGAGTCTGATATGAAATCCGTATTACCCACTCTACACACTCCTGCAATGAGATTGTGTCCAAACGCATTTATAACTTCAAAAACAGCGCTGAAAAGTAGCAAACGCGACAAATAGCATTTTGTCCTTTAGTATAATTGAATCAAACTGCATTAAGTCCAACAGTTGCCTTTATTTTGTTTTATTAAGCTATGTTGGCTACAATGTAAGACTGGTGGATCAAAGCGAAACTCTTAAACTGACCAACAATGACCATTTAATATTCGTTTTCAGTATTACAGCATTGTTGTGTATAAACGTTTATCATTCTGTCTGTTAGACTTATGGAAGTCAGACGCAAAAACGTTGTTGTGCTGAGATGGAGATTATTGTCGTATTGGTGAGCATGTTATGCATGACAGATATCTTTGTACTCCTTTTGTGTAACATTTGTGACAGGTACCGAACCTACATTTTACATTTGGAATGAAACCTAGGCAAGCAGAGGGTCACAAGAAATTTCCTCAGCCATCACCGATTTCTTAAAGAAACTGACCATTCACACATCTGTCACATTTCTCAGATTGCTCGTGGACGGATGCGCTGGCCAAAACAGAAATCAGCACATTATTAATACAATTGTTTCTGGTTATTCAAAGCATCTCTAATGCATGTGACTGATATATTTCTCTACTTTCCAGTTCAAGGACATTCCTTTTTACCTTCTGACAGAGTATTTGGACGAGTAGAAAAGAAACTTCGTGAATTTTTAGAAATATTGAATCCAAATATGTACCAGGATGTTTATGCAAAAGTGGGCGAAATAAGGATTTTAGGGAAAGACAGCGAATTATTTGAGTTCAAGGAAGTAAGCACAATTTTTAGGCCTGTGGATGGTATCAGTGATCTGAAAAGGATCCATTTGAAGGAATATATGGTAGGCCAAAGGGTAACTGATGTGGAAATCAAAAAGCACATCACCTACTATTCTGATGATCCTTCAAAGCGCTATTTGCCATTAGGTAAACGTGGATACATCTTAAACAAAGTACCAAATATCTCCAAAGTGTCATCATTGATGAGGTTGAAACAAAAAAAGAAAGACAATGTGGAAAAACTACTAAGCCTCAGATATGGAAACAACTGGAGAGAAAATAAAATACTTGAATTTTTCACTCAGACTAACAGCCTTCCATGTAAAGAACTTATTCCCCAAGATACTATTTGTGATTGTTTAGTAGAGGAGCCTGTTTTCGGAAAAATATTTTGAATTTTATTATTGTTCTTGTTCCTACTTCTGGTGTTAAAATGTTTTAATGAATCCAAAAAATGTGTTTTCAAACCATTAAAGCGTATTTTACCAGTTCTATGTCACTGAAAACTAATTTAAATGCATTATGTCCCAAATAACTTACATCAAAAGGCAGATTGTCCAACAGAACCCAACACATTTTGTCTATCAGTGAAGCGCTCATACCTTGAAAATATAAAAAGCATTGTATTAAACACTTTTTGATCAACAGCCCTACCTGAGTATGTGGTGTAAAATTCGTAAAAATTAATCGAATATTTTTTGCGGTATACGTTTTCCGCCTCTCCTGAAAAATTTACTTTTTGGGACATAGCGCGTTTTGAAAAGTAGCTCCTCATTATCACCTTTGTGTTTTGTGGGCTTCACCTCAAAAGTGGCTCAAGTTTACAGTGAGCTGCCCATGTGCAGATGTTGGCAACACCTGTGCATGTATGATTAAGAGAGAATGTGTTCTTACTTTCGACAATAAAAACTGGTCACCTATCTTCATCCACCCACTTCCCTAGCCCCAAATTTTAATTTTAAAAAAATCATATTAAATATTGCTTAACAAATCAGATGTTCCGCCATCTTAAATTTCTCGGACAGCTCTTTGTAAAGTTAAACCATTCTTTTCTTATCCCTCTGCACATCATTGACACCATAGTAACTTTCAAATGACAGTCTAAAAAAACACATATCGCTTTTCAATTTTGCGCTTCTGGAGGAAGTGTGTCACCAGTTTCATGTGAAGACCTAATTTATAAAGCAGCAACTGAATCCATATATGGATCTGACTTTTATGGAGTATGAAGAACCCTTATTCAGAAAAATGTCGAAGTACTGTATGAATTTAAACCTCATATGGAGTAAGTAAATGGGCTAAATTACTGTGACGGTTTCAGTGTTAAGCTTTCTGAATGACAACATACCTAATTTGAGATCTGTGTTTGGAAACAAATAGCAGATGACAGTTTGCCACTGAAGAAAGCAGTCTAAAACTCATTAACAGTCTGCAAATTTACCATTACACCTACACTGACTAAGGGGAGTTAGAACGGAATTTTTTCAAATTTTTGGAAAAATCCAAAAATTTGAAAAAATTCCGTTATATATATATATATATATATATATATATATATATATATATATATATATATATATGCCGAAACCACAATATCCGCAAAAGTTTCCGGATTTTTGGCTTCAAGACCCACACTTACAAAATTGGCTTCAAGTTATTGAAAGTACTATGGGACAGGTAGCGAAGTGCAAATGTTGTGGTACAGTTTTAAGGAGTTACTATGGAGATTTGAAGTCTCGTGGGATGTCAAAGCAGCGTCTACAAAATAAAAAGGTAAGCAACCTTTTTTTAACTCATTAGTCATTCATTGATCGGTTTTACATCTTTAACCTCTCTTTGACTTACAAGGGGAGGCCGCCAATTGTGAAATTCAGATCCGATTCATACTGCGCATAATAAAAGCTCATGGCCAGAGGTGTAATGTGTCAAAGCACCAAGATGCACTTCTCAGCCATTGTCGAGAAAATCGACAGTTAAAAGAAACCGTTGCGGTGAAATACTCTCTACGATTAGTGATTTTCTACAGCATGGTGGTGCAGCGGTAAGCGCTCGGGTTCGTAATCTGAAGGTCGTCGGATCGAATCTCGCTCCCTACAACTTTTTTTTAGTATTTGTTTTTTGTAATTCATATATATATATATATATATATATATATATATATATATATATATATATATAATTCCTGGCAATCAGTTGCAACAATTATGCATATAATAAGTTGTTGAAAGTCGTTTGTCGTGGAAAAACTGGCGACTTCGAACATCATTATCTTTTCCGCAAACAAAGTTGTATTTCACAAATGTTATTAATTGTTTTCATAATGTTAACCACGTATAGTTAACGGAAGACGTAGAAAGGAATACGTATAGCGTATATATATATTTGAATTGCAAAAAACTAATAATAAAAAAATATTGCATGGCACAAGATTCGATCTGGCGACCTTCGGATTACGATCCCCAGCGCTTACCGCTGCACTATGACGCTGTAGAAAATCAATAATCGTAGAGAGTATTTCACCGCAACGGTTTCTTTTAACTGTCGATTTTCTCGACAACGGCTGAGAAGTGCATCTTGGTGCTTTGCCACATTACACGGCTGGCCATGAGCTTTTATTATGTGCAGTATGAATCGAATCTGAATTTCACAATCGGCGGCCTCCCCTTGTAAGTAAATTGTTGCAGGTTGTAACTATGCAGCCTAAAATTTCTCTTAAGTCAGAACCCATTGGGAATAAAAGAAAGGAAGAAGCAATACTTGCATTATTCACAGCCATGCATGCTAGTATACTTGTAGTCAACCATTTAGGAGAGGTAATTAATCACAGTCATAAAGAAAATATCGAAAAAGTTCAGTTCCACCGGACTAAGTGCGTCTCGTTATAGAAAACGTGTCACTGACGCTCTAAAACAAGATTGCAAAGATCAACTATTTACCTCATTAACTGATGAATCTACTGATATTGCTGTACATAAGTACCTGGGATTGAGTATAGTTTATTACAGTAAATTACACCAAAAAATAGTATCTACATACCTTGACCTTGCTGAACTGCACGAGTATAATGCTGAAGCGATCCGATTTGCGACTTGAAAATTTAATGGGCGTTGGTTCAGTTAATGCTTCTGTCATGGTTGGAGTAAATAAGAAATTGAAAGAAGAGATACCACACCTGATTTTAGCACGTTGCTTGTGCCATTCCTTTCAACTGGCTGTTTCAGCTGTTGCAAAAGAATGTTTACAGAGAAATTTGGAGTTTTTAATTAAAGAGACATACGATTGGTTTAGTTGCTCCTCTTCCAGACAATCTCTTTATAAGGAGCTTTATATGACCATCAACGATGGACAGAAACGGTTAAAAATAGTTCAAGCATTCCAGACAAGGTGATTATCAATAGAATCCACTGTATCAAGAATATAAACGCAATGGCTAGAATTAAACACACATGTTTCCGTAGCTAAAATGCGTCAAAGGTGTCACACGTCAGTGTTATTGTACGCTATGTATGTGAACGAGATTAATTAAGCATAAACTTCGTTTTTGTATCCCTTGTTAATTGAAATAAACAGAGTCAATAAAATGTTCAAGTTGAAAGATAAAGATCACACCAAACTCTTTGATGAGTTGGCCATCCTGATAGATATGCTTGTCAGCAAAGTTGCGTTACCTGCGAATAAAGTAAATATTTTTACTCAAAATATTCGTGATTTCTTCGATCGAAAATGTTATCTGGGATTCCGCTTTGAAAAGCAGTTGCTTGAAATAGGAGAAGAAGAATTACCGCAGGAAGACTAAGAAATGTTGCATAATCGGTGTATAACGTTTATAGTAAGTCTGATTGAAGAAATAAAAAGCGGTTTGCCATAAAATTTAACGCTGATGAAACAAATTTTGAGAATAAGTGTCGAACAAGCACTTAACCACAACAAAGAAAATCTAATTGATATAATGGCTGGGTTCAATAAAAGTGTAGAATTTATAGCAAGAATGGATGATAAGTGGCGAGAAATTCATTTGTTGAACTGGAATGAGACCAATGATACAAAAAAAATTGTAATGAACTATTGCATTTCAACGATACTCAAGGGGAATCCAGATTTGAGGAATTAGCGACTTTTGCGATTACTATCCTAATACTGCCTCATTCCAATGCTGATGTTGAGAGACTATTTAGCAGCATGTATGTCATAAAAAAACAAGCAGAGGACTACAATGAAGATAAATCTCTTAAATGCTATATTGAGAATACGCTATGGTTTGAGGTTGGAAGGAAAATGCTGCAACAAATATGAAATTCCAATAAAAGTTGTAAAAGAAATCGGTACCAAAGAATCGTATCAATCTGAAACCGGCAATGATGATGATGCAGACAAAAATGATTCATCTGAAGAAGATGAATTCATTTAAATAATTATCTGTTGTTATAGAACTTTGTGTATGTTCTTGACCTTGATTTGTTGATTTATTTTTTGTATTCTCATTTATGACTGTGAATAGTTGGTTGTTTAATAATAAAGGACACTAATTACTAATATACTTATTGTTTTCTTTCATAATAATTTTAAAAAAAGTTGTGGAAATTTTAGTGATTATGAGAGCAGGGGCATTTTTGTTAGTGGTTTTCTGGTGGTTTTTGCACTTGAAACTAGTGGGGAGCTCACTTTTACTGTTGGCAACACTGCATACTGTAGTCTAGTGATCCCTCTTTATCAGACAAGCTTGAAATACAAGCACTGTGGGAACTCTGTCTGGGATCAATTAGTAAATAACAGTTTATCACAATTACCTTAAAAAAGACGTCTGCAATCTGACAAAGGCATCTCGTCGATTTCATTGATGTACGGTAAAATGTCAGGGAAGAACAGACTGGATTTCAGGGAAATGCAGCAACATGTGAAGCAATACTGACTCTATGGCTTATCTTTGAAGATAGGTTAAGGAAAGGCAAAACTACGTTTGTAGACCTAGAATAGCTTTTGACAATGTTGACTGGAATACAGTCTTTGAAAGCCACGTGGAATCAGGGTAAAATACAGGGAGTGGAAGGCTATTTACAACTTCTGCAGAAACTATACAGCAGTTATAAGGGTCGAAAGGCATGAAAGGGAAGCTATGGTTGAGAAGGGAGTCAGGCAAGGCTGTAGCCTATTGCCGATGTTATTCAATCTGTACATTGAGTGAGCAGTAAAGGAAACCAAAGAAAAATTAGGCGTAGGAATTAAAGTCCAGGGAGAAGGAATAAAAACTTTGAGGTTTGTCGGTGACACTGTAATTCTCTAAGAGAACATCAGCTGAACAGAATGGACAGTGTCTTGAAAGGAGAGTATAAGTATCAAACAAAAGTATGATAAGTATAATGGGATATAGGCGAATGAAATTAGGTGATGCCGAGAGGATTAGATTAGGAAACGAAACACATGAAGTACTTGATGAGTTTTGCTATTTGGACAGTAAAATAATTGATGATGGCCAAAGTGGAGAGAATATAAAATTTAGGCTGGTAATGGCAAGGAACGCTTTCTGAAGGTATTTGTCTGGAGTGCAGCAATTTATGGAAGTGATACATGGACAACAATCTGTTTAGTCCTGAAGAGAATCGAAGCTTTTGAAATGTTATGCTACAGAAGAATGCTGAATCTTATATTGGTAGATCACATAAGTATTTGTCTGGAGTACGGAAGTGAAACATGGACAACAAACTACTTAGACAAGGAGGGAATAGTAGCTTTTGAAATGTGGTGCTACAGAAGTATGCTTGGTAGATCACATAACTAATACGAAGGTACTGAACGGAATGGGGAGACAAGAAATTTCTTTCACAACCTAACTAGAAGAAGGGATCAGTTGATTTGACAAGCAGATTCTGAATCATCAAGGGATCACCAGTGTATTATTAGAAGGAAATGTGGAGTGTAAAAATAGTAAAGAGCGACCAAGAGATGAATACATTGAGCAGATTCAGGGCGTAGGTTAGCAGTTATTCTAAGATGAAGAGGCTGACGCAGGATAGAATAGCTTGGAGAGTTGCATCAAACCAGTCTTTGGCCTGAAGATCACGACAACAAGAACTTGAAAGACACTAAAATACTAAGTTTGAAACTAGGCTTCAGAGTCAAATACAGTAAGACTAAAGTAACTCAGAAGCAAGATACAGATAAATGTCATAGAAGCTACGAATCAGTTTTTTTTATGTTTACGGAAGCTGAAGCTGCTAATTGGGTGGCCAGGAAAGCAAATAAAGAGAAGAGTAAATATGACCAGGGCCGTTTTCCTGTAAACTCAACACTGTTTCCATCACTGATCTTCCGAATTGCCCCAAAGAGAAGTTTGCGAAAACTTGAATTACAGATTTTGACATTTTGCAAAAAGATTTGCCAGTGGACTTAATGTAAATGTGGATACTATTCAAAAGCTGAGGGTTGTTTCGACAGCTATGGGCATTCGAATCTGACAACCAGAAAAATAATCGAATCTATTAATCTCTATTATAAGGCATACAAAACAGTTTGTTCTGCTTAAAACGAAAAATAGTGTCTACAAATCAGAGATGACTTACATAAAATATGGCGTGCTCCAGGGATCTGTGTTGGGCCTCCTTCCGTTCTTGATCTACGTAAATGATATTAAATACCGTACTATAAATTCAAAAATTGTTCTGTATGACGATGACACGTCCATTGTGTATAAAAAAGAATCATGTAATGAACTAGAGGCCGCGTGTAATAATGTGACGAAAGAAATTGTTCAGTTTTTTTAAGAAAGCCACTTAAATGGAAGCACCAGTAAAACATGTTGGATGCAGTTTAAGAAAAGTAAATGATGACTAACTGAAACCCTCAGCTGCCATATTGCCGACATACCTCGATGTGGACAGCTGAAAATGTGTGCCCCGACCGGGACTCGGACCCGGGATCTCCTGCTTACATGGCAGACGCCCTATCCATCTGAGCTACCGAGGACACAGATGAATAGCGCGACTGCAGGGACTTACCCCTTACACGCCTCCCGAGAGACTCACATTCCCACAGCTGTCCACATCGAGCTATGTCAACAACACCTGTCGGCAGCTGAGGGCTTCAGTTAGTCATCATTTATTCCAGGGAAAAGCTGCACGGTCAACAACAGTAATTTGTTCTTTCGAGAACAGTTACTGTCTTCACATATATTAAGAAAAGTAATTTGAATAATGAAATTAAATCATACATCGGCAACGAATTGGTAAAGAAAGAGTCTAATGTAAAATTCCTTGGAGTAACAATCCAAAGCAACCTGAGATATTGACTACCTAGCAACTAAGTTGTCAAAAAATATATTTGCATTCATTACTATCAGCAAGTTCTGCAAAGACACTACAGTCCTAAAGACTGCATACCATGCTCTTTTCTCCTCTCACTTGAACTGCAGAAATGAAATTTCGGGCGGGGGGGGGGGGGGGGGGGCAACAACCAAAGCTAATCTAGATAAGCTACTCATTCTTAAAAAAACGGGTATGAGAATAATCTGTGAAGCAAAATATAGGAATCTTGTCTCAACTTGTTTCCAAAAACAGGGATGTAAACTGTTATAAACACATACATTCTAAAAGCCATATTGCTTGTGAAAAGACTGCACCCAAACACTTATTCAGATTTATATCAGTACAATACGAGAAATAAAGAAAGATTTTACATTGGCAACCACAGAACAGCACTTTACGAAAAGGGGCCTCAGTACGCAAGTATGAAATTAGCTAATGCACTGCCTAGTGCAGTCATGGCTCTTCCTACAATTAAACTGAAGCACCAGCTTAAGAAATTTTTAGTAAAACACCCTTTCTACACATTAGGTGAGTACCATACTTAGATGAAGAACAACAAATGCTTTGTGAAATTATATGAATAGAAATCAGTAAACATCTTATTGTAATTTTCTTGTAAATTAATGACGTATTCCGAAGAATGTGTCTTGTGTATTGTATAAAATAACTGTAATCATTACTGTTTCCTTGTACATATCGTTCCATAAAAACACGGGAGAACTGCCGGATATCAGTAACTTCCTACCACGATATTTCGGCGCAGAGTCTTCGCAATGTCACCTCAGAAGGCTTAAAATAGCGGCGCTTAGCGCGTACTCGCCAGTACTACTACAGTGGCATTCACCTGAAGATAACCAGAAGACTCTGCGCCGAAATATCGTGGCAGGAAGTTACTGATATCCGGCAGTTCTCCCGTGTTATTGTGGAACAATCTGTACGCCGGTAAAGCCTTACTCATCACATTAAATACCGTACATCATCTAAGCCGACCAGAATACATGTTATATTCTTGCACACATCAGCTGTCAGAACGGTTCGGTGCAATCTACCGAAACCTCGCAAAAATTGGCAAATATAATTGTTTTGATACATCACACTGTCGTTGACGATGACACAATTGTAGAACAGTCTACCACAAATAATGCTACATATGAAAAATGTTTCTCCTAAATTGTTTGAAGACATGTGTGTTTATAGCAACACACGACAAAAAAAAATGATTTTTAAAGCGAAGGAGATGCTTGTCACTTCCAACGTCCTCCTGGAAAGCTTCTAATTGCAGATTGAAATCGAATCGTTTAGAGAGAAGCTCCTGAATGCCGTGTTGCTTGGTGTCGCCGACAGATGGCAGTTCGACCCGCATCCTGGAAACTATGGTCTTTCCATCGTCTGCACTCTGCAGCGCACAGCTCATAACAATCGGTACTCAGCAGTTCACAACATTTGTAACCATGCAAGTCGTATACGTTGTTCGTTGAATATAGATGTTGTGTATTTTCGTAAGTTTAATGTTAAGTGAACCAACAGTGCTGTTCCTTTGGCGGCATTTTCCCCAGCGCAGACAGATAAAGCAAAAATCGGAGTTCGGCTGACGAAAATGTGCAAAGCAACTTGATAGCAGACAAAAGAAAATCTGTTGCAGTAAGTAAAAGTTTCACCCATCATCGTAAATCACAAAATTTAATAAATTAATGTGCACTGAGGAGAATAGCAGGCAGCAAAGACATGCAGTGTTCTACTTTGAACTAATATGTGATAAAAATTGCTACGGTGCTGTATAATGTTGACGAACCGTTTTTATTTGTGGTAAGTTTTTCAAGATACAATAAATACAACGTATGACATGTTAGACTGTGGTATGACTAAGCCAACAAAACAGAGTGTCATGTCTGTTTATAGTGCAGTATCTAATTTATTTGTTTACTTGCGTGTAGTGTATATTACTTTAGGCAAGGAATTGCAACAAGACATGAAAACCGTAACAGAGACGCTACTGTAATGTGAAGAGCATAAAAGAGTTTCAATTTCCCAGTATTCTATAGCTGTTTTTATACCACGGTAAACCATATCAACTGTAAACAGTAGGGTCAACACATTTGTAAAATGTTCTGCATGATAGTTAAAGAAAATGTTACGCTGAGGCATGAAGTTTGGCCACGAACTTAAGGTTTTAAACTGAAAGTTTCGTTATTTTCGAGCAGTTCAGTAAGTGGTATGCCACCGATGGAAAAATGACATTGTGTATTACTCGAATGTGTGCGTATTGTGCATTGCCATTATCAGTAACATTTAATTCTAAAAATAATTGTAATTGACACTGCATATTTTAGTACCTTTAATGACATTAGTCGTAATGAGATCAGCAAACACTAATTTTAAAAAGAAAGAACTTATTCGGTTCTGCACCTCTAGTGCTACTAAACCAGTGATTAGTGTAACACATGGGGAGGAAATAATAAATTTGTTGGATACACAAAATTCTTACATTTCTGTAGTGATTAGAATTTTAATTGGAAAGACCACATTTTAGAACTACTAGAACAGCCACATGTGCAGTTAGAATAATTGTAAATCGGGCAGATCAGTAAGTTGTCATATTTTGCAAATTTTAATTCAATAGTACCATATGGAATAATGCTCTTCGGAAACTCGTCTTTAAGAAAGTAGGGCCTATATCATTGCTCAGCAGCGTGATGTAACAGTAATAAGTGATGCTCATATATGATCATCTTGTAGACACCCGTTTAAGGAGTTCGATATTTTGACTATTACTGCACAGTATATTAATTCCTTCATGTAGTTTGTTATAGACAATCATCCCAGTGCAAAGGGGATGGTGATCCTTACAATAACAATACCAGAAAGAAAAATGACTTTTATTAGTCCATATAAATGTTGTTTCTAGCAGAAAAATGTTTTGATCACCTACCATGTGGTATAAAATGTCTGACAGACAGCAAAATAAAGTTTGAAAAAAAAAGTTGAAAATATTTCTTCTTGACAACTCCTGTTCCGTAGAAGAATTTCTGTTACGGTAATGTGTAAAAGGAGGTGAGTAGGAATTAGTAATTTACATTTGTATATCATTTTTTTATCTTTGTCTCAGAAATGTTCAGGATCTGACCATATGTACAAATTAATTTCTGACATGGATGCAAAATGACTCATTCGACATCATTGACTGATAGTGCATAATGATCCCTGGAGCATGTAATTATAACTAACTACAGTTTACCACAATTATTTGACCCCAGATCATTTTGAAACCAAGTGAACTGATGGATTAGTGTAACTTAACTCATTACTGGAAAACCAGTTTTCGTTATCATAGACAATGAATGGTGCACAAGGTTTGAGCTGAGTGAAATAAGTGTGTGATTTATGCTGTGAGGAAACAGGTAGCACGGAAAAATGACTAGTACAACTTGAGTGAATTACACATAATAGCCATATTATGGTTGCTGCTGAACCACAATCGGCTGAAATACTGTTGTAATAGTTCTGGTGTGGTGGTTTTATTGATAGGATGTATAACATTTTGTCCCATCAGCCTGGTCTCCATATATTTATCACTATAATATATTTAAGTATTCCTAGTAAAAAAGGTAGCTGAATTACATTGTAAGTTGGTGATGGAAAACACTAGCTTCAATAATTATTTAAATAAAGGTTTTCACTACACCACATTCTTTAATTAGGACTAAAAGTAGTGAAAGATTTCTCCTAGCCTTGCACATATTCCTAAACCCATACAGGCAGTTGTGGAAATTACTGAGTGTAAATTTTTAATAACTATAAAAATACTTGTAAGATTTAAAAGGAAAAACATGGTGCATGTGCTGTAGATAATTAATGCATGAATACTTCACCCCAGTACTACTAACTATTGTGTGAAATTGTTCTACAATACGTTACTAAGTGGAAATATGCAAACTATATCTGAATTATTAATATCTGTCAGGATAAATAGATTTCTTAACATTTTAATAACTTCCCACAAAATATTATAGTAGTTCTTGATGAGTGAAAGTATCATTATACTTATACTGGCCTTTAAAAAATACATCTTTTTCTCTGGCACGAGTGTTTAATCCCTTTAGTAATGCATAGTTTTTAATGGACTTTATGGATAACTGATTACGGAAGCTACTTCCAAATGTTAAGACAGATTTACTTTTAACTTAATCTTACAACATTGTACCTTTTTATCATTAATAAGCATCACTGCTTTGTATGAACATGCCTCACATCTGGAAGGTACTGTATTGTTTATATCCATTAATTGCACATCATCATCAAATTGTACATTTTTTTTAAATGGAAAGCACCAATAGAACAAAAGCAAATTGGTGCTTTTCATTTATTATGTTATTCTACCAAGAACCAACGTAATATTCTGTTAATATTGTATAATTTTCTACATATCAGTTATTTCAGTCTCAGCACTAACTATAAAGAAATTTATCAAATAAGGTTGTACTATATGAGTTGGAAAATTAGTTAGTAAAAACAAATGGAAACACCCAAACAGTGAATTCAGTTAGTTTCCCATGCCACGATCTTCTAAGGAATCATTATTGAAATCTCCATAAAGTACTAACTGTTTCTTCTTGTCCAACCGGTTGCTCAGCTGCACATCTAGTTTTCTCCTAAATAGGTGAAAGTATTCTAGAGGGGGAACTGTAGACTGTTAGAGTTAAGACTGTAACATGCTGCAGTAACAACTCACAGGCACTTGCTTCGATCATGGCCTAATCTGCTTGGTTCAATATTTTTGCCTTTATGTCCCATTTTTACATATGTTGCAACTCTTCCTTTTCCAAGTTAATTCTATGAAAATGATAGTGATTTATAACCACTTAAATTATTAAACATCTCCATCCCAATGGTTACATGGTGTTCAGAGAGGAGCAGGAAATTTATAACTTCAGAAATTCCTACATCTTGTAGACATATAAGAAGCTCATTTACCTTTTTTTAGACACCCAGTTTTCTGATTAAACAAATTAATTTTAGTTTTCTCAGAAGTGTTCCTCGTGTCTTAGTCCTTTTCATTTCTAATTTGTTTCAATCTGACTCCATCCTAAGTATGTTCCTTCTTACACTACCTGCAAGATGCTTAGATAATCTGACCTTCTCACTCTTGTCCCAAAGGCGGGCACTAATTACTGTATTCCTACCTCCCATTTAGAGCAACAGGTATGGCTTTGGTATAAGTCTTTGTTTCAGTCAAAAGCAATTGCCCTCAGCACTTTACTTACACAACTGACAACTGTATTAACTCATGCAGGTTGTGATGTAGCAAAACCCTCACGAAGCCCCACAGGAATTTGTGCTTGTATGTGATGTATTATATTTCAGGCTAAAATGTATAAAAAGAAATTAATTTGATACAATCGATATGTACTAACAGTTAAAATTACTTTTCTTTTAAAAATATTTGAAATTACAACATATCTGGCATACTTAAAATTCATATTATTAATTGCGCAATCGGACAGTATTTAATAAATTTGTTTCTGGATCTATTTGTGAAAAAATGATATAATTTGCTAAAGATTGTACTCCTCTTGGGAAAGTTGGGGAAACTTTTGCTTTGTAAATTCTTTGGAAATTGTGAGTACCCCAGTAGTAATGTGCATGCCTCAGATGGAAGTAGGGCCTAGATGTTTTTATAGTTTAGTCACCAACAGTGTAATTATTGGTTTTTTGAATGTGGAAATTATGGAGTCAGTGTGATTTAGCTGAATGTGACAAAATAAAAAGGTATTTATAGAAACAGGCAAATCTTCATCGGTTATTAGTGGAAGAAGAAACCGCAACGATAAACCAAAATTTCAGCTGCAAGAAGGTACTCCTAGACAAGACTTTGAGCCATCGACAAAAAACAAAAAGATAATGAAGATCAGTAAAAAGTTTTTATTTTGTATACCTTACACCTCTCGAAGCTTATCGAAATAGTGAAGATACTACGACAATGAATTTAATAGTGATGCGTGGGAGGGTAAGATTACAGGCCACCGCGTCGGCCGTGATCTGTTGATTGATAACAAAATTTTGTGTGTCGTAGAAGAAGAAGAAGAAGAAGAAGAAGAATGGATTTTGGATATGTGTATCTGCAGCTTTTATGTAAATGAAGATTTGGAAGCTCCAATTACTTGACGAAAGAAGACCAGAGAACTGCCCAACAAAGTCATAGCAGCAGTGACCAGAATATCATATGATATAGACAATGTCCGACCAGGTAGGAGAAAGCAGAGACGTGATGGTAAAGGTAAATTTTATAGGTTTGCTGCAGGAGATTTTCTGTTGGGGAAAGCCAGAGAGAAATCTCAAGTGTTGATAGACATGATCCATAAGTATCTAATTTCGTTTGTTCTTTTTCCATTGTCATGACTTTAATATGTAAGATGATGTGATTTCTAGAGTTCTATTTTATTCATTGACTGAGTAGATGTGTTTTTTAAAGTTTTGTCGGACTGGGTTAAAAATTTATTACACACTCTATATTTGTTCTGCAATAGATTATATATATATATATGCCATGATACTTAATTAGTGCTGCAAAAATTAGGAATAATATCTTAGTATATCTGTGTGTATCACCTTAATAGTTCATTTCTTCTTTATTGCATTTAACTCTGTTCATTAATATTTCATATGTGAACGCTTGTTAGTCACACCTACCATAAACCCCATATATTTGACTATGTAAAATGAAGATAAAGAGCAAATCTCGTATGATGTGAAGGAGGTATTGAACAACATATTTAGTATACTAGACAGGAAGTTACCTATCCGTTGGAGCCTGTGATGAGAAATCTAAGGAAGAAACTGGAGGATGTGGGTAGATAAACTCCACACACTGCTGTATGACTATACCATGCTGGACCAGTCATCTTGCAAGATATCATGGGTGCTGGGTAACATACTCGAGCACCTGTCGACTGGAATGTGTGTTATGACATATTTGTGAATTGCTAACCAAGACTGCTAAAGACAGTGTTATTCATCATAAATGTGTGTTTTTATTTTGGGGATTGATTTTCCAATCGTTGTTGTTGTTGTTGTTGTTGTTGCTGCTGCTGCTGCTGCTGCTGCTGCTGCTGCTGCTGTGGGCTTGAGTCCAGAGACTGGTTTGATGCAACTCTCCGTGCTACTCTATCCTGTGCAAGCTTAATCATCTCCCCGCACCTACTGCAACCTACATCCTTCTGAATCAGCTTAGTGCATTCATCTCTTGGTCTCCCTCTGCAATTTTTACCCTCCACGCTGCCCTCCAATACTAAATTGGTGACCACTTGATGCCTCAGAATATGTCCTACCGACCGATCCCTTCTTCTAGTCAAGTTGTGCCACAAACTCCTCTTCTCCCCAATTCTGTTCAATGCCTCCTCATTAGTTATTTGATCTACCCATCTAATCTTCACCATTCTTCTGTAGCAACACATTTCAAAATCTTCTATTCTCTTCTTGTCTAAACTATTTATCGTCCATGTTCACTTCCATACATGGCTACACCCCATACAAATACTTTCAGAAACGGCTTCCTGACACTTAAATCTATACTCGACATTAACAATTTTCTCTTCTGCAGAAACCCTTAGCTTGCCATTGCACTTTATATCCTCTCTACTTCGACCATCATCAGTTATTTTGCTCATCAAATAGCAAAACTCGTTTACTACTTTAAGTGTCTCATTTCCTAATCTAATTCCCGCAGCATCGCCCAATTTCATTCGACTGCATTCCATTATCCTAGTTTTGTTTTCGTTGTTTATCTTATATCCACCTTTCAAGACACGGTCCATTCCGTTCAGCTGCTCTTCCAGGTCCTTTGCTGTCTCTGACAGAATTACAATATCATCGGTGAACCTCAAAGTTTTTATTTCTTCTCCATGGATTTTAATTCCTACTCCGAATGTTTCTTTTGTTTCCTTTACTGCTTGCTCAATATACAGATTGAATAACATTGGGGAGATGCTACAACCCTGTCTCACTCCCTTCCCAACTGCTGCTTCCCTTTGATGTCCCTCGACTCTTATAACTGCCATCTGGTTTCTGTACAAATTGTTAATAGCCTTTCCCTCACTTTATTTTACCCCTGCCACCTTCAGAATTTGAAAGAGTATTCCAGTCAACATTGTCAAGAGCTTTCTCTAAGTCTACAAATGCTAGAAAGATAGGTTTTGCCTTTCCTTAATGTATTTTCTAAGATAAGTCGTAGGGTCAGTATTGCCTCATGTGTTCCAGCATTTCTACAGAATCCAAACTGATCTTCCCCGAGGTTGGCTTCTACCAGTTTTTCCATTTGTCTGTAAAGAATTCATGTTAGTATTTTGCAGCCGTGGCTTATTAAACTGATAGTTCGGTAATTTCCACATCTGTCAACACCTGCTTTCTTTGGGATTGAAATTATTATACTCTTCTTGAAGTCTGAGGGTATTTCACCTGCCTCATACTTCTTGCTCACCAGATGGTAGAGTTTTGTCAGGGCTGGCTCTCCCAAGGCTATCAGTAGTTATAATGGGATGTTGTTTACTCCGGGGATCTTATTTCGACTTCGGTCTTTCAGTGCTCTGTCAAACTCTTCATGCAGTATCATATCTCCCATTTCATCTTCATCTACATCCTCTTCCATTTCCATAATATTGTCCTCAAGAATGTCGCCCTTGTGTCCTCTATATACTCCTTCCACCTTTCTGCTTTCCCTTCTTTGCTTAGAACTGGGTTTCCATCTGAGCTCTTGATACTTAAGCAAGTGGTTCTCTTTTCTCCGAAGATCTCTTTAATTACATGTTGTTGCTCTTGTTTCCTCGACATAAATTTCAATACTCTACTCTACAACTGTTTATCTTAAACAAGTCTGCAGCTCATACTGGACTGTTTCTCTCCATGTTCTGTGTGCTTGTTCATGACCTATTTCCAAATTTTGTTATTTGAAGAAATGTTGCACATTTGTTGAAATTTACAGGCAGAAAACATTACTATAAAGTTGGCACTTCCAAAGGCCTCAATTGGACTCTTCACTGATGAGGAGAAAAGGAAAGTAAGAGAGGTACAGATACTTTGTTGGAATTCCAAGGAGGTAACATATTGTATCTCAAGTGACCTCTCAGTCGTCCATTGCCGTCGGGGTGGCTGAGCGGTTCTAGGCGCTTCAGTCTGGAACCGCGCGACCGATACGGTCACAGGTTCGAATCCTGCCTCGGGCATGGATGTGTGTGATGTCCTTAGGTTAGTTTGGTTTAAGTAGTTCTAAGTTCTAGGGGACTGATGACCACAGAAGTTAAGCCCCATAGTGATCAGAGCCATTTTTTCTCAGTTGTCCAATGTAAGGAACATAATATAGTACATATCAAACAGATGAGAAAAGAACATTGTTTCATGTGGTTTACACAACACTGAAAATATATTAAACATGTACTCATAATGTTGTAAGAGTAAGAATAAGTTCGAGTATAAATGCCCGCTGTAATCACACAATTTTATTTATAATGAAACAGTTTAATTTTGAAAGATAATCAGAGATATGTACAATATAATTCACAAGAAATCACATTCAAGGAAGTTTTTGTTACAGAAGTAATTCTTTGTCTGAAGTGATTCTTTTTTGAATTATTTTGTTGGTTCATGAATATGTTCTATTTTTTTAGGATACAGTTTTTCGGCTTGATTCCCTTACAGATTCACCATTACTATACAGTTCAGTTGTTTGGCCTTGTGTTGTGATGGGGACTCTCTAGGTTTCTGTACAGTCTATCAAGAATTCACTGGTCTAGATATGTTAAATGTTGCAGGGTTCAAGTTAGCTTCTTACTTTTGTAAAGAAAATATGGAGAAAGGAGGAGTTGCCACATTTGGCAGAAACTGTTTTGATATCAAGAATATTGATATTAATAAATTTTGCTCAGAGCAGCACTTAGAAGCTTGTGCAACAGAAGTAGTGTTTAACCTCTTCATAAAAAATCTGGAAGCTGTTTTCTGATCTCACAGTAAAAAACAAGCAAATAGTGGTTGCTGGTGATTTTAATGTGGACTTACTGAAAAGCTCTTATGAGTGAACAATTATGGCACTCAGTAACACTATTATTCAATGTAGTTCCTGCTGTGAACTTTGTGACTAAAATATGTAAATGCTCCGAGATTGTTATTGATAATATCTTTGTAAACAAATCTAGGGAAAGTCGTATCACAAAACCAGTAGTAAATGGGCTATCTGATCAGGACATGTAGCATCTTATGTTAAGTCCTGAAACTTGTCAGAATAAAAATCTATAAAATCTGAGTACAGAAGGGTAATAAATAAGTCAAATTTGAGAAATCCAGGAAATTGCTCAAAAACATGAACTAGATAAATTTATTATTATTTTGTTTGGCATCAGGGATACATTACTTGAATTGAACAGCAATGATGTTACTGGTAACACAATATGCATATACTACAAATAAAATAGATTACATTCATTTATGGTAATAAAAGTCTTAGATTAGATCGATAAATCAATAATATACATATGGATAAAAACACTAGGATGAGTTACATGTAAAAGAGAATATGTGGTTTTTATAAACAGTAATATTGACAAACAGAGCTTCAAGATAAAAAATATTGGTTAATATCTAAAGTATCCAGGAGATTGCATCCAGACCATAATGCCATTGCACAAGGATGGCCCTCTCAGTGCCAGACTTCGCTTTGTGGACCAAATTCATGACCTGGTGCTGCATCGTACTCTCATCAACAGCTACTCTGACACCAGCAAGGCCATCACCCTGCTTGGCTATGAGCCGACCGAGGCTAACAGACTACCGCTGAGCTGCCCCACTCACTGCCAGCCGCCATCGATGCCTCTGCTCCATGCAGCTGTGACAAATCAGAGGTCAGCTAATTCTAGCCGATCTGTCCCAGGCCTCCTCCCTCCACCACGCTGTGTGACCTTCGCAGTGCTGACATACAACAATCACGAAGTGATGTAGCAAATAACCTCACCTCCCTGGTCTGCTGCCACGCCCAGCACTGTTTATAAACAGATGTCAATTCAGAGAACAATGGCGCATGCCTATGCGCCTTAGATAGCCAATTAATACTGCTGGTTCCCTATAAGATTTGGACATGAGGCTAGCAACTGCTGAGCACCTTGTGCTTACCCAAGCGAGTACAGGAACCTGCCATAGGCTCGCCAGGCCTCTACGACGACAACACTTCAATCGACCACACCTGCATGGTCCTTCCACCACACGGCACCCTTCCAGTGGCTCACACTTATTTGTGTATGATCGTCTGCTGCAAACCTCTATCCTTGTGGACACAAGTGCTGATGTCAGCACATTCTCACCAGCTCAAGTGCCAACTATGCTGTTGTCATAGCTCCAATTATGTGCTGCAAATGACAGTCACGACAGTCGCCAGCACTGCCTCCGTCACTTTGGACTTGGGGGCAGAGTCACATGCACTGGACCTCCCTCGACACTGGGAGCGTGGATCTTCAGCAGTGCATTGCTGACATTACATGCACATCTGCCTCTTTGCAGGAGGCCAGCATACTTCCAGAGCCTATCTGCAAGGAGTCTAAACAGGTTAGTGAAGTGCTGCATTCAAACTTTAGATCATGATCCTGACAGTGTACCCACTGCTCTGCCCATTGAGACTGCTCTACAACGGAGTGTGTTTCTGGCCACAGATGTGCGCCCTACTATCGTGCCACTTTGTTTTTTGTTGGTTATGATGGTACTGTTCATCATATAAACACTGACCTAGACTTCGCACCTCCCTCTCCACAGCTTAGAGTGGCAAAGACTGCTGTGGACAAACAAATGGAGTTAGGCAATACCCACGCATTGGACAATCCCTGTGTGTTTATTTATTTTATTTATTTATTGTTCCATGGGACCAAATTAAGGAGAAGTCTCCACGGTCATGGAACGAGTCAATACATGGAATTATAACACGATAGTAGAAACAGATAAAATGAAATATAAAAAAAACATTCAGGTGATAAGTCTTAAGTTTAAATAAAGAAAATCAACAATGTAACACTGGAATTTGCTTAATTTTTTAGCTCTTCCAGGAGCTCCTCAACAGAATAGTAGTAATGAGTCCTGAGGAAACTCTTCAGTTTAGACTTAAAAGTGTTTGGGCTACTGCTAAGATTTTTGAGTTCTTGTGGTAGCTTATTGAAAATGGATGCAGCAGAATACTGCACTCCTTTCTGCACAAGAGTCAAGGAAGTGCATTCCGCATGCAGATTTGATTTTTGCCTAGTATTAACTGAGTGAAAGCTGCTAACTCTTGGGAATAAGCTAATATTGCTAACAACAAACGACATTAAAGAAAATACATACTGTGAGGGCAATGTCAAAATTCCCAGACTATTGAATAGGGGTCGACAAGAGGTTTTCGAACTTACACCATACATAGCTCGAACAGCCCGTTTTTGCACCAAAAATACCCTTTTTGAATCAGAAGAGTTACCCCAAAAAATAATACCATACGACATAAGCGTATGAAAATATGCGAAGTAGACTACTTTTCGTGTTGAAGTGTCACTTATTTCAGATACTGTTCTAATGGTAAATAAAGCAGCATTTAGCTTCTGAACAAGATCCTGGACATGGGCTTTCCGCAACAGCTTACTATCTATCCGAACGCCTAGGAACTTGAACTGTTCCGTCTCGCTTATAATATGCCTATTCTGTCTGATCAAAATATCGGTTCTTGTTGAATTGTGAGTTAGAAACTGTAAAAATTGAGTCTTTCTGTGATTTAGCATCAAATTATTTTCCACAAGCCACGAACTTACTTCAACTTCATTATTTGATACTGTTTCAATATTACACACAAGCTCCTTCACTACCAAGCTGGTGTCATCAGCAAACAGAAATATTTTTGAATCACCTGTAACACTAGAAGGCATATCATTTATATAAATAAGAAACAGCAGTGGCCCCAGCACCGACCCTTGGGGAACACCCCACTTAACAGAGCCCCATTGGGACTGAACATCATTACCACTCTCAATATTCCGGAGGATTACCTTCTGCTTTCTGTTCTTAAAGTAGGAGGCGAACCAATTGTAAGCTACTCCCCTTACTCCATAATGTTCCAACTTCTGCAGTAATATTTTGTGGTCAACACAGTCAAAAGCCTTCGTTAAATCAAAGAAAACACCTAACGTTCGCAACCTTTTATTTAATCCGTCCAAAACCTCACAGAGAAAAGAGACTATAGCATTTTCAGTTGTTAAGCCATTTCTAAAACCAAACTGTACATTTGACAGCAAATTATGTGAATTTAAATGCTCCAGTAACCTTGTATATACAACCTTCTCGACAACTTTAGCAAACACCGATGGCATAGAAATAGGTCTAAAATTGTCAACATTATCCCTGTCTCCCTTTTTATAAAGTGGCTTCACTACCGAGTACTTTAATCAGTCAGGAAACCGACCACTCCTAAAGGAAAAGTTACAGATATGGCTAAGTACTGGGCTAACATACATAGAACAATACTTCAGTATTGTGCTAGATGCCCCGTCATATCCATGAGAGTTCTTAGTCTTTAGTGATTTAATTATTAACTCAATCTCCCTCTTGTCAGTATCATGGAGGAGCATTTCAGGTAAGTCTCGGAACACTTTTTTTCTAAGAGCGCTATGTGATTCCCTGTTGCTACTAGGTTTCTATTTAGTTCACCTGCTATATTCAGAAAGTGATTATTAAATACTGTACATATACGCGACTTATCAGTAACACGGACGTTCCCACTACGCACTGATTCTATATCCTCAACCTGTCTCTGCAGACCAGCCACTTCCTTTATGACTGACCATATGGTTTTAATTTTATCCTGAGACTTAGCTATTCTATCTGCATACCACATACTTTTCCCTTCCTAATAACGTTTTTAAGCACCTTACAATACTGTTTGTAATGGGCTGCTGCATTTAGATTTTGCCTGTTTCTAACGTTTTGATATAATTGCCACTTTGTTCTACAAGATATTTTTATCCCTCTAGTCAGCCACTCAGGCTGCCTGTTTGTGCTAATACCCTGTTTTGAACGTTCCAACGGAAAGCAACTTTCAAAGAGCAAGTCTTCAGAAAAGCATTACATTTATCATCTACTGTATCAGCGCTATAAACATCTTGCCACTCTTGTTCTTTGATAAGGTTTACAAAGGTCTCTACAGCAACTGGATTAGCTTTCCTAAACAGTTGATAACTATATTTAACATGTGTTGCAGCACAAAAATCTTTTAGAGTTAAAATTTGTGCATCATGATCTGAAAGGCCATTCACCTTTTTGCTAACAGAATGCCCTTCTAGTAATGAGGAATGATCAAAAAATGTTGTCTATGGTTGTTCTACTGTTCCCTTGCACTCTCGTAGGAAAGAATACGGTTTGCATAAGATTATACGAATTAAGGTGGTCTACCAGCATCCTTTTCCTTGCACAGTCACTTATACAATTAATGTTGAAGTCACCACATATAACTAACTTTTTGTATTTCCTATAAAGTGAACCAAGAACCTCCTCTAGCTTTAGCAAAAATGTTGTGAAGTCGGAGTCTGGGGATCTATAAATATCAACAGTTAGAAGTTAAGGCCATTAAATTTAACCACACATGCACAACATTCAAACACCTTTTCAGTGCAGTACTTTGAAACACCTTTTCAGTGCAGTACTTTGAAACACCTTTTCAGTGCAGTACTTTGAAACATCAATTGACTCAAATGGGATGCCGTTTTTCACATACATGGCTACTCCCCCACACCGCAAAGAGCTCCTAGAAAAGCTGCCAGCCAACTTGTATCCTTGTAAAGGAAGCCTCTGAATTATCTCCTTATTTAATAAGTGTTCAGATATACCAATAATTTCAGAGTCAACATCTATAAGCAGTTCACTAACTTTATCTCTAATACCTTGTATATTTTGATGAAATATACTAATTCCCTCATTACTCGGATACCTAAGCTTTGTCAAAGTGGTTCCTTTGTTAGAGAGACTTCCCTTAAGCAGGAATACCCATCAGCTGACTTCAATCTAAAAAAAGGTGCAGCTCTAACACCCACTAGTATAGGAATTTTCTGATGAGTGGTCCCACCACCTCCACCTATGCTGTCACCTCTATTAGCTTTGCCAACCTCCCCTTTCCATACCTGTTGAGGTGCAGGCCATGTCTAGTGAAACCCGTCCTGCTGATCGACTCCACCGACACCACTGAAATGTGACTCCTGCCTTCTGTCATCAGCGCACCCCCAAGTCTCATGTTATTACACCTGACAGCTGTATTAAGATGAGGCCGATCGTGACGCTGAAACAGTTCCACGAAATGCACATTTGTGTTGCCAGTCTGAGTGGCTATCTTTTCCAGGTCACCATCCATGTCATACGCCCCATCCCTATCAATACTATTACCAGCCCCACCCACAATCACTACCCGATCCTCTTTAGTAAAATCCCTACATAACCCCCCTATGTTAAGTCACCTGAGCCAATCCTGCATTAGGCTTCACAATGCTGGTGACTTGGTGCTCACTCCCCAACACTTCCTGCATCTGCTGGCCTACACCTCTACCATGAGAACTACCTAACAGCAAAACTTCTTCTTTCTCTTAGACTTTGCACCTGTCCCAGCCACTGTAACTGCTGAGGTCTGCTGCATACTTCCTACATCTACAGCTACTAGAGATTCCTCTCCACTAGACTCTGACAGTTGGTCATATCTATTGCAAACACCAATAGTAAAACTATCTGAAAATCTCCTTCTCCTAGCAGATCTCTTGCCAACAGCCAGCTCCCATTCCCCAACCCCCTTCTCCCTCTTCATCTTATCTAGCTCCTCCTGTGCGTTTTTCAACTGCACCTGAAGGGCACAGATCTTACGCTCCTGCTCCTCTACATAATCTGAAGTTCCAGGAGAGAATCTCACCAGAATGCCCACTGGCTTCCCCACTGCATTCCCACCAGTGAAAATGCTTCGAACAAGTGTCTCACCGCAATCCACTACTCACGAACCTATGGCAAAGCCCACACTTCTCACTCATGGTAAAATTTACACTTATTGAAACAAGAAAACTACTTATCTAAGTTCCGCTACTACAATAAGAAGATGTTAAAAACCTGACTACAATAATCACAGACTTACTCTACAAGGGAAGTAACTACTATTATTAACAGTATTAATCAACAACAAATGAGAATATAACAAAAGCCTAATACAGAAAGAGAATCAAACATCTAATGACACAGTAACGAAACTGAAAACAGTTCCCAAAAGGTTCTTCTGAAATTATTTCACCAGAAAACACCAAGAACACCGATTGAAGACTATTAAAGTTCCTAAATAAAACACTGTACACACACAATTAATTAGTACTTAGCTTTCAATGCACCGCTACAGCTGCAACTGGTCAGCGCGGAACGTAAACACAGGTAAGAGGTTAAGTTGCTCAATACAAAACACTCACAAATATCAGGTCACAACACAAGAAAGGCAGAGGTGAATGAAGAAACCACTAATAAGTCACTTATATAGTAAATAATATCACAAAAACTGTTAAAATATGTATCTGAAACCTAAAAATATATAAAAACTTAGAGCGATGTCACGGCACAGTCACTCGCTTATGACGTCACACCAAAGATGTCCCTATAAAGCTCATTTTAAAGAAAGAAAAATTGTGGCACTTCTGTGGTGGCTATAGGTGGTGCAACAACCAAAGTATTATAGGCATTGTCCAGTCTCAAACTTAAGACTTCACCGAAATGTTTAGTGTTATTGACTGTAAAACAGTCAACCTCCATATTCCCGTAGCGGAAGAGGACATACTGAAGATGGTGATGACGGCACATTTCAGACTTTCAGTTTTTGTATATGCTTTATGGATTAAAAAACGCCTCACATACATGGCAATGTTTTATTGACAAAATTTTGTTCAGTCTACCATTTTGTTATGTCTACATATATTCTCACCTTCAGCAGAAGAGCACTTACAAGAAATTGTAGTCACACTAGCTGCCCAGGGCTCATCATTAACGAAGACAAATGTCAGTTATGGCAAGCTCACATGACATTTGTCGGCCACCACGGAGACACCTCAGGCGTCTGTACAACACCAGAGACCATCAGTCAGATATGACCCTTGGCACCTCCCTCCACCTACCAAGAGTTACACAGATTTTCAGCCGTCATAAACTTCTACAGGAGACACACACCACATGCAGCAGAGACACTCCTTCCTCTGACCAAAGTCCTGCCAGGAAGAATATTGCAGGAAAACACCACCTTGAGTGGACATTTCCTATGCAGTCTGACTTTAAGTCAAGGACCACTTACTGCACGAGACTACCCTGCCTCGTCTGTCTCCCAGTGCCCACCTTACTATAACATGGAACCTGGTGACCTTGATATTGGTGCTGTGTTACTACAGAGTGACAAAATAAAGATAACTGCCCTGTACAGTAGAGTGAACAATAACATATGTGACCATTTCATATGTACCAAACCCGTGATCAGTGTATACCATGATGTAATTTTTTCCAGCAAATAAACTTAGGATTTGTCTACCACACACAGTGTAATGTTTACTATGTAAGCACTCACACTGGTACCACACATCCTACGTAGTCTTTGGGATGAAAATAATAAAAGTGAAGCTTCAACGATGTGTTTGAAAAGCTGGCAGCAACAACAGAGCTTGGCCTAGTTGGGATGTTAAAGAAAAATAGTTGCCACCTTTTACAGTTTCTTTTCAGGTTTCTGCTGTGAACTAGGGGCTTAAATACAGTTCAGAAGATTAAGTGACTTAGTAAAATGAGTTTTCACTTTCTTTGCATTTTGTACCTCCAAGTAAATCATTTCTGGAAGTAAATGTTTCTTTCTGAGCCAATGTGTTTTGTGAACTGTAGTTTTTAGTGCTCAAAATAAAATGCCAGCAAAAAAAGTTGTTGAAGGAGTTTAATTTGCTGTTGTCAGAAATGCACTATTTTCTGAAGTTTCCACACAATAAAATGTTTTGTAACCATTGCCATTTTATTTGTAAATATAAATTCAGTAGCAAGAAGCAGGTTTTGTGTTTTTTCTTTACTAAAGTTGTTTTCTGCTGGTGACCTTGTGAGATTTTTTACCCATATTTCAAGCATCCTCCTCATGCTGACGGATCTGGTGTCGTGTTGAAATTAACGTTTAATACCTTGCATGGAAAGGAAATCACTACTAATAAGAATATGTGAAATATGACATAAGAGTAAATTTGTAACAGTGAGTTGGTAAGATTTTGTCAGTTTACAGTTAAAATATAATAGAATATGTATTGACCCATCAGTATTTTCCATATAATTGTCCTAATTGAAGTATGGAATAGAGTTAAGTTTTATACAATAACCACATGCATTTGCAATACTCACAAAACTCATTTTACATTACTATGAACTAGCTTTTGTTTTTACATCACACCCAAAAGATTTGTTAATATTATTAATTTTGAAGAATTCTTCATTCAGACAGAATGTGTTACACTGAAGCCATGTTTCTAGTACTCTGCTATACTTATTTAATGACACTGAACCAGCAGTTTGTGAAAATATGTCCAAAAATTTGCCGATGTGTTTAAATAATTACTTGCAATTACTATAGCCCAGTGCGAGTCTCGATGAAGGCCAGCAGATGTTTCTAGTACCATGTGGAATCACATCTCAAGTTAAATATCTACATATTTTCTCTAGTATTCATTAAACAATTATATTTCCAGGCTAGGGCTTAATTATATTAGGTGAGCTAAATTGCACCTACAAGACTTCAGGAATGTTACCCCCAACATGCATTTGATATTTTTTGCCAAATGAAAATACACATAGCAGCTGAATAACTTCCCCATAATAATATTGCCTACTGCAGGTGGAGTGAAGAGTGTGGAGAGCAGTAACTGTTTCCTCACTGTTTCATGATTTATGTATTAAAAAATAGTACCCAGCAAAGTTTGCTGTGCAGATAATGTTTTTGTGTATTTCACAAGAGTGTTTTTCTGGCCACTTATCAGTTCCATTAATTTTATTTTCATTTTTGGTCAAAATAAGTTTCAAGATAAATTCTTCTGTTTTTGTTTGGTGGTTAAAGCTCACTTTGTTAGCTTGACACCAATGACCAGTGTCTTGCTTTTTCTGGTATTTTCTGAGACATCTTTAAATTTTCTCCTGTAATTGCTAGTGTCGTATCAACATCAGCAGCACTGAGATAGCACAATTTACCAAATATTCAATGACATGATTACTCAGTTGGGACTACAGTTTTCTTGATTGCAATTACTCTCTTCCAGTGAGATTTCAGTCTGCTTTGCAGTTACTTTGAGTTTAAAATACTCATTTACTTAGCAATTTTTGATTGTGGACCTCATATTTATTTACCCATTCTTGTACTCATTTCTTTTATGCATCATATCTCTGGATGATTAGCACTTACTGTAACTTTGTTTAGTTGATTCTACACCTACATCTACATCCACACTCCGCAAGCCACCTGACGGTGTGTGGCGGAGGGTACCCTGAGTACCTCTATCGGTTCTTCCTTCTATTCCAGTCTCGTATTGCTCATGGAAAGAAGGATTGTCGATATGCCTCTGTGTGGGCTCTAATCTCTCTGGTCCGCCGCTCGTGGTCTCGCGGTAGCGTTCTCGCTTCCCGAGCACGGGGTCCCGGGTTCAATTCCCGGCGGGGTCAGGGATTTTCACCTGCCTCGAGATGACTGGGTGTTTGTGTTGTCCTCATCATTTCATCATCATCCAGGAAAGTGGCGAAATTGGACTGAGCAAAGATTGGATAATTGTACGGGCGCTGATAACCACGCAGTTGAGTGCCCCACAAACCAAACATCATCATCATCTAATCTCTCTGATTTTATCCTCATGGTCTCTTCGTGAGATATACGTAGAAGGAAGAAATATACTGGTTGACTCTTCGGTGAAGGTACATTCTCGAAACTTTAACAAAAGCCCGTACCGAGCTACTGAGCGTCTCTCCTGCAGAGTCTTCCTCTGGAGTTATTGTCATCTCTGTAACACTTTTGCGGTTAATAAATGATCCTGTAACAAAGCGCACTGCTCTCTGTTGGATCTTCTCTATCTCTTCTATAAACCCTATCTGGTACAGATCCCACACTGGTGAGCAGTATTCAAGCAGTGGGCAAACAAGCATACTGTAACCTACTTCCTTTGTTTTCGGATTGCATTTCTTTAGGATTCTTCCAATGAATCTGTCTGGCATCTGCTTTACCGATGATCAACTTTATATGATCATTCCATTTTAAATCACTCCTAGTGCGTACTCCCAGATAATTTATGGAGTTAACTGCTTCCAGTTGCTGACCTGCTATTTTGTAGCTAAATGACAAGGGATCTATCTTTCTATGTATTCGCAGCACATCACACTTGTCTACATTGAGATTCAATTGCCATTCCCTGCACCATGCATCAATTCGCTGCAGATCCTCCTGCATTTCAGTACAATTTTCCATTGTTACAACCTCTCGATACACTACAGCATCATCCGCAAAAAGCCTCGGTGAACTTCCGATGTCATCCACAAGGTGATTTATGTATATTGTGAATAGCAACGGTGCTACGACACTCCCCTGCGGCACAAACAAAATCACTCTTACTTCGGAAGACTTCTCTCCATTGAGAATGACATGCCATGTTCTGTTATCTAGGAACTCTAAAATCCAATCACACAATTGGTCTGATAGTCCATATGCTCTTACTTTGTTCATTAAACAACTGTGGGGAACCGTATCGAACGCCTTGCGGAAGTCAAGAAACACGGCATCTACCTGTGAACCCGTGTCTATGGCCCTCTGAGTCTCATGGACGAATAGCGCGAGCTGGGTTTCACACGATCATCTTTTTCGAAACCCGTGCTGACTCCTACAGAGTAAATTTCTAGTCTCCAGAAAAGTCATTATACTGCACCATATATTGAAATGATGCTGTTTGAAGGCAACATTAGTGTGACTTTTACAGTGTAAGTTAGACATGTCTTCACCTGAAATATGTGGTTACTATCAGCTAGGGAAATTGTTTTCTGGAGGATTTTAAACCACAGTATTGCATTCTTTGGTTTTCCTACTAAAGTTATCAAGACAGTTTCTGTGTACATTACTGATTATGTTGTTAACTCGTGCATCTGACCTAATGGCCTTTTTGTTATTACAGCAGTCTGATTTCACAGCTGAGTGGTCTGCATGTCTGATGATGATACTGGGGACCCAATTTAGATTCCTGGCACTGCTAGGAATTTTTCCTTGGTTGGAGGACTGGAAGAGAGTACATTTAGCCTCATGAGGCCAACTGAGTACCTACTTGCTTAAAAGAAGTAGCAAAATTGACACACAAGCTAGTGTGGTGGTATCGCGTTGAAAGTCTGCCAGCCACATGACATTTACATATTTGTCTTGAAACAGTAGAAAGCCAATGATGTTAGAATATTTATGCTGTTTATTGTCAGACAACAGCTAAAGTAATGTAATGTTTTCTATACAGACTTAAATCCTCATAACTTGTTAATGTTTCAGTTTATCACACTAGTTTTGTGTGTACATTCCAGTTATATCTTGTTGAAATCTGACAGTGTAATTGTTGGTTACCTTTTTTTGTGTGGCTAGATACCCTTCAAAGTGTGATAGCTATCCTGCAGTAAGTAGCTTGTCACCAAGGGGAACACATTATTGTAATCCTTAAGTTTATGTTGAAGAGATCATATATTGATATGCAGAAGAACAGTATCAATATTGCTACAGAAACATACTTGGAGTTCAGTCGGTCCAACCGTACCATTTATTTATTTCTGGTTGGAAAGTTTCAGAGAGATTCACTAGAAAGCAGGGTTGGCTGGTATAGACAAATTTGTGGTGCGTATTATGTGTCAGTTTCGTAAGTCTCCAGAACCTAAACAGAAACAGATGAGTGTGTCAAAAATGTGTTGTTTGAGCAATTCTTTATAAAAGATCTGCCATTTAGTTCTGTGTATTTTTCACAAACAAGGGTCTATCTGTCATCTAGAGAGCAATTGTGACCATGCAAGTAAAGTAGAAATCTCTCAGAATGATTAAAGTGTACTGGTAAATGTACAATGTTATATATCTTTTTTATTAATATTCAGGATGCAATAAATTTAAATCATGTTTATGCTGAAGAGTTCACAGCCAATCAGAAAACAGTGACATTTACTCATTCAATACAGAAGTGCCTTGAAACATCATCTGGTTTAATATTTCAAACTGTCATTGAAGGAGGCAGTTTATTTAAAATTGTCCACAGAGAATCGCACTCTGAAATACATACCTATGTACAAAGTTAATAAAAATCATTCAGAACAATAGTCATTTAACATCAGATGTAGGTTTGTTTGGATCAATGATCAAACATTACAGTGTAAAAGCACTGTAGCTCAAAAATAACCTTACTAAAAATGCTAATAGTAATGTTATGTGGGAAAGAAAAAAATCTCTTTCAGGTTTTGTAAGTTAACTGGTTAAAATCTAGAAGAGGGGCATCACTAATCAGGGTTCTTTTCCTGTATATCACAAGGGGCGGCAATGCATTGCAAGGTATTTTGTGTGCGATAATTGAAATCCTTCCATATTCTAAGATTATTTGCAATTCCATAGGTTCGTGGGAAGTTGGTAAAATTGCCACCGCCACAACCTCCATATTTTTTCCTACATTTTCTTTGAACTCAAGGAGATAGTCAAACTTTTGTCAGATCGGGCAAAGCAAATGAATTGGAGGTCATGAGAAACAGATCTGCTTCAGGTTATGAACAGCTTCAGTAGAGATTTTGTCTGCCTGTCATGTGATATTGTGCTACAGTGAATATTTTTCAACTTTTGTAATCACAGTTAGTTTTTTTCAGAGTATATTGAGCAACCTAAGGTTATATTTCCAGCAGGATTTGATAGAGTTGCTAAACTAACTGCTGCTTTCTCAGTGTGTCCTTACTATCAACTGCTGACATAAACATTTCTGTTCCTGTAACGTCTCACAAAATATCGCATACTGTTTTACATTCTTACAGGATTAATTTATCTTAAGAATCTGTTGAGTAACACCATATGCTAGTGAAGACAACTCTTTGGAGCTATGGTTCCATTGTCAGGCAAAAACTGTGTGTGAAGATGTAGTCCAGAACACGGCCAGGATGAGGCATAAAAGGTATATAAGAACGTTAAAATTTTAAAAATCTTAATTACCTAGGTCACCTACAGATACAAGAATTAAAATTCACAACTAGACTAGCTTCAGTTGTTAGTGGAACCAACCTCAGATCATGCTCATCTTAGATGCAGGTTGAACAAAAACTGGATGTACCAGTAATAACCAATCAGGCAATTACTTGCACTTGTTTAACAGGAAAGTTGAGTGATTTTTTTTTTTTTTTTTTTTTTTTTTTTTTTTTTTTTTTTTTTTTTTTTTTTTTTTTTTTTAAAAAAACAGCACAACAAAAATCAGACTGGTTCTACTCCATGGATTGCAATATTGTAGTCCAACATAAAATATAAAAAGGCCCTCGTGACACCATCTAACTTGTCAACAGCAAAATAAAAAGTTTGTGTGACTAGTTAGAGTAACATCTATTTAGAACCATAACATAACTCAGTTTTAACAAATTATGTGGGACTGCTTTCTCCTTCATTGGAAATGTCTGGCATTACTACATATAAAAGACTATATTTTGAAAATTACACACTTGCATGTAAACGTGAAAATTTGCTGGAGTCACAGCTAATGATATTTAAGACATCACTCTTCCCACAAACAATGAAGTTTTTTTTTTTTGGAACAGTTAAATACAATCACAGTTTCCAACTAGGTAGTTCCAATAAAAGTACAGCAGTAAAACCAGTGCACTCAAGAGTAAAATACAACTAACCAGAAGGTCAGCAGTAGGCTTACAATGACTAGATTCTGTGAAAACCAGAAAACTGGGCTACAGCAGATATCTAAGACTATTGAAGGAAGATTAAACTTTAATGCCCATTGCTAATGAGATCATTTCAGATGGAGCACAAGCTCTGTTCACTTCAAGATGGGGAAGGTAACTGCCCAGGTCTTCTAAAAGAAACCACCCCAACATTTGCCAGGAACAATTTAGAGAAATCACAGAAAACCTAAATCTGGACGGTTGGGTGTGGATTTGAACTGGTGCCCTCGCACATGCATGTCCAATTTGCTAACCGTTGTTGCACCTTTCTCACTGACAGTGATATGCCTTTACTATCAATAGCTACTAACAATAGGTTTCTAATCTTCCAACACTGCCGATCGCCGCAGGGGGCTCGCCACTCTTTGGCGGGTTCATGCTTGGCTACCATGGGGTCCCAGCCTCTGCAGCACTTTTTTCTCTTCTGTGCTGTCTGTCTATCCTCTTGCTATTCTTTTTGCCCTTCCTGGGGGAACCTGTCTGGGGTATTATTGGGAATGTTCACCATTCTGTCGCTGATGAGCGAGCGGTCTCAACTTTCTTTGTGGCTCCCTTTTCTTTTCTTTTCTTTTCTTTTCTTTTCTCCTCTCGTCCCTCCACTTCAGTGTTTGAGGTTCCTCTTTTTTCTTACTACCTGTGCACTCCTGAAGGCTGGCCCATGTGTCTGACACGTAAAAGGTGACCGGGTAACGCATAATTCCCAGCCCCGGGTTGACAGGTAGGGTTTGCATGTACCCCCAGTACAGACCAGGCCCAGGGAGGGGTGACTGCCTGAGCTGTAACCTTCCCAAATTGCCAATTGGTCCCTCCGTCAGGTGTTTGGGAGGTGTGACTGAGGTGTGAACAATAACCTAAGACGGGTGCACCCCCTTGTGAAGGGGGCCCCCAGTTGGAAGGAGCACGCCGTCAGAGACGCTGGCAATCGTGGGGAATTTCCTCGCAATGAGTCAATCATTCTCTCCACAGACATCAGCGAAACATACACATAACGAGGTTACTGATTCGAAGACCCTTCACCCTGCACCGTGGTTCCTTGTGATCTCACATACTGAAGACAGTCAGTCCTTTGCCGTGGTCAATCCATTTATTATTCAGAAAAGTGGTGATGCCATTGCTGGCCCTGTGAAATCCTGCACTCCTTTACGCAATGGCACTTTGTTTTTGGAGACGGCTTCTGATTCTCAAGCCAAACTGCTTGCTGCCTAGCTTCTCCACAGCTACCCTGTTCATGTCGAGGCACATAGAACTTTGAATTCTTCTTGTGGTGTAATTTACACCAGGCTGCTCCTCAGTCTAACTGAGGCTGAAATCCAATCTTACCTCTCTGATCAGTGTCATTGCCATCCATCGTGCAGTGAAAAAGGTCGATTCCCCTTGGTGCCCACCCGCATTCTTTTCCTCACCTTTGATTGGATCAAAGGAGGCTATGAAATTATCACAGTCCAACCTTACATTCCGAATCTGATGCAGTGCTACCGTGTCATCGTCACTCGAACATCTTGTCGACACCCAGCCAAATGCGTAACCTGCGGCAGGGATGCTCACGAGGGCGAATGTCCACCGCCTCCTCCCTGCTGTGTCAACTGCAATGGCGGCCATGCCGCCTCCTCTTAGGATTGTCCCATGTATCTAGATGAGCGGGCTGTTCAGGAAATTCGGTTAAAGGAAAAGTGCCTTACTCAGTAGCTCGCAAGTTACTGGCTAGTCGCAAACCCTGTGTTCTCCTGCCTGGCACCTATAGTTCTGTTCTTGTTACCCCTCGCTCCACGAAGGACATGGCCACGCATACAAGCGACCTCAAATTTGGCTCTGAGGTTGTGAAATTGCCTAGTGTGAAGGAAGCATCACCGTTCCCCCATCCCGCTGTGCAACAAACTGTCAAACTTTCGCCTAAAGAGGCAAAACCACCCACTCCACAACCAGCAGGCAGGAAAGGACAGAAGGAGTACTCCCGTGAAGACTTCCTCTGTCCCTCCAGCCAAACGCCCAAGTCTTCCACTAACCAGAAGGGTTAGTAGTAGTCCACTGAAGACAAACGGTCTCCTTCACCACCTCGAAGATCCTGCTCGACAGTGTCGCCACGTGGTCTCTTAGCCCAGTTGGCCTCTGTCCTGCTGGTGCGCACCACCAACCAGATTTCAGCATTGGACTCCGCACAATCATGCCGATGCCTCTGTGGACCCCATGGAGCAGGAGCCTCCTGCTTCTGTGCCCTGTAGTAGCGTCTCTACACCGGCTGCCCCTCGACGGCCGCTAAGTTTACACCCCTACATCTCTTCCTCCTCATGACTGCCCTCCAATGGAATGTTTGCGGCCTTCGATCCCACAAAGATGATTTACGGCTGCTTCTACAGCATCCCCTTGTACTCTGCCTTCAGGAAACGAAACTGCATCTCATGGGGGCGTCATGCTGCTCATATGGGATGACCTTCATAGTCAACTCATCTCCCTGACTACCCATCTTCAAGCTGTTGCTGTTCGCCTTTCCCTTCCTCACCTGACTTTCTCCCTCTGTGCTATTTATGTCCCTCCCAACATTCGATGTCACCAGGGCAGACTTCCTTCAGCTTATTGGGCAGCTACCTCCCCCATTTTTGATGCTCTGTCACTTTAATGGCGCATCATCACCTCTGGGGTTCTCCCAGGACCTGCCAGAGAGGTGCCCTCTTGGCTGACCTTCTTAACCAACTCAACCTCTTCTGCCTTAACACTGGAGCAACCACTTTGCTTTCTGACTTCTCGTACACCTGTTCCCATTTGGACCTATCCTTGTGCACTGCCCAGCTTGCCCACTGTCGTGAGTGGTCTGTTCTTTCTGACGCCTACTCGAGCGACCATTATCCGTGTGCTCTCCATCTACTGACTCCTGCCCCATCCACATGCACACCCAAATGGCAGCTTACTAAGGCTGACCGGCAGCTTTACTCCTCCCTGGCGACCTTTGAAGAACAAGATTTCCCCAGTTGTGATGACCAGGTGGACTATCCCACCAATGTTATCCTTACTGCTGCAGAATGTTCCATTCCTTGCACTTCCTCTTTACCACATCATGTACCAGTCCCTTGGTGGACTGAGGCATGCCGCAATGCAATTCTCGCACGGAGACGTGCTCTCCACATTTTTCACTGCCACCCTACGCTGGAAAACTGCATTCATTATAAACAGATGCGTGCAAAGTGTCATTGAATTCTTCAGGACAGCAAAAGAGTTAGCTCGATTTCAATCACTAGTTCTTTTAACAGTTCCACACCTTCTTGTGTCATGTGGGCCAACCTCCGACAGCTCTCTGGAACCAAGAACTATTCCCCAATTTCCGGCCTGACAGTAGCTGATAATGTCATCGTGGATCCTATTGCTGTCTCCAACACCTTGGGCCACCAGTTTGCGGACGTTTTGAACTCTTCTACATCTACATACATACTCCGCAATCCACCATATGGTGCATGGCAGAGGGTACCATGTACCACAACTAGCATCTTCCCTCCCACTATCATCCTGCCTTCATCCATCTGAAATGACTGGAGGAAGCTCAGGCGATACCCTTCCCTTCTCCGAGTCGTGAGTGCAGCAATGCCACCTTTACTATGAAGCTGGTAGTACACGACAGTCTGGCGTGAATGGTACTGGTCTGTCGCGACAGCCATCTAGCAGTAGAACGGGTGAAACTACGAAAATTAGCAGACACATTATCCGCCCGCTGGAATAGAGAGCAGTTCTAAATTTCCGTCAACCCGCGCATGCGCACTAGGCTGCGAAACTTGCACATGCGCAGGAGCGGGTACCGCAGTGCTTTCTGCTTGTTGTTTATGGTTGGGTGTGTAGAGGCAAATTACAGTTTTTCGTGTAGGAGATTTTCCGCATTTTTTTCAGTAAGTAGGTTTTCATAAATGCAGTTAAAAATAGTATTTTTTTGCCAGTTGACTTTCTTTTATACTAGCTGTTTGTGAACGCTTATTGTTCTATTTATTGCTTCATATTCTAGAAATGGAATGGAACAAACAAGCTTTAAGCATCCTCATTCAGGCATACAGCGAAGAAAAGTGTATGTACAACCCGCAGGACCCGCGATATCATAAGGTACGTCGCATCGTTTATTTCTGAGTAATATGCATATTATGTTACACGATGATTTTCGATTCGTATATAATACCTTAGCTTACGAAAGTTCATGTTTGATTTCATTGCATCTCTTGCTTCATTTCAGAATGCCAGGAAAGAGAAACTGGCAGTGATAGGCAGTAAAGTTCGCGCAGTTTTGCCCAATGCAACAGATGAGGAGTGCAAAACTCGATTCATGCCTCTGCGGTCGCACTTTTGTGGGGAGCTTAAAAAAATTAGAGCCAGTGAGCATAGTGGTGCAGGGGTAAGCGAAGTTTACGAGCCTGCTGTGTGGTGGTTCAATGCTTTGAAGTTTTCGAAGGACTACGTGACACCGAGGAAAACAGTGACAAATATCCCAAGCCGTATGGTAAGTACGAACATTTTGTTGCCTTCCTCTGTAGGAATTCTGCTTTCTGTAAGACAGCTTATTCTGATGTCAGGTTGTAGATGGATATTCCAGCTCAAGTAGTATATATGCTTATATTAGTGAATGATATTTTGGAAAACAAATCACGCTTTAATACTACCATGTGTATTCGTATTTTTCAGTGCTATGAGAGGTTCACAATCTGCTATAGACTAACATGGGCCTTTAATATTTCAGATACCACAGTCACCCTCATCAAATCCATGTAGCACGACCACTGTCAATGACCCTTGTGTAAGTATTTACCTACATTTAAATAAAAGTTGTAAATAGTAATTGCAACAAGTGAATAACACATCAACTATTTCAGAATACTGAGGTGACCACAGTTACTGAAGAGACCATAGTAAATGAGGGATATATTGAAGATGACAGCAGCAACGTAAGTGCATAAACAGTATTCTCATGTATGTCAATGACGGTTCATTAGCCATGAAGCTCTCTTGACCAAAAGAATGTAACACTTTGATTGTATTGTATATATTTGCTCCAACAAAATAGTACTTCACTTTCATACAGGTTACTTACATTACTTATATTTTACGCAGAGAACTTTAAACAGACCACTGTAGTTTACATAACCACTTTAATGTTAGATATTGTAATACGTATGTAGCACAATACTGTATCAGTTTTCTATTTCCAGTACTCTCAAGACATATTTACTGTGGAATTGTCAGACGGAAGTAAACCTGTGTCAACACCATCACCTCTAAGTGAGCAGCCTTATGCTTCAGCCAGAAAGAGGCGTAGGAAGGACACTGAGGATGAATTAGCCACCTCAACATTGTCAGTCTTAAGAGACATTAGAGTTTCAATTAGTGGCAGTAATGAAGATGACAAGTTTGGTCAGTATGTTGCTGCTGAATTGAAGAAATTGGAAAATCCAGCAATTAAGGCTGACGTGAAATTGAATGTCATGAAATGTATCATGGATGGCATACATAAAGAAATCTGTAACTGATTTTAAAGTTAAGGCATTGCATTACATTGATGAGTTATTTTTAAATAAAAGACTGCCTTTTGTACATTATTACTGTTAAAAGTTGTACTTCTTAACGGCTTCCCACTGCCCTGAAACATAACCTGTTGTACTAAAGAATTCACAAAATTTTTCGCGCACTTCCCTGGCACACAGTGACGTGCGATTTCCACTCTGCTGGGGTGTGCTAGAGAGAGATTTCTCTCCTCGCCAGGAACCATTGTTTATGGTGCACAAGTCTGTGTTTTCTGTATCAGCAGCTGTCAGATATGTGCTGTCTGCCTCTTCAATCAAGTAGTTGTGCAGTATGCATAAAGTCTGAACAATTAATTCCACTTTCTAAACAGGTAGTCGAATTGTACTGAGAAGAACTCTGAAGCGGTTGGCCAGATTCCGAAAGTGTTTTCCACTACTCACCTTCCTCTTGACAATCTGTAGTTAAAAATCTGTTTGGACTTCTGGTTCTGGCAGTCTCTGTAGGGTTTCATGATATATGGCTCCAGGTCAAAGGCATCGTCAGCAAGAATCACATATGGCACTTCAATGTTTGTGCCAGGCAGTGCTTTTTGCTGTGGTACCTTCAACCAGTTTCCCCAAAGTGCACTGCTGATCAGGCTATTTGCATACACCCCACCATCACTCACTCTTCCACTGCACCCAATGTCAATCAAAGAGAATCGGTACGTAGCGTCCACAACAGCTAGTAAAACAACACTGTGGAATTTTTTATAATTGAAGTATGTTGAGCCAGCAGTTCGTGGTGGGGCAAATTCTATGTGTTTCCCATCCATTGCACCTGAAAATAAAAGTAAGTAGTTTTATATAGCAGTACATAGACTTGCAGTGTGGGAGATGATAAACTGCCTAAAGCTGAGTCTGATGTACTTCATTAAAAGCATTTTAAATACATTTCATTATTGTCAGATTTTCTCCATATTATGTAACTTAATTCTGTGGCTTACCAATGCAGTTTGGGAACTGCCACAGATCATCAAATTCTTTGGCAATTTTATTCCACTATTCTTCTGTTGATGGTGCCTATAATACTTAATTACTGTCTGAATAGCACATATAACTACACACGTATATATCTTCCAAACTCAAAAAAATAACACAAATGTACCTTTAAGTATTGGTCTTTTAAAGTTTTGCAAATTGCAGTGCATACATCCACAATAACTTTTGAAATGGTAGGCTGTGCAATTCTGTGGCTGAAAGCCAGACTCTTAAAAGATTCCCCAGTCACCAGGAACCGTAATGTTACACCCAGCCTGCAACGTAATAGAGCATGTAACGAAATTGTATGAGACATCTTGGTTGGTATGATCACAAAACGTATAAACATACAATTCTTACCTTCGAGAAGGTGAGATAGCCTCCCTCATGACTGTGTCACACTTTTTGATTCTATCTTCTATCATAGACAGCAGCTTCTCGAAACAGACCATGTCCATCCTACCGAAGTTCCGAAATTCTTGTGGGTCTTTGGGCCTCAGTTCTTTCATTAGAAGTGAATATATTCCCCTGCCTTCGTCCCTTCTTTTCAGCCAGGGTCGAACCCAACAACACCTGGCTTTTTGTTTTCGTCGCCGTTCTGCCCTAATCTGAAGATTTACTGCCACTGCCAGGGCAACAGCTTCAAAAACAAGTGGATCTTCCATGTGCAATATGCTGTATAAATGTAAATTTCGATATACATATACCAGTGTAATCAAGTGTCGCAACATAAAAATAGTGAGTGTAATTCAGAACAGTTGTAACCTACATAAGAGAAAATAATTACTTAGTAAATAACAGTAAAGAAAACAATTTCTTATTAAATACGAACCTTGAGCTCACAGAAATAATTTTAAAGTATCCAGTGTATCATACACTCGTTCCTGAGTTGCTCGCGGTAGAACGGGCGACTTTACAAGACAGCATACACTTGTGTTTTCTTTCTGCGCGCGTATCATCTGCTGCTCGCGAATATCATCGTCTGCTGCTGCGCATGCGCACTAGGTATATCCCGCGTGGACGGTGTAATAGGTCAGACGTGATCCAGTATGTAATTACAGGTATGCATGCTAGGGGCGCTGGTGCATAGGCGTACGCTTTCGTGCATCATGTAATACGGGCTTGAGGAAGCTAGATAATCCTCTCAGTTCATCCTGGTCCTCTGCCCCAGGGCCAGGCCCCATCCACCTTCAGATGTTGCAGCACCTCTCTCTTGCAGGCAAGCACTTTCTGCTTAACACACACAACTGCTGGGCTGAGGGAACATTTACTGGATGCTGACATGAAGCCACTGTCATACCCATACCTAAGCCTGGTAAGGACAAAAACCTTCCTTCTAGCTAGTGCCCTATCTCCCTTACCAGCTGTGTTTGCAAGGTGATGAAATGTATGATTCATGCCCAGCTGGTGTGGTGGCTCAAGTTTCGCCATTTACTCACGAATGCAGTTGCCCATCTTGTTACTTTGTCTACCCGTGTCATGACTGGTTTTCTGTGGAAATTCCAGACTGTGGCCATGTTTTTCGATTTGTAGAGGGCCTACAACACCAGCTGCAGAACTGGTATCCTCCATACTCTTCACATGTGTGGCTTTCATGGGTGCCTGCCCTGTTTTCTTCCAGCATTTTTAGAAAACCTTGTTTTCGAGGTGCGTGTGGGTTCTGCCTTGTGGACACATTTATCCAGGAAAATGGTGTGCCTTACGGTTCTATCCTGAGCGTCATTCTCTTTGCTATCGCCATTAACTCTATAATGGCCTGTCTCCCGCCAGGAGTCTCCGGCACCATTTTTATTGATGATTTTGTCATCTATTGCAGTTCTCCACGGACCTGTCTCACTGAGCATAGTCTTCAGCGCTGTGATCGTCTTCACTGCTGGAACATTGACAATGGCTTTTGCTTTTCCACTGACAAAACCATCTGTATGAATTTCTGGCAGCACAAATTTTCTCCCACCATCTCTACATCTTGGGCCTGTTGCCCTTCCATTCGTTGACACTACGAAGTTCCTGGGGCTCATGCTCTAGAGGAAACTCTCTTGGTCCTCCCATCTCTCTTACCTGGCAGCCCGCTGTACGCAGTACCCAATGTCCTATGTGTCCTCAATGGTACTTCTTGGGGTGCTGATTGAACCACCCTCCTCTATTTGTACCAGACCCTTGTCCATTCGAAACTCAACTATGGGTGCTTAGTTTATGCATCTGCACGCCCATCCATTTTATGTCATCTCAACACTAGCCGTAATTGTGGCATCCATTTGGCCATGGGCGCCTTTTACACCAGCCAAGTTGGGTCTGTATGCTGAAGATGCTGAACTACCACTGTTCTACCTCTGTGACTTTCTCCTCAGCAAATATGCATGCCGTTTATCTGTGATGCGTGGCCACTGCTCATATGCCTCCTTTTTGGACGATTCCTTTGACCATCAGTAGGGGTCTTGTCCCTCTTCTGTTACCTCCTGGAGTCCGCTTTCGCCACTTGCTACTGCGGCTTAACTTAATGCTACCTGAAACTTTCCCAGTGGGTGTGAACCCTTCACACCTTGGCTTTGCGAAGCGGCTCATGTTAACCTTGGCCTTGATTCACTTCCTAAGGACACTACGTTGGCCTCGGTCTATCGCCTTCAGTTTCACGACCTTCACATGGAACTTAGCGATAGTACCTTTTCATACACTGATGGCTCTCGGACTGACTCTTGGGTCAGGTGTGCATTTTGTCAGTGGCACCCATGTCTTTCAATATCAGCTTCCGGCACAATTCTCAGTATTTACAGCTCATCTCTTCACCTTGTGTCAGGCCACAGAGTACATCTGGCGACACAGCCTTCCCAATTGTGTCCTCTGCTCAGACTCGCTCAGCGCCCTCCAAAGTATCTGTGCGTTGTACACTGCTCATCCCTTAGTGCAGCGGGTCCAGGAAAATGGTCACTTGCTCACTCTTGATGGAGCTAATGTCATGTTTCTGTGGGTGTTTGGCCATGTCGGTCTGCCAAGAAACGAGGCTGCTGCCGCTACTGCAAGGCTGCAGTCCTCGTACCTCAGCCTGCGAGTATCTATAGTCCCTCGATGATATCTGTGTTGAGGTGGTGTCACTTTGGCATTTCCAATGGTCCTCCCTTCACGGGAATAAGCTACGACTTGTTAATCCTCTCCTGGCACCTTGGACGACCTTCTGTCAGTCCTCCCACTGGGAGGAGATACTTTGTATTGGACACTGACATTTTAGCCATTGTCATTTGCTCAGTGGCGCTACCTCACCACTTTGTACACATTGCGCCAAAATTTTAACTGTCTGCCACTTCCTGCTGGAATGCCCTTTTTATAAAAATTTACATTCCAGGTTGGGTTTGCCGTCTGATTTATCAGCCATTTTAGCGAATACACATAGGCTGTCAACCGCATTTTACTTTTCACCTGCCGAAGCAATATTGTGAAGGCCATTTAATTTTTAGTTTTGGACCTCCATTTTTGTGGTGTGTTTTAGTCCTTTTTCCATGTGCCTTTTTTAGCTGTCTATTCTGTCCATTGTTTGTGCTCTATAGTTTTGGCTTGGACGCAAATGATCCCAATTGTATTTTGCACCCTAAAACAAAACAAAACAAAAACTCTCTCTGCCATCATATACATATTGAATGAAATAAACATCTTAAATATAAATGTTTGTTGAAGCATCTGTATAAATGATCACTGGCTCTACCACAAACTGAATCTTCCTTGTGCATTCCTGAAGGATATGGTTCTAGCAAGTTCCTTCTTTAGGACTAGAATTAGCCATGGTGGAGAAGTAATTGTTTTTGTAAATAAATTGCCTTAACACTGAATGTTAAAATGTTTTCTCAAGAGGAAGTATTTGAAATTGCAGCTGTATCTTTTTTTAGTATTAAGCTAATACTTCTCTGCCACTTGTAATCCCACAATCTGCTGTTGCTGTGTTTACTGAGCATGTCGAGAACCTCACTGGTAATCTTGATGTTAAATACGGCAACTTCAAGCTTGTATTTATTGGAGACAACATTGAAACTAGGTGTAAAACGAACTGTTTATGAGCTGTCAATTTGTATTGTATCAATGAACATCCAAGAAGATGGAATGCATGCTTTGACAATATAATTACCATTCCACAAATAGATTGTGATGCAATAGATTCAGTGTTATCAAATCATCTAGACTTGTGGATGACTAGTGAAAGTGTTAATTGTAGTGTACAGCAACCTTTCTATGTTAAGAAGTTCAGAATGTTAAAAGCAGACCACGTACTTTTAAGGTACAAGTTATCCAACTGTGACAGTTGTGAAGTGCCTTTAATATGTTTGATACTCTTAATATGTACAGGTAAGCTAAAATGGTCAAAACTGATTATGCGGGAAGGAAGCTGAATAAATGACAACTCCTTATCCAAAAATACTTTCTACCCTTTATTCCATAATAAAAGCTAGTGACCCTGTTATGGAGCAAATATATAGGGTGGGCAGGGTGGGGAGAGGGGGACCACTTCGTAAGCGAATCACGAAAAAACTACTTCCTCAGAAAGAGATGAAAATAATTCTGAAGGTACTAGGGACCCACTTCATTTGAGACATTGCTTTCAAGTATACTCAGGTTAGTAGCCAGATTGTATACCTAACTGTGTCTAAGCCAGGTAAACTAATGTAGTGAAGGTATCTATTTCTTCTCAAATTACATTCTAAAACATATTGATATAATGATTCTCCTCTGACTTACCCTGTAAGCTACATATTTCAAGCTGGAAAATTTCCTGATGTCTTGAAATCCACGAATGTTGTCCTAGTTAATGAGAAGGGAAATAAAAACAGTCTTGAGATTAACAGGCCAATATCTGTCATTCCCATAATTTCTAAGGTCATAGAACACTGCATGAAAAACAAACTATGAAGCTGCCGTGCGAACAACATGCTAATCTCTTCTTTCCTACCCTCCATCAAAGCTATGAATTATCTAGTTACAGATGTTCTGGAAGGTTTTGAAACGCACTCTTTTGTTTGTGCTGTATTCCTAGATTTATGTATTTGATGCTGTATCTTTAGCCTCAGGGGTCGTTCGCAGCTTCTGTTGAAGATAAAGGTTGTATGTTAGGTAAGTTTATATTTCCAGTGTGCTATATTTTATATTTCCCAAAAATCCCCTACAGTGAACCAAAATTAAATAAGTATCTTACAAGTAATAGTGATTTCACATACTCCTTTGAAAATTGTTTGCGAATGTGGAAACAGTTACTAGTTTTCTCTTTACAAAGTTAGGAACAAAGATAAGTTTGAGTTGTTACCTATACAAATGTTTCTTTGTATGCTAACAGGGATACCATATCATTTTGCATCTAAACCTTCATTCATTTGAATTTGTCACTACTGTTAAGTAAATATAGACACAAACTTTGTAAGAAAGCACCAAACAGTGTGCTGTAATAGCTAAACAAACCTGTCATGCTTCTAAAATTTATGTATTATCTGTACAGTGATAGTGTACAATGGGGATCAAACTGCAACACAGTTCCAATTTTCCTCAAGAGCAAGTACACATCAGTTCTGCAGTTTGCCACCAAATGTGTGTGACAAGTAGGGATGGCCGATAAATCGCACCCCTTCTCCCATTACCGGCACTGCTGTAATGAGTTTACATACAGCAAATGGCTCTGAGCCCTATGGGACTTAACATCTGAGGTCATCAGTCCCCTAGAACTTAGAACTACTTAAACCTAACTAACCTAAGAACATCACACACATCCATGCCCGAGGCAGGATTCGAACCTGCGACCCGTGCGGTTCTGGACTGACACGCCTAGGACCGCTCGGCCACTGCGGCCGGCTTACATACAGCAGACAGTGTCAGTTGCCACTACTGTGTGTAATTGTACCCCTGCTCTATTCTACATGCTTGAGATGGAGATAGCCTTACCCCTCTCATGCTTCACATCACCCAGCTGAGCGACCGTCGTAACTGCTTTGGCCTTCGGGCAAGGCACACAGTCTTTTCTTCACCTTTTTAAGATCGATGAGTTAATTGATTTTTAAGTTTGAATGTAACTGCCAACACAAAAATTAACTTATAAGGACCAAATTTTAAAAAAGACAGAATAAGCACTTATAAAGACTTTTATTGCACAGTATAAAAATTAAGTACTTTTAAGAAACATACAAAACCTGTTAATATACGAAAATTAATCAACATCCCATCCATTGGAGGAACAGAATACAGATTGTGTAACTAAAACTCCCATAGAAAACTGTGCAACTATCATACTGACAAGACAATGCTGAGAACTCATGCTTCTGCATCAGTTGAAACAAACATCTGGAAAGACTGGAGTACATTTAAATGTTATAGCCGTCAAAAATTATTTCAATCATAGGACTCAAGGTTACAAGCTGTTTGTTGTCAGATCAAATAACTTATTGTTCATTAAGTTTTTGATTTAAAACAAGATATATTAATTGACCCATTAAGTAATGATATCACCAACAATAAAAAGACAGGCTTAGCTGTAAGCAGTGGTTCAAAGAATAATCAACTGCTCCATAATCACGTCGCTGAAATGACTGAAGGTATTTTGTCATGAAGTGTAGGCCTCTATGAGTATAGAGCAGCAAAATAGTGGCCAACAAATTCTAACAATGTGTGAAATTTATAGGGAAGCTGTTCACTGCTTTCATAAAGTACTCTTCAAGCGTGTTGGCAACATGTCATTCCATACCAAGATAAACTGATTAAGAAAAGGCTTACTTGGTAATTAATGCATTGTTTTTAGATACAAAAACCTTATATTGAGCAATTCATGGAATGGAAACACACAGCAGCAGAAAGTACCAGCGTGACTTCAAACACTTTGTTACAGGAAACGTTCAAAATGTCTTCCGTTACTGAGGATACATGCATCCACCCACCATCGCGTGGAATCCCTGATGCGCTGATACAGCCCTGGAGAATGGCGTATTGTATCACAGCCGTCCACAATACGAGCATGAAGAGTCTCTACCAATCCATCGGTCACCGAATCTGTCGTTGAGAAGCATACGAACACTTCGACTGAAATGTGCAGGAGCTCCATCATGCATGAACCACATGTTGTGCCATACTTGTAAAGGCACATGTTCTAGCAGCACAGGTAGAGTATCCCGTATGACATCATCATAACGTGCTCCATTGAGCATAGGTGGGAGAACGTGGGGCCCAGTCGAGACATCACCAACAATGCCTGCCCAAACGTTCACAGAAAATCTGTGTTGATGACGTGATTGCACAATTGCGTGCGGATTCTCGTCAGCCCACACATGTTGAGTGTGAAAATTTACAATTTGATCACGTTGGAATGAAGCCTCATCCGTAAAGAGAACATTTGCACTGAAATGAGGATCGACACATTGTCGGATGAACCATTCGCAGAAGTGTACTCGTGGAGGCCAATCAGCTGCTGATAGTGCCTGCACATGCTGTACATGGTACAGAAACAACTGGTTCTCCCGTAGCACTCTCCATACAGTGACGTGGTCAACGTTACCTTGTACAGCAGCAACTTCTCTGACGCTGACATTAGGGTTATCGTCAACTGCACGAAGAATTGCCTCGTGCATTGCAGGTGTCCTCGTCGTTCTAGGTCTTCCTCAGTTGCAAGTCATAGGCTGGAATGTTCCGTGCTCCCTAAGACGCCGATCAATTGCTTCGAACGTCTTCCTGTCGGGACACCTTCGTTCTGGAAATCTGCCTCGATACAAACGTACCGCGCCACGGCTATTGCCCCATGCTAATCCGTGCATCAAATGGACATCTGCCAACTCCGCTTTTGTAAACATTGCACTGACTGCAAAACCACGTTTGTGATGAACACTAACCTGTTGATGCTACGTACTGATGTGCTTGATGCTAGTACTGTAGAGCAGTGAGTCGCATGTCTACACAAGCACCGAAGTCAACATTACCTTCCTTCAATTGGGCCAACTGGTGGTGAATCGAGGAAGTACAGTACATACTGATGAAACTAAAATGAGCTCTAACATGGAAATTACGCATTTCCGGACACATGTCCACATAACATCTTTTATTTATTTGTGTGTGAGGAATGTTTCCTGAATGTTTGGCTGCACCTTTTTGTAACACCCTGTATATACGTTGTACATGATGTCTTACGAAAGATGCCTAGGAGTGGTCCGCGATTCGAACGGCCCGGCCTCTGGCCACTACCACCGCGCCCACCGGATGCTACTGCGCCCTACTCTGACACTAATCTGCCGGTAGTAGGCTGGTGTGTGCTCCCCTTCAGTTGAGTATGAAGAATGGTGCTATCTGATTAACTTAATCTAATCATTATTTACAGTAGGTGCTCAAAATGATTTCCCTCTGTGATAAGAACAGCCTGACATTCAACAAATTTTGGCTGCTGAAACCTGGGAAATGACTAGGTGAACCCCATCTTCCAACTCTTTGAGCATGTAGTGATTTGTTGCATACACCTTGTCTTTTAACATACCGCAAAGATAAAAATACGGATTTAGACCTGGAGAACAAGGAGGCCAGTCAACTATCCTGTCATCAAAAACTTTTCGTATTGCTGTTATAGAAGTCTTGGCAATGTGTAATCTTGCCTGTCCTGCATGAAATAACCATACATCTTTTTGTTAATGTTTTTTTTTCAACAAAAAAAAGATGATATATATTATTAACATACCTGTCCGATCATATTGTTTCATGTACTGACTGCACAGCACACAACATTCTTGTTTTCACATCATGCCAAAATTGTTGAAGTAATCATTGAGGATTTTCAGAGCTCCAGTGTTGACTGTTCTGAGAATTTACATGCCTTGATAAATGCGGGCTTCATCAGAAAGAAGCGTCTCAGGATCAACCTCCCCATAGAACACAGACTATAGCAGCCACTTGCAGTAATGACATGAGCAACAGTATTTAAGTTCCTCAGTTGATGCACTCCCATTATTTTGTATGGTTTCAATTTAAGTCTCTGCACAGCTCTGTGAGCAGATACTTTTTCACACACCAGTCTGAAATGACAAAGGGCACAGAGATTTTCTCGGACCTGTGTTTTGCGATCGCACCGCAGAACCGTGCGATTAGTAGACGAAAGGACGTGCGTCTCCAATGGGAACCGAAAACATTTGATCGCAAGGTCATAGGTCAACCGATTCCTCCACAGGAAAACACGTCTGATATATCCTATACGACACTGGTGACGGCATGTGCGTCACATGACAGGAATATGTTGTCGATCCACCTAACTTGTACACTTGGTGAATGGGTAAAAAGATTCTTCTACCTTGCCCAGTTTAGGTTTTCTTGTGGACGTGATAATCACTCCCAAAAAAGTGATGAAAATATGAGAGTTTGTCACAGAAACTGCAGCAAATGAATGCAACGTTTTCACAGTCTCACAGTTTTCCCTGTGCTCTGTCAAAACATATGTTTTTAACATTTTCAAATTGTTCCGTGTGTAGACTGTCAAATCCTGCATATGTCCAAGCAAATCTGAACATGTCCTGGAATTTTGGAGAGCGAAGTTCAAAAAAATGGTTCAAATGGCTCTGAGCACTATGGGACTTAACATCTCAGGTCATCAGTCCCCTAGAACTTAGAACTACCTAAACCTAACTAACCTAAAGACATCACACACATCTATGCCCGAGGCAGGATTCGAGCCTGCGACTGTAGCAGTCCCGCCGTTCCGGACCGCAGCGCCTAGAACCGCAGGACCACCACGGCCGGCGAGAGAGCGAAGTTGATTATGTGTGAGTGCCTGAACTTTGATAATTGACTGAAAATAAAAAATTAAAACATTTTACTCGAGGGAAGACTTGAACCAAGGACCTCTCGTTCTGCAGGTGCTCACGCTAACCACGGGACGACGGCGCTCAAGAGTTCTCACTGTCCTTGATGTGCCTATGATGTGCATGGACTACTCAGTTTGTATATTTTGCTTTTTTTTCCATAGTTTTCTCTGATTGATCTGTGTTCAGTTTTTCAAGGCCTATCCACTGTGCCAACTTATAACTAAATCTGAGGGGGGTGCGGTGGGGAGATTCCCTTGTAAGCAATGGATGGTGCACGGCACACAGATGCTCTGAAGGGCCTGAGAGAGTTGGAGCAGATGACACAAATGAAAATCCTGTGTAGCCGAATGTACTGCATGGCCTGATACAGGGCGAAGAGCTCTGCTGTAAATATTGAGCAGTGTCCTGGGAGCCTATACCAAAAATCGTCGGTGCAATGACGAAGGCAGACTCGGCACCACGGTCAGTCAGAGAGCCATCAGTGTACATCAAGGTACTATTGCGAAGTTCTGTGCAAAGGTTGTGAAACTTAGAGTGGTAGAGTGAGGCTGGAGTAGTGTCTTTAGGAAGCAAATGAAGGAGAAGGTGAACAATGGCCACCACACGAAGCCAAGGTAGTGAAAGGTTCAGTCATCAAGAATGTGTGAGGTAGCGTGAAGTTAAACTGCCAGAACAAGAGCTGAAAGTGAACTCCACGAGGTGACAGAGAAGAGCGTTGCACCCCATACTGGCAATCAAAGGAGTCATCGAAAAAGGAGGTGTAGGATTTGTGGCCAGGTACAACAGACAAACGGTGTGCATATCAGCTGATGGGAAAATCACAGTGGTATGACAGCAGTAGTTCAGCAGCTTCAGCATACAGACTCTCAACCAGACTAGTGTAAAGGGTGCCAGTGCCAAAATGGATGACACAATGGTAGATAGTATTGAGACAGCATAAGAGGGACAAATGTGCAAATGCATGAACAAAATACCCATAGTTTAGTTTTATATGACAAGTGACTCATACAAATGGAGGAGAGTTGTCCAATCCGCTCCCCAGGAAGTACCGTTGAGGGCATGTAGGACACTGAGGGACCGTGCAGAGCAGTTGGCCAGATAAGATACATGGTGTGACAAAATTTTCCTATCGAGCATGAGCCCCAGGAATTTTGTAGTTTCAATGAACAGAAGGGCAACAGGCCCAAGATTTATAGATCCTCGAAGAAACCAATTACACCACCAGAAATCCATATAAACAGTTTTGTCAGTGGAAAAGCAAAAGCCACTGTTGGTGCTCCATGAGTAAAGACAATCCCCACTGAAGATGGCGCTCAAGGAGACAAATCCCTGGAGAACTACAATAGATCGCAAAATTGTCAACAAAAAGTTAGTCAGAGATGCCAGGAGATAGGCCGTTATAGTTTTAATGACAATTGCAAAGAGAACGACACTCAGGGCGGAACGCTGAGGCACACAGTTGTCCTGGATAAAGGTATCCGACAAGAGAGAATCGACACATACCTTGAAAATTGGCCTTTCAAAAATTCTTGAAGGAAATGGAGCACGCAGTCATGGCTGCCCCACATATAGAGAGTACGGAGGATGCCAGTCCTCCAGCAGGTGTTGTAATCTTTCTCCAAATCCAAAACCTGACCACAGCCTGGTATTTCCACAGAAAACCATGTGTGTGGTGGGTTGACAAAGTGACGAGATGGTCAAGTGCAGAATGGTGTGCTCAAAAGCCTCACTGCAATGGCCAGTAAATTGCAAGACTCGAGTCACCATACCAGCTGGGCATGAATCATATGTTCCATCACCTTGCAAACACAGCTGGTGAGAGAAATGTGGTGATAACTAGAAGGATGGTTTCCAGAATGAGAATCTCACTCTGCAGCGGAGTGTGCGCTGATATAAAACTTCCTGGCAGATTAAAACTGTGTGTGTCGGTCAGGCGTGAGTTGTGCTTCGGTAGCTCAGATGGTAGAGCACTTGCCCGTGAAAGGCAAAGGTCCTGAGTTCGAGTCTCGGTCAGGCACACAGTTTTAATCTGCCAGGAAGTTTTAGAAGGATGTTGTTTGTCCTTGCCGGGCTTAGGTATGGGTACGACAGTGGCTTCACGCTAGTGTCTGGGAAACATGCCCTCTGCCCAGATGCGATTCTACATATAAAAAAGTGCTTACCCGCAAGAGAAAAGCTCTGCAACTTTTGAATATGAATATAGTCTCGCCTTGAGGTGAAGGATCGGGATGATGTGAGAGCACGATCTAGCTCCCTCACAGTAAAGGCGGCATTGCAGTACTCATGATTCTGAGAAGAGAAAGGTATCGCCCTAGCCTCTTGCCCTCATTTCCGATGGAGGCAGGCAGGGTGATAGTGGGTGGAGCTCGAAATCTTCGCAAAATAGCGGGTCAAGGTGTTAGAGATAGCAACAAGGTGCACTATGACATCATCTGCTACTGTCAGGCCAGAAATTGGGGAATGGACCTTAGTCCTAGAGAGGCATTGGAGGTTGGCCCACATGATGGGAGTGGAACTGTTAAAAGAATTAATAAGGGAAATCCAGCTAGCTTTTCTGCTATCCCAAAGAACGCAATGACACCGTGCACGCAACTGTTTGTAATGAATGCAGTTTGCCATCATAGGATGATGGTTAAAAACGCGGAGAGCACATCTCCATGCACGAATCAGGTCGTGGTACACTACAGTCCACCAAGGGACCGAGACAGGGCATGGTAAAGAGGAAGTGTGGGGAATAGAACGTTCTGCAGCATTACAGATAATGTTTGTAAGATATTCTATCTGGTCATTGCAGCTGTGGAAATGTTGTTCATCACAGGTCACCAAGGGAGAAGTAAAGCTTCCAGTTGGCATTAGAAATCCACCATTTTGGTGTGCACGTAGCTGGAGTAGGAGTCATCAGTTGTATAGCACATGGGAAATGGTCGCTCGAGTACGTGTCAGAGACAAGAGACCACTCAAGACAATGGGCAAGGAGGGGAGTGCAGGAGGAGAGGTGCAAGTGAGAATAGGTGTGAGTGGAGTCTGAAAGGAACGTGGATGCTCCTATGTTAAGACAAATGAGGTTAAGTTGATTGAGAATGTCAGCCAAGAGGTCACTTTTCTGACAGGTTCTGGGAGAACCCCAAAGGGGATGGTGTGCATTTAAGTCACCAGGTAGTAGAAAGGGGTGAGGAAGTTGCCCAATAAGCTGGAGGAAGTCTGCCCTGATGACATCAAATGACGGAGGGATGTAAACGGTACAAAGGGAAAAGGTCAAGTCAGGGAGGAAAATTCCGATTCCAACTAGTCGAAACTGAGTAGTCAGGGAGATGGGTTGGCTATGAACATCATCCCAGATGAGCAGCATGACTCCCCCATGAGATGGAATGCTGTCTTTGGGCAGGGGAGGGGGGGGGGGGGAGGTCCAAATGGACCAGGAAGGAATGCAAGAGCTCAAAGCTGTCCTGTGGATGCAATTTTGTTTCCTGGAGGCATAGAATAAACAGACACTGTGATTCTAAGAACAGCCCTACGTCCTCTCTGTTGGATTGAAGGCCGCAAACATTCCATTGGAGAAGAATCATGATAAGGAAAGCAGAAGAGGGCAAAAATGAATGAGCGTCACCTTGGCTGCTGCCGAGTGCCACCCTTCAGAGATTCACTGTTACTGGGTGCAGATACTGGACATCCCGCTCCGTGAGATCCAGAGGTGTTGGCGTTCTCCTTCTGTCAGTCTGTGGAGTCCAGGGCAAAAAATGATTGGTGGTACACACCGGTGATACGGAGGTCAGCCGGACGAGGGTATCACATGGCGACACAGTCAAAGAGGAGAAGATTGTTTGCCTTTGACTTCTTGGAGCCTTTCTAGTTGTCAGGGGAAGACTGTTGGCTGGAAGGACGTGGGAAATCTTTGCAGGAGTATTCCTTCTGCCCTTTCCGACTTGACGGTTGTGTAGCAGGTGACTTTGCCTCATGAGGCAAAAGTTTGGTGGCTTGTTGCACAGCTGGAGGAAGACACGGGATGCTACCATGACAATGGGTGTTTTTACAACTGCAAAGCTGATTTGAGGTCCCATGTCTGCATGGCCATGTTCTTCATGGAGTGAGATGTAGCAAGAACAGTACTGTAAGTGCAGAATGGTAGAATGCAGGGTTTCTAATGGACCAACAATTTCCGAGCGAGTGGGTAAGGCACATTTTCCTTCACCCAGATTTCCTGGACAGCCCATTCATTATGATTCATGGGACAATCTTGGGAAGAGCGGCGTGGTCATCGTTACAGTTGATATAGCGGGGAGGAGTAAGAGAAAAATTGACCTCGTGAGCATCTGTACCACAAGCTCACATTTGACCAGGTGTCAACAAGGCATTAAAGTGTGGTTGCAACGATGAAACTGCTACCAGCACATAAGATTCGTAATGTATGGTTGAACTGTGATAACTTCATAGCCTCCTGTGATCTTTCATGGAAGCACCACTCTATCAAAAGTGAGAAGAAGAGTGCATGTAGGCACTAAGGATGCATCTACTGTTTCTATTAGTCAATGGACTAGTACGTTTGGATTTCTGCCTCAGTCAGACCATTGAGGATCCTGTTGTAAATATCACCACTGGAAGAATTCAGCATTCGATGGGCCTTGACGTGAACAGGATAGCTCTGGATTAGCGAAGCTGCAACCAGTTGTGCTTGAGAATCAGAAGTCGTCTCCTAAAGCAAAGTGAGCAGGATTTCGCAGGGCCAGCAATTGCATTAACACATTTCTGAATAATAAACGGATTTACCGTAGCAAAGGACTGATCATATTCAATACGTGAAACCACGAGGAACCATCGTGCAGCTGGGAGGGAATCACTCACCTCATTCTGTTTACATTTAATGGATATTAACAGTAAAGGTGGTGATTGGCTCATAGCGAGAAATCCCCCATGGTTGCCAGTGTCTCTGATGGTGCGCTCCTTCCAACTAGTGGTCCCCCTCAGTAGGAGGTGCACCTGTCTTAGATGATTGCTCACACCTCCCGAACACCTGACAGAGGGACCAATCGGCAATTTGGGAAGGTAGCAGCTCAGGTAATCACCTCTCCCTGGGCCTGGCCTGTATGAGGGTGTACATGCGAGCCTACCTGTCAACCCAGGGCCGGGGAATATGCGTTAACCCAATCATCTGTTGTGTGTCAGGCACATGGCCTGGCCTTCAGGAGTGCACAGGAAGAAAGAAGAAAAAGAGGAACTACAAACACCAAAGTGGAGGAAAGACAGGAACGGGGGAATGAAGAATGAAAAAGGAATGAAAAACAGTGGAGAGACTGTTCTGGTACTGGCTACTGAAAATCTGAAAATGCGGAATGCCTTTCCAAAGACATCCCAGACATGTTCCTCAAGGTGGAGGGGAAGGGGAAGGAATAGCAAGAGGACAGACATGCAACACAGAATGGAAAAGATGCTGCAGAGGTTGGGGCCAAGCATGAACCCGCCAGAGAGTGGCAAGCTGTCTGTGGGCAGACTAAACAGTGTTGGGACTGGGCAAATTGACCAAGGCCTCAATGTTATCATCCCACCATCCACCTTAAGCGATGTAGGAAAACCTAAATAAGGATGACTATAGAGGGATTAGAAATCCCCTCCTTTCGAATCTAGGCCAGTGCCCTCAGCATGTATGAAATGTATAGAAGTGCTGAATAAATTATGTTGACAGCTACAATGAAACACGTATTTCACCTTCAATAACTACAACCACTACTTACATTCAACTTTGCTCACAAATACCACACTTTGCATCTCACTTCAGGAAGAAGCTGCATATCTGATGTACCTGAAACAGAAAAACAGCAGAAGTAATCTTGATAGAAGCACAGAAAGCTTTTCACAATGTTGACTGGAATACTCTCTGAAATTCTGAAGGTAGCATGTGAAAAATATAGGGAGCAAAAGGCTACATACAACTCTTAAAGAAACCAGAGGGCAATTGTAAGTGTCTAAGGGCATGAAAGGGAAGCAATGGGTGAGAAGGGTGAGACAAGGTTGTAGCCTACCCCTAATGTTATTCAATCTGTGTATTGAGCAAGCTGTTAAGGAAACCAAAGAAAAGTTTGGAGTAGGCATTAAAGTTAAGGGAGGAGAAATAAAAACTTGGGTTTTCTGATGACATTGTAATTTTGTCATTGACACAAAGGGCCTTGAATATCAGCGGAATGGAATGGTCAGTCTTGTAAGGGGTATATGAGATGAACATCAACAAAAGCAAAACAATGGTAATGGAATGTAATTGAATTAAAGCAGGCAAGGGTATTAGATTAGGAAATGAGACACAAAAAGTAGTAGATGAGTTCACAATGTGGACAGTAAAGGAATTAATGATGGCCAAAGTATAGAGGTTATAAAATGCAGACTAGCAATGGCAGGAAAACCATTTCCGAGGAAGGGAAATTTGTTAACGTCAAATACAGATTTAAATGTTAGGAAGTCTTTTGTAAAGGTCTTTATCTGTAGTGTAGCCACCTAATGAAGTGAAACATGGACATAAACAGTTTAGACAAGAAGAGGATAGAAGCTTTTGAAATGTGACACTACAGAAAAATGTGAAAGGTCAGATGGGTAGATTGCCTAACTAATAAGGAGTTACTGAGTAGAAATGGGGAGAAAAGAAATTTATGGCACAGCTTGACTAAAAGAAGTACCATCATGAGACATCAAGGGATTACCAGTTTAGTACGGAAGGGAAGGTTTGGGGGTAAAAAGTGTTTACAGAGACCAAGAGATGTATACAGTAAGCAGATTCAAAAGGATGTAGGTTGCAGTATTGTTATTCAGAGATGAGGCTTTCATAGAATATAGTAACATGGAGAACTGTGTCAAACCAGTATTCAGACTGTAGACCACAACAAAAAAAAGCACTCAGCAAATAGTTCAAGGAACTGAAAATAGCATGAACCAACATACATACTTAATGTGTGCAAATGGAAACATTCCTCAAGTAGAAATATTGACAAAACCTAAGCACAAGTTCAGGAGCAGTTTCAAAAGTGAGACATGTGATACTACACTGTAGACAAGTGCATTTGTTACCTGAGACTGTGCTACAGATGAGTGTGCCACAACAATACACAAAAAAGTAAAATTAAAACAATTGTGAGTGTTTCATTTAATATGTGTTCTCTTTTGGATATATTCTCACAGCAAAAGAAAAGTGTATGTACTAGTCCATTCATTTTCCAGGAGAGGCACTGTTTCTGTTCCTAGAGTCAATTACCAATTTTCCTTCATCCTAGACTGATATTGAAGTTTAGGTTTTTTATATGGTGACACAAACATTTGATTGTTCTATTTAACCACTCTGTATTGGTCAGATTCACACAGTATCTCAGATATTGAAGCTCCAGGAGGAAATTGTTAGATAATATGGACACTGCACTGCACAAGGTGGCCAGTCGTTTTAGAAACTGTCTTATTGGTCCTGTCACTATATATTTACAAATGTAGAATGATCTTTGGAGAAACATCATTTAAGGAGAACCATTTTTGTCACACAATACTAGACACACAAATAATTTCATTCTTCTCATGATAGACACACTGAATGACATTATATTCTCAGAGTACACAAAATATTTAACAGATTAATACAAAAAAATCAGTATGAGTCTACATCCTTCAAAATAAAGGCTACAATACATTCAGTGGGAGAAATGCTATTCTGCTGAAGATTACTACTTTCAGGATCAACTGATGATTTGAGAAAGGCGTGAGCAACAGAATATGTGCTAGACTGAGCTGATAGTGTGCACATCTCCCCCTTGAAATCTTGGTTGTGGTGACATATTTACAGTAGCCTGAGGTCTTAAGTTTGAATGAAACATGACTTTGATCTGTGGCATGGTTCAAGGTCTATCTTTGTCACTGTAAAGTTTCCTTTGCATTTTCCATGTCCTTATGAATTGTGAACACTACTTTGTGGTTGAGCTATTTCCAGTTTTGGTATGAATGTAAAGGAAGTCATTTAGCTCTCAAACCCCCCCCCCCTCACCCTGCACACACCCCCACCCCAAAAAAACTTTCTTGTGGTGACAGACTGATCTGCAGTGCAGCTAAAATCTAGGCTAGGTTGAACGGTGATAATTTGGCAAAGCCAATAAATGTGAATGCCAAATAAAGGTTTGGTAAGAGAGTGATCTATAGTGTATCCTCGTGTTCTCCCCATATTTAAACGCAATTTTCATCCAAAAAGTAAATTCAGACAATGTACAACAGATAATGAACAAGTCTCTGAAAAGTATTTTGGTGCACGCTGTGCACGTACACAAGGAAAAATCAATGTAATCCACAATGTAACTTTAACCAAAAAAACCAAATTTTTGCAGTTTAATTGCTTACCTTTTGATGTGATTTTCTGCATAATTTCATTAGCCAAGGGCACTTGGTGAAACCCACATAAATAGTTTCAAAGCTGTGAATACAGCAAGTGTAACCAGTCTAAGACAAATCACATTTGCATATAGCTTGCAGACTCACTCTCGACATAGTTTCAAGTACTTTCCCATAGAAAAAATTTTACAGCAGTCTATGCAAAGAGTACTTCTTATGTTTACAAAAGAGGAAGGGAACTTTCGCATATAAGTGTCTAAAACTGTTGGCCAAAACATTTCCTAATGATTCAATTTAACTATTTTATAAGTTTTCTTAAATGCAATTGGTAGATGATAATCTCAACACTAATATAATTGGGCTCATGTAAAATGTGTGATCTTTAAACTATTGCTTACTTGCAAAACACTGAACTGTAACATCTCTTCGTTAGCCAACACTCATGGCGAAAAACCACAAATGTTTTCACAGCTGCAAATGCTGCCTAAATGTTTACATGCACTCAGAAATGGAACAAATCGAACTGCCAGAAGTTCCTGAGTCCACCCCATGGACATGCTCCAAGTGCAGTATCAAATACTTCAGCTTTGACAAAGTTCTGTCATTGCACACAAGACTACCCGAGTTTGCGTCCACGTCACTTCTCCTTGGCTTCTTTTTCGGAGGTGCGGGACAGTAAAGTTCTTGTTTGCTGCTTGGCTGTGAAGGACAGTAAAGTCCCTGTTTGCTGATTGGTTGAAAAGGTTCATTTGAGCAGTTGCCAGTGGGTTGATGAATACGCACAGTGCTGAATACGCATTTGAGCAGTGCCTTCTCCTGCGTCTGGCTACCTGAAGTCTGGCTGTTAGCCATATGAGCAGGAGCAGTAGCAGCAAGCAGCCAGATGTTACCTGGAAAAATTTTCTGGAACGCCCAGGCTGCCAGATTTGAGCATGAGCAGAGCAGTTTGAGTTGTAGTGGGGGTCATTCTCCACATGATCCGTGTATACGTTTTGTGATATTGCTGTTTCGTCTTCGGTTACAGCTCCCTAGTCAAATTCTGTGGCTGGGAGCCATCAATTGAATTAATATACATTTCCATCATTGTGAAAAATAAAAACGCGTTACTAGTTTCAGCTTTGTGATTTTTTATATGTTTTCCACATCATTGGGAATCAATCATTAATCATCTTCCAGACTAATAAAGTATTTTTGCCAGTTAGCTAAGGAAATTAGCTTCTATTAATCTTTTCCACCCAGCCAGTTAGTTTATTTTGAAATGAAGTGTTTCATTCCACACTATTGGCTAGTTTCAACTGTTATCTCAATTTTAAGTGCACACTTTCATTTTCTGTCACGTATGGCATTATACCATAATAAAGAAGCAAACATGAGATAATACAGCACTGGTACTCCAAGGAAACTGGCATCCCAAAAACCACACAGAAGAGATTAATCTCAGGTGTTTCAGTGTGAATCTGGGTGCACAAATGTGCTCTTTAAACTGGCTTATGCCATTTTAGTATGGCTTATGAAATTGTAATGCTCTTGGAGTACATTCTGATGCCCAGTTTCTTTTATGACATTGTAAGATCTCTTAATGCTACATACATATGAACATATGTAAATATTCACTTGAAGCTGACTAAGCAGGCAAATATGCTCAGTAGTACTGAATTAAATATTTTGTTTCAAATATATTGACAGCTTTAACAGAATTTTACAAATCTGCCTTCCACGAAAAACAGTGTTTTTTGATCTCAAGGCTTCATCTAGTACTTCCTCTAGGCTTGATGTTATTTACTAATTAATGTTGTTTACATCATAAATTTATGGAAGCCATTCTATGATTAATTGTAGACTGGAAGCACACTATGTTGTTTCATTTTAACTCTAAAAATGGCTTTATGTTTATTTCTAGAGTAGAAAATAAATTTCCAGATTACATATAACCTTATTCATTTATATACAGTTTGGAATAGTCATGAAATAATACATTGTTCTTTGTTCTGGTGTAGGCTACTCAAGGAACTGCTTTTTTTCAAGAAATTTGCATTCCTTCTTACTAGCTTTTTGCAGTGACGTGTAGGTGTAAACCTGTTTGCAAATGCTACATAACAGATAACAGTATTGCAGAGTGTGGATTAAAAAAATCTATATTAAAATCACCACATAGCAAAATATTAGGGTGCTTTGAGGTGTAGAGTCTAGTTTTGAAATGAATATTAATCCAAGAACTGATCCTTTCTTTGTATTCCTTACCTGGGTAGGATGTAATAAAACAATTGCTCTAAATACAACTCCATATCACTCCTCTCAACAACATGCTGCAGTGCTGAACGTGGCTGTGAGATGCCCTACCATGCACAAAACCCCAAACAGAGCAAACACCAAACACAGGCTTCTTATGTGATTGCAGTTGCACATGTACAGTAATGCCTGTTTTCTGGCACTCTCTGGCAACTGCTGAAATGAACCTTGACAATGACATCATAATGAGATTTTCACTCTGCAGCGGAGTGTGCGCTGACATGAAACTTCCTGGCAGATTAAAACTGTGTGCCGGACCGAGACTCGAACTCGGGACCTTTGCCTTTCGCAGGCAAGTGCTCTACCAACTGAACTACCCAAGCACGACTCACGCCCCATCCTCACAGCTTTATTTCTGCCAGTACCTTGTCTCCTACCTTCCAAACTTTACAGAAGCTCTCCTGCGAACCTTGCAGAACTAGTACTCCTGAAAGAAAGGATATTGCGGACACATGGCTTTGCCACAGCCTGGGGGATGTTTCCAGAATGAGAAACATTCTCAGTGACATCGTATCTGTTAGCCAATCAGGCAACAAGGACTTTTCTGTACACAGATGCTACCTGGTGGACCAAGGCTCCAAGGGATGCCTACAATCACAAGCAATCACGACAGTGTGACCATAGCAATATCTGTCGGTTTGCTCAGTAGTTGAGAAACCCTTACATTACGATGTCTGCAGACGTGTCAGTGCACCGAGTTCCTCACAGCTAAACAAGATGTAAAAGACAAGCTTGGTGCAAAGTGAGGGGAACAGGACTTGTGGCCCCGAGGAATTGCTTCATGATGTCATCAGAAAGGCTGAAAGCGAAACGTCACTGCCTGGTGACTAGAGCTATAAGTAGCTCTGTTGATAGAAATGACATCAGTCACTTGTTTACGAAAGCTTTTATACAGACCTGTCCACAGGTGTCAGTTTGGAACGTCAACTCAATATAGATTGTGTGAAGGAGGTTCTGTTACGAGAATTAAATGTAGAAACAAGGTTTGAATGCAAGTAATCTCGATTATGGTGACATACTAATCTGTAACATAGTCAGAGTTAAACATTAGAGTGTTACGTGATTGATTGAAGCCAATTGATGATGAATTATTTGTTGAATGGCAGAGTGATTTATAGCATAACACAATATTATACCTGCAGCACAGTGTCTCTAAATGTTTTGGCACATATTAAGTTCAGCTTACTAATGTAACTATAATTCAGATGTTTGCAATACTTAACTATGAATTTGTCTTTGCATCCGTACCAGCAGTAAGTAGCAAATGCAGAAAAATGGATCAAATATAGGTAAAAGTTACACAGTGGAAAGCCCTTTGCATTTTTCAGTTTGTGTACGATATATGTACGTAATATGCATCAAAACACATGTCAGATGCTTGTTCATTGTCTAGCATATGTTTTTGGGCATGACCCAGTTATTTTTATTATAAAAGAGTGTAAAATACAGGAAAGTGCATTTAAATATGGCATAAACAAAATATTAGGCAATGTCACACATCTGTTTGTACCTTTATTTCACATTTGCTTAGTTCATGACTGTCAACAAAATTATCATCTTTCAGCCTACAGTAGACCTCAAATGAGATTTTTACTTAATCCAAGGTTTCTCGGGAAGGGAGGGGGGAATTCAATATAGTACTTTATCCCAGATAATGTGTTCTTGCTTAATCTGTTACCAATATGCTTAAATTTTGATTGTTGTTGTTCTCTAAACAAACAGCTATAATTCTATCACATCTTCCTGTGTGTGGTTTCTCAAAATCCAGTTCATTTTTATGTGGTATTTTGATAAACAGAGCTGAATCAGGAATTATCAATAGATCTAAGCTATACCCAGATCTCCAAATTGTGAGACTCTTACAGATGTAAGTCATCGATTATCAGAGTGCTTCAGGTACTCTTAAATGTGGAACAAAACATCTGAAATATATCACGAAGCTTTAGGTTAGTTTCAACTAATATTTTTTAATGTAGTAGGCAACCACAATTTTCTTCTGTGTTTTAATATACATACATACATACATATGATGTAACTTACCAAACAGAAGTGTTGGTATGTTGATAGACACACAAATAAACGCAAACACACACACAAATTTCAAGCTTTTGCAACCCACGGTCGCTTCATCAGGAAAGAGGGAAGGAGAGGGAATGACGAAAGGATATGGGTTTTAAGGGAGAGGGTACACACACACACACACACACACACACACACACACACACACACACACCTGTTGTTTTTAGATATATTTTTCCGACGTGGAATGTTTCCCTCTATTATACACATACATACATACATACATACATACATACATACTACACAAGCAACCAAAAGGTGCATTTTGGAGGTTACCTTGTACCACTAGAAATCTTTTCTTTCCTGTTTCACTCAAAAATACCTTCATGGTCCTCAAGCGAAATATACATTGGTGGTGGTAGAATTGTTCCGCAATCAGCTTCGAATGGCAGTTTCCTAAATTTTCTCAATCGTGTTCCACAAAATGAACATTGTTTTCCCTCCAGGGATTCTCATATAAGTTTGCCAAGCATCTTCATAATACTCACACATTGTTTGAACCTATTGGTAACCTATCTAGCAGCCCACCTCTGAATAACTTCAGTGTGTTGCTTTAATCTGACCTGGTGGGCATCCAAACATTGGAGCAGTACTCATGAATGGGTCACACAAGTATTCTACATGGGTGGTCTAAGTGATCTTCTTTCATTCCCAATCTTGCAAAACATATCTATCTTCCCAGAGGAAGGAACTAATGGTCCTGAAAACTAGAAGTAGTTTTTTATTCAAGTGCTGCTTTTCTCTCAAACTTCATACAGAGCATTTCATAATTTTACAAAGAGTACTGTCAGCCAGTTAATACAAACCGTAGTGTTAACCAGCAAATGCATCCTTGAGTCCAAACATTATCCTTAATTACAATTAATTATAGAAGGAGAGACTAATAAAATAATCTTTTGCTTTGTATTTTTTTTAATATCTTGGGATTTCCAGTTTTCTGCGTGACATCTAGCAGCAACCTGTTAACTTTTGTATCAGAATGTAAAATTCCCATTCCCATTCTGAAGCGTAGGCAGATATGCACAGAATACGCAGACATTATTTTTACTACCAGTATTTTGTAAGTTCACTTGACTGAATACAGGGTGGTCCATTGATAGTGACCGGGCCAAATATCTCACAAAATAAGCATCAAACGAAAAAAAACTACAAAGAACGAAACTCGTCTAGCTTGAAGGGGGAAACCAGATGGCGCTATGGTTGGCCCGCTAGATGGTGCTGCCATAGGTCAAATGGATATCAACTGCGTTTTTTTAAATAGGAATCCCCATTTTTTATTACATATTCATGTAGTACGTAAATAAATTTGAATGTTTTAGTTGGACCACTTTTTTCGCTTTGTGATAAGATGGCGCTGTAATAGTCACAAATGTATAAGTACGTGGTATCACGTAACATTCTGCCAGTAATTGGTTCATTACCTATGTTAAAATGAACCATTTACCAATTACAGAAAAGGTCAATATCGTGTTGATGTATGGCTGTTGTGATCAAAATGTCCAACGGGTGTGTGCTATGTATGCTGCTGTGTATCCTGGATGACATCATCCACGTGTCTGGACCGTTTGCCAGATAGTTACATTATTTAAGGAAACATGAAGTGTTCAGCCACATGTGAAACATCAACCACAACCTGCAACAAATGATGATGCCCAAGTAGGTGTTTTAGCTGCTGTCATGGCTAATCCGCACATCAGTGGTGGACAAATTGAGTGAGAATCGGGAATCTCAAAAACGTCGGTGCTGAGAATGCTACATCAATGTCACTTGCACCCGTACCATATTTCTATGCACCAGGAATTGCATGGCGATGACTTTGAACGTCATGTACAGTTCTGCCACTGGGCACAAGAGAAATTACGGGACGATGACAGATTTTTTTTGCACGTGTTCTATTTAGTGACGAAGTGTCATTCATCAACAGCGGTAACGTAAACCAGCATAACATGTACTATTGGGTAATGGAAAATCCACAATGGCTAAGTGGAACATCAGTGACCTTGGCGGGTTAATGTATGGTGCGGCATTATGGGAGGAAGGATAATTGGCCCCCATTTTATAGATGGCGATCTAAATGGTGCAATGTATGCTGATTTCCTACGTAATGTTCTACTGATGTTACTACAAGATCCTTCACTGCATGACAGAATGGCGATGTACTTCCAACATGATGGATGTCCGGCACATAGCACGCGTGCGGTTGAAGCGGTATTGAATAGTATATTTCATGACAGGTGGATTGGTCGTCGAAGCGCCATACCATGACCTGCACATTCACGGATCTGACGTCCCCGGATTTCTTTCTGTGGGGAAAGTTTTGCTATCATGATCCACCAATTATGCCTGACAAAATGCATCAGTGCTTTGTCAATGCATGTGCGAACATTACGAAAGGTGAACTACTCGCTGTTGAGAGGAATGTTGGTACACATATTGCCAATTACATTGAGGCTGACGGACATCATTTTGAGCATATTTATGATTAATGTGATTTTTACAGGTAATCACGCTGTAACAGCACGCGTTTTCAGAAATGATTAGTTCACAAAGGTGCATGTATCACATTGGAACAACCGAAATAAAATGTTCAAATGTACCTACGTTCTGTATTTTAATTTAAAAAACCTACCTGTTACCAACTGTTCATCTAAAACTGTGGGCCATATGTTTGTGACTATTACATCGCCATCTATCACAAAGCGAGAAAAGTAGTCCAACTAAAACATTCATATTTCTTTACGTACTACACGAATATGTAAATAAAAATGGGGGTTCCTATTTAAAAAAAACACAGTTGATATCCATTTGACCTATGGCAGCACTATCTAGCGGGCAAACCATAGCGCCATCTGGCTTCCCCCTTCAAGCTGGACGAGTTTCGTTCTTTGTAGTTTTTTTTTCATTTGATGCTTATTTTGTGAGATATTTGGCCCGGTCTTGATCACTGGACCACCCTGTATAGTAAAATTACACCAATTATTAAAACAAATACTATTAGAGAGTTCATATATTGATATATAAGTGTAATACTCCCAAGGACCCTGAAAAGGTTTCTGTAAGATGCTCAACTATTGGTTTTACACAATAATTTTACTCACATGGATAAAATGTTTTGTTAACTTGCCACATTAAATTTGTATAAAATTCCAAGCTTTTCATAACACCCTCCATCACCATCAGCAGGGACTAAGTGTGGCTGTCATGAAATTACATCATGACGACATCATGGAGGTGATGTTCTCTGCATTCGTAGGCTACATCTGTGTTACTGTCCAAGATTGCTGGCAGCACCATCACTCAAATTGGATGGTGAATATCATAGAGAATAGGTAGCCAGATACGTGAGTGGTTTAAGGACTTCTTGAGTAATAGAGCCCAATACATTGTTCATGATGGCAAGTATTCGTCAGAGTCAGGGGTATCATCAGGAGCGCCCCAGGGAAATGTGATAGGGCTGCTGTCATTCTCTGTACACATAAATGATCTGGCAGACAAGGTGAGCAGCAATCTGCAACTGTTTGTTGAGGATGCTGTGGTGTATGGGAAGGTGTCTTCGTTGAGTTGCCTCCGGAGCAGGGCTTCCCAACCTTTCAGCTGGCGGACCCCTTCTTCACTCAAAAATCCATGGCGGACCCCTAGTCAGTCAAGAGCACAGTAACTTTAAATTTCAGAGCGAAACCCATGGGAACTGAAAGCTTCTTAATGGAAGTGCCATGTTCCCAATGACCCCCCCCCCCCCCCCCCCCCCTTCTCCGATCCCACCCCCCTTAAGTATCAATAGTCTGGTTTAGAGATGAATGAAAACAACTTGAAATTAACGACCCAATTTGAATTCCCACTGTATCCAGACACTTGCTAGTAGATTTACTCCCTTTGTTCAACACACTATAGCCTGATTAAAATTACTTGGTAATCGAAATTTCACACGATGGAGCTGTCTTCCTCAAAGAGCAATCAACGTCACGTCCAAACTGTTCGTTGCTGACAAGTCTGTTCACTTCCACTATTTGGCTACTGCTGTGTTACATGCATATTTTGTAACAGTCGTGTGTGTGTGTGTGTGTGTGTGTGTGTGTGTGTGTGTGTGTGTGTGTGTGTTTGTTTGTTTGTTTGTTTGTTTTCGTGAAATCTGAAGAAAAATGTTCAAGTGTATGTAAAGTCTTCCTTTGGTCGTCCTCCCTCCTTATTCATTTCAACTGGAAACTTCCCTTGTTGTGAAGGCGATGGAGAAACTGCACCCTTCTTCAATGATCCTGACTTCAGCCACCGATCCATGTTACAAGTAATAAACCGGTCAAAAATCGACTTATGAAACAGGTAGTGCACTGACAAAGCAAGTTTAACATTTAATGATGCCTGGGGCCACATACGTGCCAGCGAGCGCTGTGATTGGTCGACAAAGCTCGCTCCGCGCATGCGTAAAAGGCTTCAGCGCATCTAGCGCCATGAGCCGGGGCAGAAACGACCCCCGTATTAATGCTAAACAGTCAATTGGAGAAGCCGCATTCTCCGGCACTAAACTGCATATACATTCTCAATTAGGAACCGCAAAGGCTGCTTGGGGATACGACTTGAAGTAAAAGTACACATGTTTTTCACACGAAAAAAAAAAAACAGTGATGAATTAGATTTTCACATTTTTATTCAATAATTTTACTCATTATTTTACACGACTTGGTGAAAGGTGGCCACGGACCCCCTAGAAAGAGTCGGCGGACCCCTAAGGGGTCCGCGGACCACAGGTTGGGAAGCCCTGCTCAGGAGGATACAAGATGACTTAGACAAAGTTTTTAGTTGGTGTGATGAATGGGAGCTAGCTCTAATGTAATAAAGATGAGTAGGAAAAAAAGTTGTGTAATGTTCAAAATAAAGCATTACAGCTAAGCTGTTTAAATATCTAGCCATAATGTAGCAAACGAATATGAAATGGAACAGGCATGTAAGGGTTGTAGTACAGGGTGTCCAGAAAAGGGCTCCCTGATTTCAAAATTAAATATCCCGAAAACAAAGATCGATAGAGGAGTGCAGTAAACGGTATGTTTATTGTGAAAGCTGTAAGAAGTTTATACAGCAGTTTGAAATAATAGTTACAAAAGCTGCTAACAGATGGCGCTGTAATTGCCATACGTAATGCCTAGTATAAATAGTGATACGAAGCACAGAGCGATCAGTTCCACTATTGGAATGTGAAAGGAGGTTAGCATACCGAAGGAAGAGATTAAAACCAAGTACTCCATTGAACGCATTTTTTTGGTGCTAGAGTACCACAGGTTAGAAGAGAGTCCTACGGCAACAAGGCGAAGTTTTCAAGCACGATTTAATGTTCCAAAAGGATCCAATGCGAAAACCATTCGTACGCTCTTCGCAAAATTTCAGCGAACAGGCAGCGTAACTGATGATCTAGTGGGGCATGTTAGCCGCAAGCAAACCACAGTTACGCCTGAAAATATTGCCACAGTTTCTGGAATTATTCAGCGAAATCCAATGTCATCCGTCTGTGGAATTGCATCTGAGACTGGTTTGAAACATTCCAGCATGCAGAAAATACTGAGAAAGAGCCTACATATGTTTCCATTCAAAACTCAAACGCACCAGGCCATACCAATACGAGCTGTGCAACAAAGGGTTGCCTTTGCTAATCAGATGCTCACAATGATTGATAGTGAAGGATTTGGTGTTGGCTGCATCTGGTTTACAGATGAAGCACACTTCCACCTGAATGGATACGTGAATAAGCAGAACTGGCAATTTTGGGGGTTCCGAAAAGCCATACTGGTGTGAAGCGAAACCCCTGTATTCTCCTAAAGTTACTGTGTGGGCTGCAGTATGCAGCAGAGGCTTTATTGGCCCTATTTCATTCGAGAAACGGTCACTGGTGCACGTTATGTTGCAATTTTGGAACAATTTGTCGCCACACAGCAAGCGTTAGAGGATCGACCAGGTACTGAATGGTTTATGCAAGATGGAGCCCGACCACATCGGACCGAACAAGTGTTTCGCTTTCTTGAGGAATACTTCGGGAATCGAGTCATTGCTTTGGAGTATCCCAAATTTACTGGCGCATTCATGGATTGGCCTCCATATTCGCCGTATTTGACCCCCTGTGACTTTTTTTTGTGGGGCACAGTGAAAGACGTGGTCTACTCGAAGCATCCCACTATGGTGGACGAGCTTGAATCGGCGATCTCTGTGGCATGGGAATCCATTTCGGTTGAGACACTACGAAATGTGTTGGCGAATTTCATTCTTCGTTTGCGCTACCTCTGTTGTGCCAATGGTGAACATTTTGAAAACATTGTGATGTGATTGTTTGCAAAGATTGTTTTCATACGATTATTTCTCTTATATATGCTGATATGAGCTGTACAGCGTACAGCGCCATCTGTTAGCAGCTTTTGTAACTATTATTCCAAACTGCTGTATAAACTTCTTACAGCTTTCACAATAAACATACCATTTACTGCATTCCTCCATCGATCTTTGTTTTCGAGATATTTAATTTTGAAATCAGGGAGCCCTTTTCTGGACACCCTGTACATAGCATTAAAGGTCAATTTTGGTTTATTGGGAAAATTTTGTAAAAGTGTGATTCATCTGTAAAGGACTCTGTGCATAGGAAACTAGTGTGACACACACTTGAGTACTGATAGTGTATTTGGGATCTCCAACAGACTGGATTAAAGGAAAATGTTGAAACAATTCAACAATTCAGAGGTGGTCCTCTAGATTTGTTACTGGTATGTTCAAGCAACGTGAATGTATTATCGAAATGCTTTGGAATCTCAGATGGGAATCCCTGGAGGGAACACCATTGAGAAAATTTGAAGAACTGGTATTTGAAGCTGACTGCAGAATGATTTTACTGCCACCAATATACATTTCAAGTAAGGATCACAAGGATAATACGAGAGACATTGGGGCTCGTACAGAAGCATAGTCATTTACCCCTCTCTCTATTTGAGAGTGGAACAGGAAAGGAAATGAATAAAATCTTCTCAGTTTTCAAGCCACGTCAATTCAAAAACTCCAAGAAAATAAAATGACTAGTAGAGGTATAGGACACCCTCTGCCACATACCATATGGTGGCTTGCGGAGTGTGTGTGTAGATGCAAAACTATGTTACGTTTACCTCTACAGTTTTTCTTTCTCAATGCATGTTTCCATGCATTGCTTTAGTTATACTAAACTCATTTGAAATTGTGTTAAAATGTTATGTTCTGTATTTATGTAAACAAACTTATGTGTAACATTTGATCTGTTCTTGTATCTAGCTAAGACCAAAACCAATAGCAAATAAATAAATAGCTAAGTGTGTTCCCACTATCTCCTGGGAGTTGCAATTTCTACTGCTTCCCTAATCACAGACCCAACAGTTGGAATCATGGGTCTGAATCCTTGCCTGCATAACCAATCTTGTGTTTGTCCATTAGACTGTTCCCGGAAACTGCTGTTTTCGATGTTTCTGTATTTAAGGTGACAATGTTCAACACAACAATTAGCAACAGACTGTATAGAGTGCCCTATGTAACTGATGCCACACTTGCAAGGAATATTATAAATCCCTGGTCCTCTGAGGCTCAGTGTATCTTCGACAGATCATGTTTCTTTAATTTTCCTAGTTGGCCACAAGTCCGGTCTGAGTCTTTGGCCAGTTTAGACTCTACTTATCTTACTCGTTGTTGCACCACGTAATTGAAGCCCTTCTATGTGTTGGACCACATGGTACGGTTGAATGGTGTCATGTCTTGGTTTGCTTGACAGATTTGACCTAATTTCACAGGCAGAATATGCATTGTGGTGGGGGGTGGAAGAGGGTTAGATTTTGCATAAATAATGGAAAGGTGACCATGCATGGGCAAGGGAATGACTGAGCTGAATAGGAAATAAAGGGTGGCAAAGGGATAGGTTGAGCCAGATGATCAGTAAATACCCTATTTACTTGAATCTAAGCCGCACTTTTTTTCCGGTTTTTGTAATCCAAAAAACCGCCTGCGGCTTAGAATTGAGTGCAAAGTAAGCGGAAGTTCTGAAAAATTCTTACTTCTGCTGTTGAATATATGTAGCGCTACACAGGCATGCTTTGCAGGCACAAAGATAAATACTGGTGCCAAAACCTCTGCGTCAGTGAATAAATTAAAAAAAGGTTGAAGACGAGCTTTTTTTCTGCCCCGAGTTTCGACCACTGCATTTTCATACATCATCCAATGAAGTGAATACAAATTCCATATTGTTCATCTTCGAATGTAGCAGCATTTTCAATGTATCACAAAAATCCGACTGGCAAGACTGTTTGGGATGTTTGTCAATATGGTCAACTCTATGCTCTGAATTTTTTACTACCTGTGAGAAGAGATGGTTGCTAATAGGAACTTTTATGAATTGTGAATCACATGTAGTATTCTCCTCACCATAAGAATAATACGAATATAAACATTTTGCCATGTACTGTTTCGTGTTTGCTGCTATCTCATTTAAATCCTGTCTGCCTCACTATCAGAATGCGACAAACAATGCATGACACAGTACAGTAATGCATTTTCAGCTTAGAGTGACGTAAATACCTATAACAAAGAGGACGGAACTTATCAGATCAAAGAAAAATAAGCAATCAATTCAAACCAGACGAAGCTCATGAAAAAGGAAGGGTATCCGTATAAATACACGGAGTGCCTGACACATAGCAATGGCTACCTGGTAAAACATAACTGCTAAGTTTACGACTCGAACCAAACTACTGTAGCTGTATCGTCATTCATTCGACCTAAGTTGTGTCTCACATTACAATGGACCAACTTTGTTTTGATTTGGAGGTGCGGCCTAAAACTTTTCTCTCCCCTTGAATTTCGAGTCTCAAATTTCAGGTGCGGCTTAGATTCGGGAAATTTTTTTTTCCTTTATTTCGAGTCTCAGTTTGTATATTTTGCTTATTTTTTTCATAGTTCCACACAACTTCTTCCTGTTTTCTCGATTGATCTGTGTTCAGGTTTTCAAGGCCTATCCACTGTGCCAACTTATAACTAAATTTGAGGGGGGTGCGATGGGGAGGTTCCCTTGTAAGGAACGCAATAGCTGGTTGACGGTCTCAACCATGCAACCATTGATGTTACAAAAACTGACATGACTTCTCGAGTGTTAAATTGGTGCAGTCTGATACACCACTTAACATGTTGACTGATACAGACATGCTGGTGGATGTTTCACCACCGGACCAGCAGATACCAGCGTCAGGCGTGACTGAGGCTCTGCTGTAGCCACTGACGACCTCGTGGCAATCTATGTGTTAAGATATATCCAGTACAGAAACATTCCAAAATTCTCAGAGATATGTGTAACCCACAACTTAGGAAGAAAAGAGGTTTCAGACGGAAACACTGTAGAAAAACTTTGCTTTTATATAAATTGTATGTAGCAAGAATTTAAATTTGTATATGAAATTGAAATAACTGTTGAATTTGAAACTGTGTTACAGGCAAAATACAGAAATTCTGATTCATGCATCAGGTACAATGCGACCCAAATCACCCACACAGCAATGAAATTGTTGACTGATCGCAAGTTTATGAAATTAGTACTTAATACATTAGCTAACTGAAAAATCTTTCTTCTGAATCGATCATACAGTGTGAGTCAAAGACGACCTTAGAACTTTGAAATGACATGCAAATTTATTGAGATAACATATAGAATTAGTAGATGTGTCATTTTGTAGCAAACAACATCAAGTTTCATTCACTTAGTGCATCAGTACTCCAGTCGACCACCAGAAGCATCAGTGTAGTGCACAGTTAAAATGACTACTTTCACCGGCACGGAGTGTGCTCACTGTGTGTTTTTGTTTCATGAAACGAACTCTGCAATTTATTAATTCCACAGATTGATGAAGGTGACTGAGATGGGATGGTTTACTAACAGCAAGTGGTGCACCATTCATTTCCTCGTGGAAGTCTTAGGTTTCCTTGAGAATCGCTTCCCATGTCAGTGCATTGGCCATGAAGGGCCAATCACACGTTGCCTCACTCCTCACAAACTTGACACCACTGGATTTCTTTCTCTGGTGTTTCATTAAAGACCATAGGTGTAGTTCCTTCCCTATTAAATAATTTAGCCTATGTGAAAAGTCATATGTACACTTCTGTTGTGCAAGTTACACCTGAGTTGCTGCAAGGAGTGTGCGAAGAGATTGATTATCAGTAGGATGTTTGCCACATCACAAATGGTAGTCACATCAAACCAAATCGACACTTGATACTTTCATGTGAAACTTGAGGTTGTTTGCTACAAAATAACCCATCTAATGAGTCTGCAAGTTATCTCAATTTCTATATCATTTGAATGTTGTCCTTTTTGACTCACTCTATATAGACCTGACATTAAATGTATCCAAATTTTGGAAAATGACTACCCATATTGAAAATGTGTCATAGAGTAATTTCGTTTACAATTTGTACTTCTTACTTTCTATACAATAAAAAGGGCTCTCATCATAATTTGAAATTACAACTTAAAGCATTAAGCATCACTTGACTGATATGGGAAGGGCATACTGTAGAAGACAAGTGGGTAGCATTGGGAGATGGAATAATGAAGAAAGCAAATGGTCAAATAGATAAAAAAAGAAGACCCGACAGAAATCCTTGGGTATCACATGAAGTATTAAATTTAGTGGCGCAAGGAAAAAATGTAACAAATGAAGCAGACAAAAGGGAATAAAAACGTCTACGATGGACGGGAAGTGTACAGTGATTTAGCAGGACTGGCTAGAGGACAAATGTAAGTCTATAGATGCACATATAGCTAGGGGAGATATAGATACCACTTACCGTAAAATTATAGAAGCCTCTGGAGAAAACAGAACCATCTGAATGAATATCAAGAATTCGAGTGGAAAACCAGTACTGAGTCAAGTATGGGAAGTTGGAAGGCAGGAGGAATGGGCTGAAGGGCTACACAATGGAAACGAGATGGATGATACAGTACTCTGAGAAGAATTTGACAGAGCACTGAAAGGTCTAAGCTGAAACGAGGCCCCTGGGGTAGACAACGTGCCCCCAGAACTACTGATATCCTTTGGAGACCTGGCCATGACTAAACTATTATACCTGGTGTGCAAGTGGAGGAGACAAGGGAAATACCCTCAGACTTAAGAAAGAATATAATACACTCCTGGAAATGGAAAAAAGAACACATTGACACCGGTGTGTCAGACCCACCATACTTGCTCCGGACACTGCGAGAGGGCTGTACAAGCAATGATCACACGCACGGCACAGCGGACACACCAGGAACCGCGGTGTTGGCCGTCGAATGGCGCTAGCTGCGCAGCATTTGTGCACCGCCGCCGTCAGTGTCAGCCAGTTTGCCGTGGCATACGGAGCTCCATCGCAGTCTTTAACACTGGTAGCATGCCGCGACAGCATGGACGTGAACCGTATGTGCAGTTGACGGACTTTGAGCGAGGGCGTATAGTGGGCATGCGGGAGGCCGGGTGGACGTACCGCCGAATTGCTCAACACGTGGGGCGTGAGGTCTCCACAGTACATCGATGTTGTCGCCAGTGGTCAGCGGAAGGTGCACGTGCCCGTCGACCTGGGACCGGACCGCAGCGACGCACGGATGCACGCCAAGACCGTAGGATCCTACGCAGTGCCGTAGGGGACCGCACCGCCACTTCCCAGCAAATTAGGGACACTGTTGCTCCTGGGGTATCGGCGAGGACCATTCGCAACCGTCTCCATGAAGCTGGGCTACGGTCCCGCACACCGTCAGGCCGACTTCCGCTCACGCCCCAACATCGTGCAGCCCGCCTCCAGTGGTGTCGCGACAGGCGTGAATGGAGGGACGAATGGAGGCGTGTCGTCTTCAGCGATGAGAGTCGCTTCTGCCTTGGTGCCAATGATGGTCGTATGCGTGTTTGGCGCCGTGCATGTGAGCGCCACAATCAGGACTGCATACGACCGAGGCACACAGGGCCAACACCCGGCATCATGGTGTGGGGAGCGATCTCCTACACTGGCCGTACACCACTGGTGATCGTCGAGGGGACACTGAATAGTGCACGGTACATCCAAACCGTCATCGAACCCATCGTTCTACCATTCCTAGACCGGCAAGGAAACTTGCTGTTCCAACAGGACAATGCACGTCCGCATGTATCCCGTGCCACCCAACGTGCTCTAGAAAGTGTAAGTCAACTACCCTGGCCAGCAAGATCTCCAGATCTGTCCCCCATTGAGCATGTTTGGGACTGGATGAAGCGTCGTCTCACGCGGTCTGCACGTCCAGCACGAACCCTGGTCCAACTGAGGCGCCAGGTGGAAATGGCATGGCAAGCCGTTCCACAGGACTACATCCAGCATCTCTACGATCGTCTCCATGGGAGAATAGCAGCCTGCATTGCTGCGAAAGGTGGATATACACTGTACTAGTGCCGACATTGTGCATGCTCTGTTGCCTGTGTCTATGTGCCTGTGGTTCTGTCAGTGTGATCATGTGATGTATCTGACCCCAGGAATGTGGCAATAAAGTTTCCCCTTCCTGGGACAATGAATTCACGGTGTTCTTATTTCAATTTCCAGGAGTGTAGTTTCAATTCAAAAGAAAGCAGTAGCTGACAGATGTGAATATTACCAAACTATCAGTTCAATAAGCAATGCTTGCAAAATACCAACACAAATTATATACAGAGGAGTCGAAAAATTGAAAGAAGACAACCTCAGGGAGGATCAGTTTGAATTCTTGAGAAATATTGGAAAACGCAAAGCAACACAAAAGAAAGTTATACAGGGTCGTAGCCTATTCAGATGTTATACAGCCTGTACATTGAGCAAGTAGTAATGGAAACAAAAGAAAAAATTCGGAGTTGGAATTAAAGTGCAGGGAGAAGAAATAAAAACTTTGAAGTTTGCTGATGACATTATAATACTGTCCGAAACACCAAAGGACTTGGAAGTGCAGTTTAATGGAATGGAAAGTGTCTTGAAAGGTGGATATAAGATGAACATTAACAAAAGCAAAACAAGTGCAATGGAATTAGATTAGGAAGTGAGACACTAAATGTAATAGATACATTTTGCTATTTGGGCAGTGAAATAACTTATGATGGCTGAAGTAGGGAGGATATAAAATGTAGAACAGCAATGGCAAGAAAAGCATTTCTGCAGAGAAATTTGTTAACACCTAAAATAAACGTGAGTGTTGGGAAGCCTTTTCTGAATGTCTTTGTCTGGAGTGCAGCCTTAAGCAGCTGTGAATGTGAATGACAGGCAGTTCAGACTAGAAAACATTATGAGCTTTAAAAATGTGGTGAGTACAAAGTCATATACATAAAGAATAATACCATTCTACATTAGGTTGAACGCTTCACAAGGTTTCTTTTTTTTTTTTTCTTTTTTTGAGAGTGACGTGAGTTACACAATTATGACAAGTAATAGTTGTACACTATATTTAGTTATTTTGATTATTCAATGCATAACACCAAGACATGAACAGTTTCGTTACTATTTTGGTCTTTCTTTAAAAGGTTTGGATAAAAATTGATTAGTTCTAACATTCAGGTGAATGTTAAATGCAAGCTTCAACCTGGTGACATGTGCATTGCAAATGATCGACCAGCTGTATATGTCTACAGACAAGATGGCGTGATGTCTCAGGACACACCATAGGAAGCCAAAGACCATCTACGAAGGTTTTTTGGAAGTAATGGAGAGGATACCACAAAGCCATTCAGGATGGGGTTCCAGGAGGTTGTGACGATGTCCACATATGATAGATACACGAAAAAAGTAGACAGACCTGTATTAGAGTAGTAGCACACACAAAAGATCTGCATGTGTCACAAGCAAAATGTATATTAGGGTACAGTTAGTTTATTTTTACTTCATGATGATAATCATTATTACTTGCATCAGCATTTATTTACAAGATGTTCTCTTGAGTATAATCTGAGTCCCAAATATTATGCTATGAACATGACAGTCTTTGCTTTAACACAATTTATCAATGGAATACTGAAGACATTAGTCATCAACAAGTATAGAGATAAAGCAACCACAGTGGGCGACCCACAGTTTGAATCGTGCCACACTGCCACATTGAGCAGTGCTTAGACATATAGGGTTGATTTAGTGAATGTTCTGGACATGTGTGTGACCATAGATTTCACAACATTTGGCACTATTTACTGGATGAAGCTATAACTCCTTTTGTGACTGGAATTGCCATTTGATTCCTCAACATCCCAATACTGGTAAGTGAAACATAATTTAATTTTCACATACTTTATTCAGTGGGCCACAGGGTTATTTTGCATCACATTCTATTACTGCTTCACTTTTTATTCCTCACAAATAGCTGTAGAGGCACGTATCACAAATATTTGCTAAGAATTACAGAAATACATTTATTCTTTCCTCTTTGTCTTTCTTACTGCACACTATATTTGTGTATAGGTCCCTTCTCATGGGGAGTTTAATCACTATATCACTACTCATCTAGGAATTTATCTGATGATTTTACATTGCACTACTATTTTTTATTTTATTGCAACTTTGTCGTTCTGTGCAGGGACGTCATTTGATTGATTGGAATGGTAATATATTGTGTCTTGTTTCTGCCCAAAGAAACACAATATAATACATCTATGGTTCTCATCAACTACACTTAGCAAGGAAATACCACTTGCTCATTTATTGAAAGGTAAATGCAACAGACTGCCAACCCATGACAAGGACCAATGTGTCGAGAAATCAGTCTCATCAAAGCAAAGACGAAATGAACATTCTAACTATGTGGCTTTCGAAAAGATAAAATGGAAATAAAATCTATTTGAGACTTGTACACAGAGATTTATAAAACCTCTCATATGCTTCTTAGTCCATGAAAATAAGTCTGACATATTAGTATAAATGCACATATATTTTTAATGAGTTTATCTGTGTGGCCATTCTCCACAGCAAGCAGAGAAATATGTGTTCTGTAAATATGTACAGTGCAGCAAGATAAGGCATTTTTTATTTACAAATATCAGTTGTTCATTTATCGAAAGGTAAATGCAATAGACTGCTAACCCACAACAAGGACCATTGTGTTGAGAAATCGGTCTCATCAAAGCAAAGAAGCTATTTACAGCCTGCGCACGGCCTTAATCAGTGGTTGCGCAATTGCGCCAACAATTTTTTCATCCCCACAGTGCTAGTAAAACTAGAGCGCCACGTGAGGACCCGAGGGGCCAGCACGGCAAAGTAAATAGAAGGCATAGTGGGCAACCGTGGTACCCAGAATAGACAAAGGCACATTTCCAACACTGTGGCACCCCACAGAGACTCCCAGAGAGCATCCCATAGTGCCCCTGAGAGCTACAACATCAGCAAGAATCACTTCTCATCTTTTGGCAAGATCAGTGTGTAGTACTTTTTGAGTTCAATGTCACTATAAATACAACAGTTTTTAAATTCAAGGTCAACTTTATTGTTTACACCATACAGTTACCTACAATCTTAATCTTGCAATTGTTATTTCCTATTTTAGCCCAAATATACAAATACTCATCAGAATTTAGAAGCTTCTTTCTTTTAGTTGACAACGAAAACTGTTTACCTGGAACCAAGGTACCATATGGAATGTTAGCCAGTAGTCTCGTACTCTCTGCTATACTCCAAGTCTTACAAGCCAGAATATTTGCATCAGGAAAAGTTTCAAGGCCACCACAGTCGGCATGACTGCCCCATACAACAGCCAAGGTCAACTGTGCACTGCCTCCAAATACAGCTGATACATCACACGTGAACTGCATTTTAAGTCTACGAAAAACACTGGAACCACCAATAAGCTGCTGCTTATTAAATTGCCCAGTAAGTTCAATGTTTATTGCTTTCAGTGACCTGTGAACAGGAACATCCCACCGAAGGCAATGACGATAATAACATCGACGAGGCATTGCAGCGGTATGTTGACATACAGTTCTGTTAGATAAGCAGGACTCTGGATCAGAGACCTGCACGTTTCACTTCACATTAGAGTGCTGCAATGCTCAATGTTTGACAGGAGGACCGAGCCGCTTGTTTCCGGCTCCATACGACTCAGCTTGGTCATGTACTTGCCCCATGTCCGTTGTCCGGATTCCAGACACGTGGATAACCGAGCATGACCAGTACCGGTCACCGCTGATGTCTCATCTCACCTCACCATGGCTCGCTGCACTGTACTGTACTGTACTCTCTCTCTCTCTCTCTCTCTCTCTCTCTCTCTCTCTCTCTCTCTCTCTCTCTCTCTCTCTGTCTGTCTCTGTCTCTCTCTCTCTCTTTCACACACACACACACACACACACACACACACACACACACACACACACACACATTCCATTTATCTCTCTCTCTCTCTCTTTCTCTCTCTCTCTCTCTCTCTCTCTCTCACACCCTCTCACTCTCTCTCTCTCTCGCTTTTAATACAAAAGTAACGGTTCTAAGAACAGGTATGTGACACCGCTAAATTCATAAAGCACGTGGAAAGTAAAATGATATTTCAATACAATTGTGGATAGAAGACGAGTTTCATTTCCAAACAGAAGGTAAATTTTTCCTTTCATTAATAGGAAACATTAAATAAGTGCTGTACCTGTAATCTAGAAGACAACCATCTTCATAAAGAAAGCATACAAAAAACATTAAACATTTACAGACGTAACTTGTCATACTTTTCACTCGTTTGCAACAGAAACAAAATTATAGTTATTGTTGATCAGCAGTAAATCACTAACGCATTCCGGATTTAATTGGCTGCGACTATTTGTTAGTAACATGCCGGCTTTACTAAAGCATCTTTCACTAGGTGCGCTTGTTGCTGGGATACATAAAATACGTCTTGCAACTGCAGCCAGGCCTGGCAGATCTGTTTCATGTCTGCTCTACCACTTTAAGATGTCATCATCATCTCCAGGGTGCATTAAAATGTAGAGATCTACTTCATCTGCTGTGGATGATCTGTTGCTCCTCCAGTCCTCGAAACGATCTCACTTTCTGGGTGGTGGTGACAAAGTACGTGAAGGATCTATGTTAATAAACAAAAGAGACAAGTAATACAGAACTGATGTGGAAATCATTGAAACATTACCATAAAAACGAGGTGTTTTATGTTAATGAAATATTATATGAATTATAATATTCACATTTCTCTATAATACACTATCCACTAACTATGCAAAAATGATTAGGTTAATGATTGCACGTTGTACCTGTGTAAGTAGCACACATTTGTCGCACTTTGCTAAGAATTTCCTGCTTTTCATTTATTTCAAGCGTATTAAGATCACGGAAAGACGGCCAAAGAAACGTAGCAATTTGATGTCTGGAAGTGATCACAATCTTCTCACAAACGAAAGCCAAGGCTCGATTTTTAATCCTTTGTACCTCCTGTTAAAAAATACGTATCTGTTAGTACACATCAATTACACTAGTTAATTATAAATCTATCACATATCATAATGAAACAGTGCTTTTAACTGCACTAATTGTTCACCTGACAGTCAGTGTCACTGACACTGCAGATTTGTTGCAGTTTGTGAAACCAAAGAACTAACTGGATTGTTGGTTCTTGTTTGACTTCTAATTCATCTGTGGCCTCTTTAAATGGTCTCATAAAATGCGCACTTTTTCCTGCAAGCTCATTATCATATCCTGTAAGCGGAGTCCTTTTCTGTCAGCAAAGCAGCAACTTCGTTATACTGAGGGTGCAAGGATTCCAGCATAGTATACAAGCTGTTCCAGCATGTGCAGACCTCTTGTTTCAACGATGATTTCAAAAATGAGCAGAGGCCACTTTTCTTAATGTACCTTACAATGCATTTTGCAGTATTTATTGTTGATGCAATGTTTGGGGCATGATTTAACAAGAAGTTATCTTCATCGAAAGTATGGCTAAGTGCTGTGTTTATACTATGAGCAGCACAAGGAATCCTTTCGTGATTTTCCAAAGCCTTTATTACATTGGCACCCTGGTCGGAGACAAAAATAAAACTGTGCAACATGTCCGGCGAAATGTCCCAATCAGCCATTCTCTCTTCAATTTCTTTCATAATATTTACTCCCGTCTTCTTAAGGTCCGGGAATTTTGTTATAAATAAAACATTGTTAACAAGAGACCAATCTGTGTTAATGTAATGTGTTGTAAGCGTCAAATAGTGCATCTAATTATGCGAATCAGTCCACATATCAACTGTCACAGCACATTTTTTATTAATAACTTCCACAGTAACTGAAGGTATTATGCTGTTTTGTATCAGCTTGTTCTTTGACATGTCTGCTTAGAGTAGAGGGATGTGGCATGACATCTCCATAATGCACACCTACATGTATTAATTCTTGTCCTAGTTCTCTGAAACCTTCACCGGAAACAACATTAAAATGTCTCATATCTTTAACACACATTGCAACACATTGTTCTGCAATACTATTTTTTATTACTGCCGGTAGCCCTGAAGGAGCTGTATCTTTGTGAGGTTTCTTGCAACTGTGTTTCTTCCCGACTGGAAGCACAATAATGTGGAGCAGTTTATGCACGATATGTACTCATAAGGGAACCTACCCATTGCACCCCCCTCAGATTTAGTTATAAGTTGGCTCAGTGGCTACGCTTTGAAAAACTGAACACAGATCAATCGAGAAAACAGGAAGAAGTTGTATGGAACAATGAAAAAAATAAGCAAAATATACACACTGTGTAGTCCATGCACAAGATATGCTACATCAAGGAGAGTGTGAGGTCAGGAGCTCCATGGTCCTGTGGTTAGCGTGAGCAGCTCCGGAACGAGAGGTCCTTGGTTCGAGTCTTCCCTCGAATGAAAAGTTTAATTTTTTATTTTCAGACAATTATCAAAGTTCAGACACTCACTCATAATCAACTTCGCTCTCCAAAATTCCAGGTCATGTTCAGATTTGCTTGGACATATGCAGGATTTGACGGTCTACGCATGGAAAAATTTGAAAACGTTAAAAACATATGTTTTGACACAGCAAGGGAAAACTGTGCGACTGTGAAACTGTTGCATTCATTTGTTGCAGTTTATGTGACAAGCTCTTATGTTTTCATCACTTTTTTGGGAGTAATTATCACATCCACAAGGAAACCTAAATCGGGCAAGGTAGGAGAATCTTTTTACCCATTCGCCAAGTGTACAAGTTAGGTGGGCCGACAACATATTCCTGTCATGTGACGCACATGCCGTCACCAGTGTCGTATGGAATATATCAGACGTGTTTTCCTGTGGAGGAATTGGTTGACCTATAACCTTGCGATCAAATGTTTTCGGTTCCCATTGGACAGGCACGTCCTTTCGTCTACTAATCGCACGGTTTTGCGGTGCGGTCACAAAACACAGACACTAAACTTATTACAGTGAACAGAGATGTGAATGAACGAACGGATAGATGATAACTTTGCGAAAATAAAGAAAGTAAACTTTTCACTCAAGGGAAGACTTGAACCAAGGACCTCTGGTTCCGCAGCTGCTCACGCTAACCACGGGACCATGGCACTCCTGAGCTCACACTATCCTTGATGTTGCCTACGTTGCGAATGGACTACTCAGTTTGTATATTTTGCTTATTTTTTCGTAGTTCCACACAACTTCTTCCTGTTTTCTTGATTGATCTGTGTTCAGTTTTTCAAGGCCTATCCACTGTGCCAACATATAACTAATTCTGAGGGGGGTGCGATGGGGAGGTTCCCTTGTCAGTACAGGGTGATTCAAAAAGAATACCACAACTTTAAAAATGTGTATTTAATGAAAGAAACATAATACAACCTTCTGTTATACATCATTACAAAGAGTATTTAAAAAGGTTTTTTTCACTCAAAAACAAGTTCAGAGATGTTCAATATGGCCCCCTCCAGACACTCGAGCAATATCAACCCGATACTCCAACTCGTTCCACACTCTCTGTAGCATATCAGGCGTAACAGTTTGGATAGCTGCTGTTATTTCTCGTTTCAAATCATCAATGGTGGCTGGGAGAGGTGGCCGAAACACCATATCCTTAACATACCCCCATAAGAAAAAATCGCAGGGGGTAAGATCAGAGCTTCTTGGAGGCCAGTGATGAAGTGCTCTGTCATGGGCTGCCTGGCGGCCGATCCATCGCCTCGGGTAGTTGACGTTCAGGTAGTTACGGACAGATAAGTGCCAATGTGGTGGCGCTCCATCCTGCTGAAATATGAATTGTTGTGCTTCTTGTTCGAGCTGAGGGAACAGCCAATTCTCTAACATCTCCAGATACTGTAGTCCAGTTAAGTAGCACCTTCGAAGAAAAAGGGACCAAAAACTTTATTGGCTGAAATGGCACAGAAAACGTTCACCTTAGGCGAGTCACGTTCATACTGAGTTGTTTCCCGCGGATTCTCAGTGCCCCATATACAGACATTGTGACGGTTGACTTTCCCGTTAGTGTGGAAAGTTGCTTCATCACTAAACACAATCTTTGAAATGAAAGATTCATCTGTTTCCATTTGAGCAAGGATAAAATCACAGAAATTGATTCTTTTAATCTTATCAGCTGCAGACAGTTCAAATGGTTCAAATGGCTCTGAGCACTATGGGACTTAACATCTGTGGTCATCAGTCCCCTAGAACTTAGAACAACTTAAACCTAACTAACCTAAGAACATCACACACATCCATGCCCGAGGCAGGATTCGAACCTGCGACCGTAGCAGTCCCGCGGTTCCGGACTGAGCGCCTGAACCGCTAGACCACCGTGGCCGGCTGCAGACAGTGCTTGAACCAATTTCAGACGATAAGGTTTCATAACTAACCTTTTTCGTAGGACTCTCCATACAGTTGATTGTGGAATTTGCAGCTCTCTGCTAGCTCTGCGAGTCAATTTTCCTGGGCTGCGAACAAATGCTTGCCAGAACTTTTCCCTTTGCACAAACACCCATTCTCTGTAAACTGTTTATACCAACGTTTAATACACCACCTATCAGGAGGTTTAACACCATACTTCGTTCAAAATGCACGCTGAACAACTGTCGTCGATTCACTTCTGCCGTACTCAATAACACAAAAAGCTTTCTGTTGAGCGGTCGCCATCTTAGCATCAACTGACACTGACGCCTAGTCAACAGCGTCTCAAGCGAACAAATGTACAACTAAATGAAACTTTATAGCTCCCTTAATTCGCCAACAGATAGTGCTTAGCTCTGCCTTTTGTCGTTGCAGAGTTTTAAATTCCTAAAGTTGTGGTATTCTTTTTGAATGACCCTGTAGATGCACTGTTTTCGTCTACAACCAATGTAGTCTACACTTGGATTTTTAGACCTTCCCGTTTCTTCAATGTGTAAACATTGGTTTCAATCTTACATCTTACTGCACTGGCTTCCTCGTGCTGCATGATTACAGAGAGAAACACACCACAAATGACAAGCCCATACTGTCTGCAGTCTCGCACGGATAATGACACGTGTAATGTGTTTGAAGTTACGTGCTACGTACTCGGTCATGGCACCTATGCTCAGTCACTAGAACTAGTGCGAGCAGCCTATCCAGTTAGGGTGTGCTCGCCCCATCCCGTATTTTGTGCTCGCTTACTCGGTCATGCAGGACTCTACTTCACGTGCTTAGTGCTGTGTTTCACTGGGTGTTGGCTTGCAATGTTCACTGTCTATTAACGTACCGCTGTAATGCCACATCGATGCACTCCATCTTCAGACCACCAGTGGCCCATCGGGACCATCCGACCGCTGTGTCATCCTCAGATGAGGATCCAGATAGGAGGGGCGTGTGGTCAGCACACCACTCTCCCGGTCATTACAATGGTTTTCTTTGACTGGAGCCGCTACTATTCGGTTGAGTAGCTCCTCAATTGGCATCACGAGGCTGAGCGCTCCCCGGAAAATGGCAACAGCGCATTGTGGCCCAGATGGTCACCCATCCAAGCACCGGCCACACCCGACAGCGCTTAACTCTCACGGGAACTGGTGTATCCATTGCGGCAAGGCCATTTCCCAATGCCACATCGATATTATAATATTATATTCTGGCAGTCGTTATTGATGACGACTTTTGGGATGTAAGACTCCTGCTTCTTGTGCTGCCTATATACACTCCTGGAAATTGAAATAAGAACACCGTGAATTCATTGTTCCAGGAAGGGGAAACTTTATTGACACATTCCTGGGGTCAGATACATCACATGATCACACTGACAGAACCACAGGCACATAGACACAGGCAACAGAGCATGCGCAATGTCGGCACTAGTACAGTGTATATCCACCTTTCGCAGCAATGCAGGCTGCTATTCTCCCATGGAGACGATCGTAGAGATGCTGGATGTAGTCCTGTGGGATGGCTTGCCATGCCATTTCCACCTGGCGCCTCAGTTGGACCAGCGTTCATGCTGGACGTGCAGACCGCGTGAGACGACGCTTCATCCAGTCCCAAACATGCTCAATGGGGGACAGATCCGGAGATCTTGCTGGCCAGGGTAGTAGACTTACACCTTCTAGAGCACGTTGGGTGGCACGGGATACATACGGACGTGCATTGTCCTGTTGGAACAGCAAGTTCCCTTGCCGGTCTAGGAATGGTAGAACGATGGGTTCGATGACGGTTTGGATGTACCGTGCACTATTCAGTGTCCCCTCGACGATCACCAGTGGTGTACGGCCAGTGTAGGAGATCGCTTCCCACACCATGATGCCGGGTGTTGGCCCTGTGTGCCTCGGTCGTACGCAGTCCTGATTGTGGCGCTCACCTGCACGGCGCCAAACACGCATACGACCATCATTGGCACCAAGACAGAAGCGACTCTCGTCGCTGAAGACGACACGTCTCCATTCGTCCCTCCATTCACGCCTGTCGCGACACCACTGGAGGCGGGCTGCACGATGTTGGGGCGTGAGCGGAAGACGGCCTAACGGTGTGCGGGACCGTAGCCCAGCTTCATGGAGACGGTTGCGAATGGTCCTCGCCGATACCCCAGGAGCAACAGTGTCCCTAATTTGCTGGGAAGTGGCGGTGCGGTCCCCTATGGCACTGCGTAGGATCCTACGGTCTTGGCGTGCATCCGTGCGTCGCTGCGGTCCGGTCCCAGGTCGACGGGCACGTGCACCTGCCGCCGACCACTGGCGACAACATCGATGTACTGTGGAGACCTCACGCCCCACGTGTTGAGCAATTCGGCGGTACGTCCACCCGGCCTCCCACATGCCCACTATACGCCCTCGCTCAAAGTCCGTCAACTGCACATACGGTTCACGTCCACGCTGTCGCGGCATGCTACCAGTGTTAAAGACTGCGATGGAGCTCCGTATGCCACGGCAAACTGGCTGACACTGACGGCGGCGGTGCACAAATGCTGCGCAGCTAGCGCCATTCGACGGCCAACACCGCGGTTCCTGGTGTGTCCTCTGTGCCGTGCGTGTGATCATTGCTTGTACAGCCCTCTCGCAGTGTTCGGAGCAAGTATGGTGGGTCTGACACACCGGTGTCAATGTGTTCTTTTTTCCATTTCCAGGAGTGTAATTTTACCTAGCGTGCAGGGATGAAAAAATCATTATCAGTATTGCGCAACCAGATGTTGCGGTTAGATAACTGATTGCTGGCACACCACTGGTCTTAAAATGCAGTTCACGCATGATGTTTCAGCCTGGCTTGGAGGCTGTACACGGTTGACCTTGGGTGTTGTATGGGGCAGTCATGCAGATGATGGTGGCCTTGAAGCTTTTCCTGATGCAAATATTCTGGCTTGGAAGACTTGGAGTATAACAGAGAGTACGGGACTAGTGGCTAACATTCCATATGGTACCTTGGTTCCAGATAAGCAGTTTTCGTTGTCAACTAGAAGAAAGAAGCTTCTTAATTCTGATGAGTATTTGTATATTTGGGCTAAAGTAGGCAACAACAATTGTATGATTAAGATTGTAGGTGACTATATGCTGTACTGTAGACAATAAAGTTGCCCTTTAATTTAAAAATTGTTTTATTTATAGTGACCTCTAACCCAGAAAAATACTACACATTGATATTGCCAAAAGCCGAAAAGCGATTCTTCTTGGTGTTGTAGCTGTCAAGAGCACTCTACACTGAACAGCAAGAGAAGGCATTTTTTATTTACAAAACAAAAATATATTTTTTATTTATCTCGTTACATCAGCTGGCCTTTTAAAGCTGCAACTTTGTTTTGTCACCATTTCTTACCGTTCTGGTGTGAGACTACTTAGTAACTACAAACAGGCGTACACACATTTTAAAAACCCAGGGAAATAAAAGATAGTCCAGTTATCATGTGCTATTCGATACTCTACAGTTTCTTAACATTCTTTGTCAGAAACATGTATGTAATGTACCAAGTATAATACTGCTATTTACTAACTGAGGAAACAGACAAATGAATCAGGAAACTGAATGGAGTGGAAGATGTAATTATGTAAATGAAATGGAGGTGAGTGGGACGAGTAGCCAGGCAAATGGATGGTAACTGGACCAAGCGAGTTCTTTGCCGGACTTCAAAGGATAAGAAGTGACTAAGATGATGAGCTCCTGGAAGCTGGGTAGTTGACATTAGTAAACATGCAGGACTGATATGGGTGTGTCTAATGGAAGACTGTGAAGCAAGTAGAACTCTGGAGGATGCATCTGTCCCACTGTGTGTGTGGGAAACAGCTGATGTAACAAAGAGAGTTTAAGGCTGTTATTTTGATTCTATGGAAAATTTGTAATAGCAGAAACCTCTGACGCCATTTGTTTCACATGTATGCTGAAAAACAGTGACAAATGAATATGAGCCATGTTTGAAGACTTAAAAAATGAATTATTGGGAAGTATGATGCTGTAACATTCTGAATTTGGGCGACCATTTTGAATGACAGTTGACACCTCTGGGTATAGTCTGTGAGTAATTCCATACTTCTAGTTTTCCAAAACGGTTTCCTCACTATTTCTCACAAATAATCAAATGAAATTGTATGCTTATGTAGTATCTTCCCAGCTATGTGCCTGGATTTCTAATTTTCTGTTGGAATAACAACAGTTTATGACAACTGATGTGAAGTTGTCTATTGAACCTGCAGCTATATCTGGCAGTTTCCTAAGAAAGTATTACAGGCCCCTGCTGTTCTCAATATATGTGAACAATTTAGGAGACAGTCTGAGCAAAACATTCTTAGATTGTTTGCACATGATGTCATCAGTTATTGTTTATTACATCCATCTGACGATTAAAACAGATTACAGAATGATTCAGACAACATACCTGCATAATGTGAATAGTGACAATTGACCCTGAAGAGTGAAAAGTGTGAGGTCTTTCACATTAGTACTAAGAAAATTTCATTGAATTTCGGTTACATGATAAATCGCATAAATTACAAGCCGTGGATTAAAATTTCCAGTTGGTGTGATAGGTGGCATCTAGCCATAAATGAGAAAAAAATGTAAGTTAATGCAGGTGAGTAGGAAGATTAAACCTGTATTGTTTGGATACCGTCTTACTAGTGTCCTGCTTGACACAGCCAAGTCATTTAAGTATCTGGGCATAATGCTGCAAAGTGATATGAGCTGAAACGAGCATGTGAGAAGTGTGGTGGAGAAGGCAAATGGTTGAGTTCAGTTTGTTGGGAGAATTTTTAGGAAAGAGTGGTTCACCTGTAAAGGAGACTGCATATAGGACACTGGCACAGCCTATTCTTGAGTACTGCTTTCATGTTTGGGACCCATACCAGGTTGGATTGAAAGAAGACATCGAAGCAATTCAGAAGCGGCTAGGTTTGTTACTGGTGGGCTCAAACAACACGATACGTGTTATGGAGATGCTTCAGGAACTCAAGTGGGAATCCCTAGGGGAGGGGGGGAAGGTGATGTGCTTCCCAAGAAACGCTATTGAGAAAATTTAGAGAACTGGCTTTTGAAGCTGACTGCTGAAGGTTCTACTGCCACCAACATGCATTGTGCATAAGGACCATGAAGATGAGATATGAGAAATTAGGGCTCATTCAGAGGCATATAGATAGTCATTTTTCCCTTGCTCTGTTTGTGAGTAGAACAGGAAAGGAAATGACAAGTAGTGTTGCAGGGCACCCTCCACCATGCACTGGATGTAGATGTAGGTTCAACTAAATACATGGTGGCGCAGGGGAATGGGGAATTTTGAACGTTACAGTTGGCAGCACTGTAGCACCAGCAGATGTTCGAAACTCTGCACAATTGATGTGAACGCATTGCCATTTAGTAATCGTGGAGAATTGGACTGGTGTGGAACGTGTAGTAGCTGTGAGAGCGTTTTACAAAAATGGTGGTAGTGCGACTGCCATGCAGAGAACATTTCGACAGCATTACCAGCTTGGACGTCACGGACGTGTCCCATCTGCGCATGTGATTACAATGTGGGTACGTAATTTTGAAGAAACAGGATCTGCCTTGAAAAAGAAACCTCCAGGTGGTATTCCAACGGTACGTACCCCAGAGAACATTGCAGCTGCTAGAGCTGCAATCGAGAGAAGTCCTCGCGGCTCCGTTCGACAGCATGCATCTTCGCTAGGGATTAAGCGACGAAGCTTACAAAGAATACTGCACGAATTAGTCTTCCATCCCTATAATTTGCAGATTGTGCAACACTTACACGAACGAGACCCAGTGTAACGTATGGAGTTTAGTAGCCAGATATTGGCTAAAATCAACGAGGACACGAATTTCCTTGGTAACTTATGGATATCAGATGAAGCTCATTTCCACCTGAATGGATTCGTGAACAAACAGAATTTTCGTTATTGGGCACAGGACAATCCTTGTGAGTTTCACCGGCGACCACTACATAGCACCAAGGTCACAATATGGTGTGCTGTATCATGTCATGGTGTTATCGGCCCCTATTTTTTTGAACATGAGGACGGTAGTGCAGTGACCGTAACATCCGCTCGATATGTTGAAATGCTTCAAACATTCTTTACACCGAGACTGTATGAGCTTAATCTTAACATTGAAAACATGTGGTTTCAGCAGGACAGAGCCACGTCACACACTGCCCTTTCAACAGGAAAGGGAAGGGGAAACTGGCTGGGGTAATAGCAGGAAATTTAAGGGGGGGAGGCACTGCCATGAATGGTAAAATACCAGTGGTTACAGGTGTTGGAGCAGCACCTTTTTTAGGATAGGTAAGACAGAAAGATGTCAAGTTCTACGAGAGGTCAGGATTGAAACAAATCTTCAGTTTAGGAAAGAAATTCAACAGCACAATTCTAGCACATTGGATCACCAATCACAGCTATCAATTATAAATTTTCACCAATCACCAGAAATTTTATCTCCACCAAGTTGTATCTCAGTCCTAGGTAATTGCATTGATGAACTAAAGTCACCCAACCCAATTGACATAATCTGCCTCTCTGAACACCATGTGACCACTGGTATAGGAACTAGGCCTAAGCACAATGAGAAACTCAGACAGGAGAGTACTGCAAATGTTAGAATAAGGAAAGGTTCTCATAAAAGTATAATTAAAAATAATGTAAGTATATTTCATCAAAATATTGGGAGTTTAAAGAATAAAGTAGATGAGCTTCTGGTTTGTTTGGAAGATTTAGAAGCTGAGAATGAAATAGATATACTATGCCTGTCTGAGCATCACATTGTTACTGATATGGATAAGGTAAATGTAAGTGGTTATAAGCTCTCTGCACATGTAATGAGAGAAAATATGGAGAAAGGAGGAGTTGCCATATATGTCAAAAGTTATCATTGTGCAAAAAGTATAGAAACAAAAAAGTTTTGTGTAGAGAAACATATAGAAGCATGTGCCTGTGAGCTTAAATTAAATAAAGGCACATTTATAATTGTAACTGTATATAGGTCCCCATCAGGAAATTTTCATCTATTTCTGAAAAATTTGGACTCCTTGTTGTGCTATCTGTCAGACAGGGGGAAGCAAATTATTATTTGTGGGGATTTCAATGTAGATTCTCTGAAAGAGGGTAATAGGAAAAATGACCTTGAAGTATTACTCGGTTCTTTCAATTTGACACCCGTTATTGATTTTCCTACTCGGGTGGTAAAGGATAGCAGCTCACTGATAGATAACTTCTTTATAGACCAAGATAAGTTTAACCAGATAAATGCTCAGCCTGTTGAGAATGGTCTTTCTGATCATGGTGCACAGCTAGTTACAATATATGACATAGCTCCATTCAGCAATACTAAACAGTCCTCCAAAGTAGTACGTTCAGTCAACAATTTAACAATTGCAAATTTCAAGGAAAGCCTACAGCAGTTAGACTGGGATGAGGTGTACCGTGAACCTGATGCCAATTTAAAATATAATTTATTTCATAACATTTTTGTAAATGCATTTGAAAACTGCTTCCCCAAGAAAATAGTTAAATATACTCGTAAGAAACCCTGTAACAAACCATGGCTTACTAAGGGTATAAAAATATCTTGTAACCGGAAAAGGGAAATGTATCTGACAGCAAGAAAGAGTAGTGACCCAGAAACTATCAAAAATTATAAAAACTACTGTGTTATATTAAGAAAAGTTATTAAAAAATTCAGGAGTATGTGTATCATGTCTGAAATCAGCAACTCTGATAATAAAATTAAAACAATTTGGAATATTATTAAAAGAGAAACAGGTCAACCAAGAGCAGAGGAAGACAGTATTACCATCAAATTGAATGAAAACTTTACGAACAAAAAGTCAGAAGTTGAAAATATTTTTAATAATCATTTTCTAAATGTTGTGGACATAGTAGGATCCAGGTGTTCATTAGAAGATGCTAGGCTGTTAATGGAAGAGGCCATACCTATGCAATTTGATACAATTGAAATCTCACCCACTTCTCCCTCTGAAATTAGGAAATTAATAAACTTGCTTAAAAGCAAAAACTCACATGGAATTGATGGCATTTCCAGCAAAATACTAAAAGCTTGTTCTCAACAGATAAGTAAGATTCTCAGCCACCTGTGTAATAGCTCTCTGGAACAGGGCATTTTCCCTGATAGACTGAAATATGCTATGGTTATACCTTTGCATAAAAAGGGGGATAGATCTGATGTCAACAATTACCGTCCAATCTCCCTTCTAACAGCTTTATCCAAAATTTTTGAGAAAGTAATGTATTCAAGAGTAGCTTCACATATCTGTAAAAATGAAGTACTAACAAAATGTCAGTTTGGTTTCCAGAAAGGTTTTTCAACAGAAAATGCCATATATGCTTCCACCAGTCAAATTTTGAATGATCTGAATAACCGAACACCACTCATTGGGATTTTTTGTGATCTCTCAAAGGCTTTTGATTGTGTAAATCATGAAATTCTGCTAGACAAGCTCAAGTATTGTGGCATGAGTGGGACAATGCACAAATGGTTTAATTCATACCTAACTGGAAGAGTGCAGAAAGTTGAAATAAGTAGTTCTCGTAACATGCAAAGATCAGCACATTCCTCAAACTGGGGAACTATCAAGAATGGGGTTCCACAAGGGTCAGTCTTGGGTCCTTTGTTGTTCTTATTATATATTAATGACTTGCCATTCTATATTCATGAAGAGGCAAAGTTAGTTCTCTTCGCTGATGATACAAGTATAGTAATCACACCTGAGAAACAAGAATTAACTGATGAAATTGTCAATACTGTCTTTCAGAAAATTACTAAGTGGTTCCTTGTAAACGGACTCTCACTGAATTTTGATAAGACACAGTACATACAGTTCCGTACAGTGAATGGTATGACGCCATTAATAAATATAGACCTTAATCAGAAGCATATAGCTAAGGTAGAATATTCCAAATTTTTAGGTATGTCCATTGATGAGAGATTAAATTGGAAGAAACACATTGATGATCTGCTGAAACGTTTGAGTTCAGCTACTTATGCAATAAGGGTCATTGCAAATTTTGGTGATAAACATCTTAGTAAATTAGCTTACTACGCCTATTTTCACTCATTGCTTTCATATGGCATCATATTTTGGGGTAATTCATCACTGAGGAATAAAGTATTTATTGCACAAAAGTGTGTAATCAGAATAATAACTGGAGTCCACCCAAGATCATCCTGCAGACATTTATTTAAGGATCTAGGGATATTCACAGTAGCTTCTCAGTATATATACTCTCTTATGAAATTTGTTATTAACAACCAAACCCAATTCAAAAGTAATAGCAGTGTGCATAACTACAATACTAGGAGAAAGGACGATCTTCACTATTCAAGATTAAATCTAACTTTGACACAGAAAGGGGTGAATTATACTGGCACTAAAGTCTTTGGTCACTTACCAAATAGTATCAAAAGTCTGACAGATAACCAACAAGTATTTAAGAAGACATTAAAAGAATTTCTGAATGACAACTCCTTCTACTCCATAGAGGAATTTTTAGATATAAATTAAGAAAAAAAAGAAAAAAAACAAAAACATTAAAAAAAAAATAAAAAAAAATAAAAATAAAAAATAAAGAAAAACAAAAAAACACAAAAAATAAAGTTGTTATATTAACTTAAGTATGTTGTTAAATTAACCTAATTATGTCATGTATTGGAAAATTCGACTCGTTCCACATCATTACGAAATATCGTATTCATGATCCATGGAACTAGTATTAATCTAATCTAATCTAATCTAATCGATGGCAGCAGTTCGCCAATTGTTTGGAAGATGCATTATTTCATGTAACGGTGAAGTTGCATGGCCTGCAAGATCCCCTGATCTTAGTGTGTGTGACTTCTTCCTGTGGGGATATCTTAAAGGCAAGGTGTACCGTACATGTCCTGCAACAATCCATAAACTGAAGGAGAACATTGAAAACGAAATCACTGCCATTCCGCAAGATTTGCTACACCGCGCATTCCAGAGTTTTCATAACAGGCTGTTAGAGTGTGAACGCCGAATGGGAGCACATCTTGCCGATGTCATCTTTAAAAAGTAAAGAGACACTTTTGGACATTTTGATTGTAAAGACGTACTGAATACATTCACTTTCGTTAATAAATTACTAGTTTCATGAATTTATTCATGGAAATGACATTATTTCGAAATTTCCCGTTTCCCTGCGCCACCCTGTACTTGGGGACTACAACTATGAACAGTTTCAAGTAGTACCACCATGTAGAAGATCTTGTGGGGGAGGCAAACCATTCACTGCATTTTTCTGGTAGAAAATTTAGAAGATGCAACAAATCTACTAAAGATAATGTGTACACTATGCATGTCCATCTTGTTCTGGTAAATTACTGTGCTGTACAGGATCCTTACCAAAAACAATTGACAAAGAGGTGCTGGCCATTCTGTAATATTGTGAAATAGGGGTGAGGATGTCATTGCTATAACAAGGAAGCCGAGGTGGCAGTCATTGAAAACAAAAATATTTTTTATTGAAATGTGATATTTTCCTTTCCTCTGACTGCCAAAACAGAGGGAATATGGAGAAATTACCATTGTGAGCAGAATGGTTGATAAACAGACTGCAAAACTCTGAAGTAATAACAGCAGAGTAATTGTATAGACATAGAGAAGCAATCTTACGGTGATGGAGAGGACGTCGAACACGGTTTCAGAGCTTTTGGGAGTAAGGTCCTGATGTCTTACGAAATGAATCAAAGTACTTCTGAGCTAGAGGCCTTGGCCACTATGTTTTTTTTTTTAATTTGAGACATGGTTGCAGGCACATAAGGCAGTAGTGTTCACAGAGTATGTTTCAGGCATCTTTGATTAGCTGTAAATCAGCTACCTAGTAATGTATTCACATATTTACAACTGAATATTGAATTTTATATATGATCATCTACATCTATACAGATACTCCACAAGCAACTGTAGAGTGCTTGGCAGAGGGTACCTCATGTCACTACTAATCATTTTCTTGCCCTGTTCCACAAGCAAATAGATAGGGAAAAAATGACTGTTTATATGCCTCTGTATTAGCCCTAATTTCTCATATCTTATCTTCACGGTCCTTGCACACAATTTATATTGGTGACAGTAGAATCATTCAGTAGTCAGCTTCAAATGCCACTTTTTTAAATTTTCTCAAAAAGAACATCACTTTTCTTTCAGTGATTCCCATTTGAGTTTCTAGTGCATCTCTGTAACACTTACATGTTGTTCAAACTTGCCGGTAACAAACCTAGCAGCCAGCCTCTGAATTGCTTTGATCTCTTCCTTCAATCTGACTTGGTAGAGATACCAAACACTCAAACACTATTCAAGAACAGATCACACTACAAAAAATTCGTAAATCATTTCCTAAGGCCACTTTCATACCAGTTGACAGCCCTGTTAAGAGAGAATATTACAACTCACAGTTTGCACTGAAATAACAAGGGTAAAGAAGTCATGGGTGCTGAAATAATAAAAGCATAAATGATTTACCTTTAAGCATTGATGTTCACTTCATTTTATTTGCAGATGACATCTCGGTTTTAATTGAAAATGACAATTTAGAACAAAGTTATGATACTGTGGAAAATATAGTGGAAAATCTAGAATTATGGTTTCAGCAAAATGGATTAAAACTCACTGTCACAAAAGCACAATTAGTGCAGTTCAGTGTTAAAATATCAGCATCTCCCACAAAAACAGAGCATGGTGATCAGGAAATGACTGAAGCAAGTTATGTAAAATTTCTTGGTCTAAATCTTGATAAAAATTTAAATTGGAAAGCACATGTAGACTTCTTATCAATCAAACTAAACAGCCTAGCTTATGTAATGGATGTCATCTGGTTCCACCCGTATGGACACCAGGAAGATAGTCTACCACAGCTACTTTGAAACTATAATTCGATATGGAATAATTTTCTGGAGAAACTCTACAAACAGCCCAAGATTACTTACACTTCAAAAGAGAATCATAAGAAACATGTGTCTAGTCAAAAAAGAACATCATTTCGCTCATTATTTAAAAAATTAAAAATACTAACCATTCCTTCTCTGTACATCTACAAAATTTTTATTTTCATATGTTGTTGTTGTTGTTGTTGTTGTTGTGGTCTTCAGTCCTGAGACTGGTTTGATGCAGCTCTCCATGCTACTCTATCCTGTGCAAAATTCTTCATCTCCCAGTACGTACTGCAGTCTACATCCTTCTGAATCTGCTTAGTGTATTCATTTCTTGGTCTCCCTCGACGATTTTTACCCTCCATGCTGCCCTCCAATACTGAATTGGTGATCCCTTGATGCCTCAGAACATGTCCTACCAACCGATCCCTTCTTCTAGTCAAATTGTGCCACAAACTCCTCTTCTCCCCAATCCTATTCAGTACCTCCTCACTAGTTAAGTGATCTACCCATCTAATCTTCAGCATTCTTCTGTAGCACCACATTTCGAAAGCTTCTATTCTCTTCTTGTCCAAACTATTTATCGTCCATGTTTCATTTCAATACATGGCTACACTCCATACAAATACTTTCAGAAACGACTTCCAACACTTAAATCTATACTCGATGTTAACAAATTTCTCTTCTTCATAAACGCTTTCCTTGCCATAGCCAGTCTACTTTTTATATCCTCTTTTACTTCGACCATCATCAGTTATTTTGCTCCCCAAATAGCAAAACTCCTTTACTACTTTATGTGTCTCATTTCCTAATCTAATTCCCTCAGCATCACCCGACTTAATTCGACTACATTCCTTTACCCTTGTTTTGCTTTTGTTGATGTTCATCTTATATCCTCCTTTCAAGACACTGTCCATTCCATTCAACTACTCTTCCAAGTCCTTTGCTGTCTCTGACAGAATTATAATGTTATCGGCAAACCTTAAAGTTTTTATATCTTTTCCATGGATCTTAATACCTACTCTGAATTTTTCTTTTGTTTCCTTTACTGCTTGCTCAATATACAGATTAAATTACATCGGGGATAGGCTACAACCCTGTCACTCCCTTCCCAACCACTGCTTCCCTTTCATGCCCCTCGACTCTTATAACTGCCATCTGGTTTCTGTACAAATTGTAAATAGCCTTTCGCTCCCTGTATTTTACCCTTGCCACTTTCAGAATCTGAAAGAGAGTATTCCAGTCAACATTGTCAAAAGCTTTCTCCAAGTCTACAAATGCTAGAAACATACGTTTGCCTTTACTTAAACTAGCTTCTAAAATAAGTCGTAGGGTCAGTATTGCCTCATGTGTTCCAACATTTCTTTGGAATCCAAACTGATCTTCCCCGAGGTTGGCTTCTACCAGTTTTTCCATTCATCTGTAAAGAATTTGCATTAGTATTTTGCAGCCGTGACTTATTAAACTGATAGTTCAGTAATTTTCACATCTGTCAACGCCTGCTTTCTTTGGGATTGGAATTATTATATTCTTCTTGAAGTCTGAGGGTATTTTGCCTGTCTCATACATTTTGCTCACCAGATGGTAGAGTTTTGTCAGGACTGGCTCTCCCAAATATATAAAAATCAAAACTCACTTGACAATTTTCATTTTAACAACAATTACAGTACTTGTCACAGACACAGTTTCAACCTTCCCTCTCATAATTTAAAACTTTAGACTGAAACACCATTGTACACGAGATTAAATATTTACAATAAATTAAATAATGCAAATATGTTAAATATGGAGCTTGACCCACTAAAGAGGCTGTTACTTAATACACTAGTGAAAAAAAGTTATTATTCAATTGAAGGATTCATGCAGGACAGTTTGGCAATTTGAAAAGAAAACAAACAATAAAGATTATGTATTGTATAATAAATTGTTAATACAAAGGGTGTTCCAAAAGTTTTGCACAGTCGTCTCTAATTTTTTTTATTTTTTGCAGGAGGTGAATGAAATTTTTTGTGAACATGCTTGGAACATTTAGCTATACATGCAGCCTACTCAATGTAGCATCCATCAGCTGTGACGCGTCTGGCCTAACGCTCTTTCCATGATGCAAATGCATTTTGGTAAAATTCTGGGGATTGACTTTTACACCATCACTTGACCCAGGAAATAAGGTCTTTCTTGCTATCAAATGTTTTAGCGTGCAGATGGGCCTTCAGATGACCAAAGAGGTAAAAATCAGATTGAGCCAAGTCAGGACTGTAGGGAGGATGAGGCACAATTTTCCAACCCATTTTCCTGATTTTCTCCTGTGTCATAAGGGCTGTATGGGGTTCGGCATTATCATGTTGTAATCCGATGAGCTGACCCTGAAGCTGTGGTCTGTGGGTCTTGATGGCATATCGCAGTTTGTCCAATGACAAACAGTAACAGTCCCGGTTAATTGTGGAGCCAGGTTCCAAAAAATCAATGAAACTGACACCACACTGATCCCAGAATAAGGAGGCCTTTACCTTTCGGCCTGCTGTTCGTGAAAGTCTTGGTTTCTTCTTCCGAGGGGAACCCGGATGACGCCTCTCCATGGATTGGGTTTTGCTTTCAGGTTTGGACATAAGCAACCGTGTTTCATCCTAGGTAATGTCGCCATCAAAACACTATCATCATGAGACCCTCGCACACATTCTTCCTCATTGTTTTCATTTCTCTTGTCAATAATCTAGGCACCCAACGTGCACATATTTTTCTGTACCATAGTGACTGTTCCAGTGATACCACACCAAGCAATGACAAATGAGTCATTTCAGCAAGCTGTCATCTCATTACACATATGTCATTTTGGATGATTTGATCAATTGTCTCCTTATTCACATCACTCACTGCCGTCGATGTTCTACTGCATCGTGGATTGTCCGGTAGAGAGAAATCACCTTCTTTAAGCCTCTGCAACTACCACTGGGTACAGCTGCAATCCACAGTGTCCTCCCCATAAACAGGGAGCAACTCCCTGTGAACTCATGTGGCAGAGTCGTCGCTGGTCTTGAAGAGGAACTCCATCACCAATTGTTGTTGCAGCCTGACACCTACTTTACAGTCCATTATGACTCACCTGTAAATAAAAGAAAATACTTTTATATACGAACTTATAGCTAAATTTTCCAAGTATGTTCACAAAAATTTCGTTCTCTACCTCCAAAAAATAAAAAACTTAGAGACGACTATGCAAAACTTTCTGAACGCCCTTTGTGTATTGGATAAACTTATTGCAAACTACAAATTGACCATAAGTGTAATATACATGTTCTTGTTAAATTGTTCATGTTTAAAAATTCAGAAATGCCTGCTTAGACATGTTAATTATTATAACCTCATTTTTTAAAAGTATTTTGACATGTCTGCAGCACAAAAATCTTTGATTTGTTACTATATGTTATGAGACGAATAAACTACGTGCTACATTCTACATTCTGTTCTGCGAATGAGTAATGTAAACAACATCCCAATTCCCCTGCCAGCAGTGGAAAGCTTAGAAGACCAAACCATGATTGTGCAGACAGTAGAAGTATCACCAGATTCACTACCACAAACTTCAGGTGCGGCAACAGTTATCTTGGAATCTCAAAACATAGCCATCAAACCTACAACTGCTGTTTCTCTGTGTTCACCAGCAGCAGTGGTAGAAATTTCAACTACTGTTGACCCTCCATCAGCGGCTCAAGACGCTTCATCAGTCTTAGTCCCTCCACAGTCTACAGCAGTGCAAGACCCTGCTCCAGCTGATGTGTCTCCACCATCATCAGCAGTAACAGAGGCAAGCAGAAGAAGCACAATAACCAGGAAATGCACAACTCTACATGATTTTTGGTGCCTAGCATCAGTTCCAGGGGCAACTTCAGTCAAAAATCTGCAGGTACACTGCCTATAATCTCTGATTTCAATTTACAACTAAATAGTGACATCGGAACAGAGAGTTTAGATAATGACAATCTGTATTTTTCACCAGAATAAAGTGGGTCTAAGAAACAAAGTGGGCCAGCTGTCTGTTCGCATTAATAACACTGATGCAATAAACAATGCCCATAAATACATTTTACTGAACATCATTTGATGGAAAGGATTGAAATGGTGCAGCTATATAAGTACAACATAGCAGCTTATTATACTAGAAATACAATGGGTAACGGTGGAGTAATAATGCATGTTAAAAATAATATAGTGTACAAGTCTGTAGATGTAAAAAATTATTGTGTTGATCAACATTTTGGGGCATGTTGCACAGAACTCCACATTAATACTCTGGCTGATTATATGATTACTGTTGACAGAGCACCCTCATGAAAGCTTAGTACATTCCTCAGACAAATAGAATCACTTTTAACTCGCCTGTTCTCAAAAAACAAAGAAATAATTGTGCTTGGTGATTGTAATGTAAATTTTCTTACCCGTAATAATGAAAGAACAGTTTTTGAGAATGTAATGAGCTCTTTTAATCAGATGGTAGTTGTTGACTTTCCCACAAGGGTGACTAAGAACTCCACAAGTCTGATTGACAATATTTTTGTAGACACTAACAGAATTGATAAGATATGTGTAAAACAAACTTCAAATGGCCTTTCAGACCATGATGGGCAGTTGTTAAAAACGCATGATGTAAGCCTGGCTAACAAGAGTAGTTTCATTGAGAGATCATTTAGATTAATCAGCAGCGAGACTCTAGAAATCTTCAGCAGACATTTTCAACAGTTAGAATGGCTCACAGTATATAAAGCTAAAATGTCAATGATAAATTTAACCTATTCCTGAATGAATTTGTTACTCCTTTTGAATCTATATTTCCTAAGAGTATTTCAAAAAGTACTAAGTGATTACAGGAAACAACGGCTCACTAAGGGAATCAAGACATTCTGTAAAACAAAGCAAATGCTTTGTGTTTCACTCAGATATTCTAAAAAACCTCAGGATATGGAGAATTGCAGATTATACTAAATAATCCTAAAGAATGTAATTAAAAAATCGTGAAAGAGAAAGGTCAAATAATAAAATAAAAGCTATTTGGAATGAAATGGGAAGCAGGAGACAGGAAAAATTTCAGAAGATACAGTATAGAAGATAGTATAATGGAAGTATGGTAAAGGAAGGTGATATAGTTGTCAGATCTTCAACAACTGTTTTTGAAAGCAGCTGATCAAATTAGTTGTTAAGGGTCTAGAATTGAAGCCGTGAGTCCTCTGCAAAAGGCAGTGGGTTGTAAAGGAACTATTATTGAAGCCACAAACCTTCTTTAAAAAGCAGTACAGAACAAAATTAATCAGATACATGTACCCTATATTACAACCGAAGAGACAGAAGGTAATACGACAATGTCAATGATAAATTTAACCTATTCCTGAATGAATTTGTTACTCCTTTTGAAGCTGTATTTCCTAAGAGAATTTCACAAAGTACCAAGTGATTACAGGAAACAATGGCTCACTAAAGGAATCAAGACATGAACCCTCTGCAAACGACAGTGGGTTGTAAAGGATCTATTATTGAAGCCACAAACCTTCTTTAAAAAGCAGTACAGAACAAAAGTAATCAGATGCATGTACGCTATATTACAACCGAAGAGACTGAGAAGGTAATACGACAATAGAAAAATAAAAATTCCATTGGCATGGATAATATATCCATCAAAGTACTGAAGCACTGTTGCAGATTTATTCTTGAAGTTCCCCGTCACATACTTAATGAGTCCACAAATCAAGGCACTGTCCCTAATAGAATCAAATATGCAATTGTGAAACCACTGTTCAAAAAAGGTGATAAAGCTGATGTTTCCAATTACGAGCCAACTTCATTGTTAAAAAACCTCTCTAAAATCTTAGAGAGATTAATGTTCAACAGAATCATGGATCATCTTAATAAAAATAAAATCCTTAATAATAATCAGTTTGGATTCCGAAAGAGAACTTAACCTGAAAACACCATTTTCTCATTTGTCAACCAACTCCTTGAATCCATAACCAATAAAATGTCACCAGTTGGACTCTTCTGTAATCTGTCTAAAGCATTTGACGGTGTAGATCACAAAATTCTATTTATGAAGGCTGAGCAGTATGGGTTAAATGGTAAAGTAAGGGTGTGGCTCAAGTCATATCTAGACAACAGAAGGCAGAAGATAGTATTGACCAACTCTGCAATGGCACCTGCTGACTCTGACTGGGGCACAGAAAAATGTGAAGTGCCACAGGACTCGATGCTTTGGTCCCTTACTTTTCCTCATCTTTATCAATGATCTGCCATGCTTTATCAATGATCTGCCATGCTGTATGACACAAAATGCACACTTCACCCTGTTTTCTGATGGCACAACCATTATGGTTGACAAAACTCCCAACTGCTCTCTAGAAAACACTGCAACCACTGTACTCAAAGAACCTCTACATTGGTTCACTCCCAATGGTCTGTCAGTCGATATCAACAAGACTCAATTCATTCAGTTTCAAACAGCAAGTAAAAAAAAAAATATTGATATAAAATATGGTGACAAAGAAATATTGAAAGTCCAGTCTTCCAAATTCCTATGATTACACATTAACAACATCCTAAACTGGTCAGCTCACATCCATGACCTGTGTAAAAGACAAATTCAGCAGTATCTGCCATTTGCTCAGTTTCGTCAGTTTGTGACTTGGAAACAATTAAAACTGCATATCTAGGATATTTCCATTCACTTGTGACATAGGGCATTATATTTTGGGGTAACCAGTCATAATCAAACAGTCTTTATTGCAAAGAAAAGTCATCTGAATCACAGCTAGAGTGCACCCATATGCTCTTGCAGAAACTTATTCAAACAGCTCAGGATCCTAACCATGCCATCTCAGTATGTCCTTAACCTAACGTGCTTTGTGAATAATGATCATACAGAATGAGATTTTCACTCTGCAGCGGAGAGTGCGCTGATATGAAACTTCCTGGCAGATTAAAACTGTGTGCCGGACCGAGACTTGAACTCGGGACCTTTGCCTTTCGCGGGCAAGTGCTCTACCAAGTTTTAATCTGCCAGGAAGTTTCAATGATCATATGATTTACAAAACAAGCAGTGAATATCATGATCATGATACAAGAAGTAAACATGATCTTCACAAAGGTATAAAAAAATCTCAGGATGGTACAGAAAGTAGTACATTATTCAAGCATAAAAGTATACAATAAACTTCCATTTCATGTTAAATCAATCATTTGGGATATGACTAAATTTAAAAACCAGCTGAAACTTTATCTTTTGAATAGTTCTTTCTATTCTTTACAGGAATTTTTTTGACAGTGTGTAACAATTAGCACAATGTGTTTAATTTTAAGCATTCCTATAAGAACTGACTATGTAGCACTGGCATATCAATTGTTGACAGAATGCTTTTTATATGTATTAGAATGTAAGACTTATAATTTGTGTGTGTAATAATTACTACTACTTTAATATGCATTGATGCTTAAACACTTAAACTTCATGTATCTGTTTATATATAACTTAGTTCGTAAGCCTGAAGACCATTTAGATGTGGTTATTACTATAATAATCTGACACGTTGTAAATCCTAGTGATACACTCACATCAAGCATCTATGGAGCACGAAAATAAATTTAAAAAAATAATAAAATAAAAATAAGACCACATCTCATCTGCTTCAATTCTCTTGTTTCAGTTTTTGCACAGTCCATGTTTCATTACCATATGACACTGTGCTCCAAATGTTCGTTCTCAGGAATTTCTTCCTCAAATTAAGGCTTATATTTGATACTAGTAGACTTCTCTTGGCCAGGAATGCCCTTTTTGCCAGTGCCTGTCTACTTTTGATGTCCTGCTTGCTCCATCTGTAACTGGCTGTTTTGCTGCCTAGGTAGTAGAATTCCTTAACTTCATCTGCTTCATGACCATTAATCTGATGTTTGACCATTAATCTGATGTTAAGTTTCTTGCTGTTCTCATTTCTTCTATTTCTCATTACTTTCATGTTTATTTGCTTCGCTCTCAACCCATATTCTCTAGTCATTAGAGCATTCATTCCATTCAGCAGATCCTGTAGTTATTCTTCACTCTCAATGAGGATAGCAATGCCTTCATCCAATCATATCATTGATATCCTTTCACCTTTAATTATAGTTCCACTACTGGACCTTTCTTTTATTTTCACCATTGATTCTTCAACGTACAGACTGAACAGCTGGGGGGAAAGACTACATCCATGTCTTGCACCATTTTTAATCTGAGCACTTCATACTTGGTCCTCCACTCTTACATATTATTCCATCTTGATTCTTGTACATGTATATTGCCTGTCTCTCCCTATAGCTTACACCTACTTTCCTCAGAATTTCGATCATCAAACATTTTTTCCAGGTCAACAAATCCTATGAACATGTCTTGATATTTCTTTAGTTTCACTTCCATTACCAGCCACAACATAATAATTGCCTCTCTGGTGCTTTTACCTTCCCTATAGCCAAACTGACTGTCACCAAACTGATTGTCAGTGTAGCAGCAGCCGCCAAGCCAAGACAACATGCAGCAAAGCAGCAGCAGCACTTGTCTGATAAATTGTACATTAATTTAGTCAACTTTTAGGGTTACTTTGTTCTCCTTTGGTATATTTTCAAACTCTGTAGTGCCACTTGAGACCTTACATCCATTATATACCGTATTTACTCAAATCCAAGCTGCACTTTTTTTTCCGGTTTTTGTAATCCAAAAAACCGCCTGCGGCTTAGAATCGAGTGCAAAGTAAGCGGAAGTTCTGAAAAATGTAGGTGCCACCACAACTAACTTCTAGCATCGAATATGTGTAGCGCTACACAGGCATGCTTTGCAGGCACAAAGATAAATACTGGCGCCAAAACTTCCACGACAGTAAATGAATTTTTAAAAAAGGTGGAAGACGAGCTTTTTCTCCGCCCCAAGTTTTGACCACTGCGTTTTCATACATTATCCAACGAAGTAAAAACAAATTTTGTATTGTTCATCTTCGAATGTGGCAGCATTTCAATGTACTAAAAAATCCGACTGGCAAGACTGTTTGGGATGTTTGTCAATACGGCCAACTCTACGTTCTGAATTTTTCCCTACCTGTGAGAAGAGATGGTTGCTAATAGGAACTTTTATGAATTGTGAATCACGTGCAGTATTCTGTTCACCATAAGAATAATATGAATATAAACATTTTGTCATGTATTCTTTCATGTTTGCTGCTATCTCATTTAAATCGTCTACCTAATAAACCACGAAAATTGAGACAACAACAAACGCGGAAGAATATACATATCATGGCATGTTTATATTCGTGTTATTCTTATGCCTAATAGTGATACAGTCAGAAATGAAGTACGGCAATTGACTAGATTTTTTAATCTAAGTTGAATCTAATTTCTGTGCAGAATGCAATGTACTGAAGAGGCGTCTGCAAAGATTTTCAAACAGAGAAAAGTTTTCGCTAAAGTCTCGTTCAGAACATCTTCTATCATACGCAGTGTATTATTTGGTTCTTGTCGATCATTATCAAAAAAAGCAGCAGTGTAAGTAACAACAAATAGAAGTCTCTTGCCATTGTTTCACTAATGAGACAATTCCCCCCCCCCCCCCCCCCTCTCTCTCTCTCTCTCTCTCTCTCTCTCTCTCTCTCTCTCTCTCTCTCTCTCTCTCTCTCTCTCTCTCTCTCTCTCTCTCTCTCTTTTTTTTTGTAAGCGGCGGTAGCGTGCACAAAAGCAAGCCATGCCACGAGTGGTGACAGGCCGTAAGCACTCACTATCAGAATGCGACAAACAATGCATGACACAGTACAGTAGTGCATTTTTAGCTTAGAGTGATGTAAACACCTAGCAGTGACACTTAGCAGATCAAAGAAAAATAAGCAATCAATTCAAACCAGAAGAAGCACGAGATAAAGGAAGGGTACCTGTATAAATACGGACGGAGTGCCTGATGCATAGCAATGGCTACCTGGTAAAACGTAACTGCTAAGCTTACGACTCGAACCAAACTACTGTAGCTGTATCATCATTCATTTGACCTAAATTGTGCCTCATATTGCAATGGACAAACTTTGTTTCGATTTGGAGGTGTGGCCTAAAACTTTTCTCTCCCCTTGAATTCCGGGTCTCAAATTTCAGGTGTGGCTTAGATACGAGGATTTTTTTTCCCTTGATTTCGAGTCTCATTTTTCAGGTGCAGCTTAGATTTGAGTGTGGTTTAGATTCGAGTAAATACGGTACACAGTACAATATGGCTAGGGATTGTACTTGTTGTGAGTGGACACAAGGAGAGTTGGCTGCTGTCCATAAACAGCTGGAAGGTGCGTTAGCTACCGTCGACAAACTTCTAGCTAATGCTTGAAGTTGTTGTGACGTCAGGGCGCCAGTGACAAGATGTGCGACACCTTTGTTGCCTCTGGAATCCCCTGGTGACCCAGATGTCATTGCAGCTTCTGATACACAACATCTGACCGGTCCGTCCTCAATCCAGAGTGGGTGGCTGACAGTGGTGGGTTCACACGTCACTGGGCGGAAGACGAAAGGGGGAGCAGGCAACGCGACTGGCTCCCTACATCTTAGCAACAGGTACGAGGTACTACCCAGTGTTGATGATAACTCTGAGCCAGCACGGGATGCCTCTCCTGTTGGGCCAGTGGTCGATTTTCCTGCCCAGTCTGGAAAAGTACACAGGTTGGGTATGCTAGTCATTGGGAGCTCCAATGTTAGGCGGGTGATGGAGCCCCTCAGGGAGATAGCAGGCAAGGCAGGAAAGAGTTCCAGTGTGCAGTCGGTATGTTTGTTGGGAGGTCTCATCCGTGATCTGGAGGAGGTCCTGCCAGCGGCTATCGAGCGCACTGGGTGCAACTGGCTGCACGTAGTGGCACATATCGGCATGAATGATGCCTGCCGCTTGGATTCTGAGGCCATCCTCAGTGGCTGGTCTGAAGGTAACTAGCAATGCACGCAAGGTGCAGGCTAAGCTGTCTATTTATAGCATCATTGCAGTACTCTGGTTTGGAGCAATGTGGAAGGTCTAAACCAGAGGCTCAGATGACTCTATGATGCTATCAGATGCAAATTTCTCGACTTCCATCTTCTATTGGGTGCAGAACTGTAGGGTTCCCCTTAATAGGTCAGGAGTGCACTACACACAGGAAGTGGCTACTAGGTTAACGGAGTGCGTGTGGCATGCACATGGGCTTTTTTAGGTTAGAGAACCCCTCCCTTGGGACCAAAGATGATTTACCTGTAAAATCAGCCACAGTGACAGAGAATCTTGGTCCTCGCAGATCAGAGATAGAAAAGATTAATATGATTTTAGTAAACTGTAGGAGCATCCAAGGAAAGGTCACAGAATTAGTATTGCTTAGTGAAGGTTACAATGCACAGATAGTATTGGGAACAGAAAGCTGGCTGAAATCAATGACAACAAAATCCTAAGTTCAGGTTGGAATGTTTATCGTATGGATAGATTAGTCATCAATGGTGGTGGCATGTTTATTGCAGTAAAATATTCATTTGAATCTAGGGAGGCTATCACGGATTCCAAATGTGAATTAATCTGGGTGAAATTAAGTATCAAAGAACAGTCAAAAATGGTGATTGGATGCTTTTATCTCAATATCTGCCATTTCAATGTTCGTTCAGAATTATAAAAGAACAGTAGCAGCAAGAAGGTTAAACACATACAATATAGAAACATTCAATGCCCTAATATATAGAGAGAAGTGAGAAGAAGTTTCACAAACAGATGACATCAACAAAAAGATTGAGAAGCTGGCACCTTCAGTGATTACTCTGAAACTACTTCCCCCTCTCAAAACACAAGTAATAAGTGTCACAATTCTAAAAACGAAGAGACAGATAACAACAGATACCAAAATTTCAAGGGTAAGGAAATAATAACTGCTCTAATACAGAAATTAACAATAATACACCCCTCTCCTCAACTGTTACATTCAGAAATACATTCAAATCTACACAAACAAAAGCCAAGTTCATAACACAGTTGGCAAATAAAAGCCAAGCAGTATGGAAACTAACAAAGAAGGAAGCAAATAAAGTGTCACATAAACTGGAAAACAGCGCTCTTAATCATAAGAACAAGTCTTTTACTGATTCCCAGTATATTGCAAATCTTTTGTGGCATTACTTTCCAGATATAAGAAATAATTTAATAGTCAGTGACAAAAGAGACAGTAGAAACAAACAGGAAAACAGAATACACTATTGTTCCACTTCAGTATATAGTTGTGAAACAATTCCGGGTAAAATCATCTGTGTTGCAACACTTACAAAAATGTTATAAGGAATTCATGGTATTCCAGATTACATGATAAAGTAATGTATTGCAAACATCTCACTGCATCTTGTAGTTATAGACAATTCATCCTTTTTGACAGTCACATTTCTGGACTGTCGAAATAAAGAAGGCAAATCAAATACAGAAAACTCTAGGTCAGTTGTCTTATTATCTGGTTTTAGTAAAATAGAAAAAGTAGACTGTAGTAGATTAATGAAATTTTTAGATAAAAATAAAATTCTCGCTGATACTCAGTATGGATTCAGGAAACAAAGTGACACTGTTTAAGTAAAGCATTTGGCATTCTGGACCACAACATACTTCTGAAAAAGCAGCAAACATATGGCATCGCAGACACTGCACAATAGTAGTTCACATCATACTTGACAAACAGGAAACAGAAAATACAAATAAAACAAGAACTAAAGAGAGATAGAAAAATACTAGGACATTTTTTCTCTGATGCAGAAAAAAAGTAGAGAGGGAGAGAGAGAGAGAGAGAGTGTGTGTGTGTGTGTGTGTGTGTGTGTGTGTGTGTGTGTGTGTGTGTGTGTGTGTGAGTGAGTGTTCATTATTATAACCGATTTAGGCTAAACATGAGTCACAAATACCTTCACTGCTGATGACAGGAGCACCCTTATTACAGAAAACATCCCAAGGCAACTGCAAGCAGCTGTAAATAAAACTACTGCAAAACTAAACAGATGGTTTGAAGGGAACAAGCAACCGACAAACATAAAAAAATTCATCTTCCTTAATTTCTATTTAAAAGATGTTGCATGCAACATCAGTTTGACAGTAAACTCCAAAAAAAAGTTGCATCTTTCTTGGAGACAAAGTTTTTAGGCATATGACTTCAAATGGCATACAGTACACATTTAAACAAAGGAATGCAAAATAAAATATGTTATAGTTTATGTTCACTATTACAACTTTTCACACTGGTCAAATTGCCTACCTTGTCCAATTCCACAGCATCCTTTTGTACGGAACTATATTCTGAGCCTGGCATAATACACCACCTAGTAGAGTTATTTTCTTAACTCAGAAAAGAACTGCTCAACAAACAGATTCTTGCAAACACCTCTTTCAAATGTTGTCAATGCTCCCACTTCCTGGAATGAATATACTAGAAATTTGTAAATATGTTGGAAAGAATTTAAAAGACATAAATAAAACTTTAATGTCTATGAGCATTATACAAGGCAAAACAAACAGCTTCATATCTAATCAGTGAGGACATTAGCTAACAAACTCTCTGCTACAAATAGTGTTACACAAATTTACAACAGTTTTCTACCTAATGTAATAATTATATCATCATTATCCTTTTTTTTTTTCAAAATGGCAAGGGCACTCTTATTGGAACATTGCTAGTATTCAGTAGCAGATTCTTTAGAAGTTTAGAAATACAAGAGACAAGAAACAAGACTGTACAGCTACTGCAAATAGTGCAAGTTCTTTTATAAAAGAAAAAGAGATATGCTATGTTGAAACACTTTTGTTTTTGTACATTACGGAAGTATATGTGTTTTTATGTGACAGTATTTTTTTTACTGTATTCCACAATCTGGAAATATTTTTGGATGAATAAATAATAATAAATGAGAGATATGTTTACAGTGTATTACTTGTCATGCACCTTTACCTTTGATATGTAGCTAACAGGAATTTTCAATCCTTGAATCTAGATTACCATGTAACTTGTAGGAGAGGCTAATGAAATATGTTTGCTTATTTTATTTTGAATTGGGAGGAAGTTCCCATATCTACATCTATACTCAGCAACCCGCCATGTGGTGCATGGCAGTGAGGTCGTCCCATCGCACCACTTATTATGGTTTCTTCCATTCATGTATGGAGCACAGAAAGAAAGATTGTTTGAATGCCTCTGTGCATGCAGTAATTATTGTAATCTTATCCTAATGGTCCATATGTGAGCAAAACATAAGGGATTGTAGTATATTCCTAGAATCAATATTTAAAGCTGGTAACTTTGTTAACAGACTTTCTCAGGATAGTTTCCATCTATCTTCAAGCGTCTGCCAGTTCAGTTCCTTCAGTATATCTGTGACACTCTCCCATCAATTACACAAACTGTGACCATTCCTGCTGCCCTTCTCTGTATCGGTTTGATATTCCCTGTTAGTCCTGTTTGGTATGGGCTGCACAGATTTGAGCAATATTATAGAACTGATCACATGAGTGATTTGTAAGCAATCTCCTGTGTAGAGTGATTGCACTTCCCCAGTATCCTACCAATAAACTGAAGTCTGCCATCTGCTTTACCCATGGCTGAACCTGTGTGTTCACTCCATTTCATATCCCTCCTAAGTGCTACACCCAGGTATTTGCTGGAGTTGGCTGATACAAACAGGGACTCATAGATATTACGATCATAGGATACTACATTTTTCCATTCTGTGAAGTGAACAATTTTACATTTCTGAATATTTATGGCAAGCTGCCAATCTGTGCACCACTTGGAAATCTTATCAAGATCTTACTGAATATTTATGCAGCTTCTTTCAGACAGTACTTCATTGTAGATAATTGCATCATCTGCAAAAGGTCTCAAGTTACTATTAATATTGTCTGCAAGGTCGTTAATATACAAAATGAACAGCAAGGGTCCCAACACATTTCCATGGGGCCCACTGAATTGACTTCTACATCTAATGATGACTTCCCATCCAAGATAACATGCTGTGATCTCTCTACCAAAAAGTCCTCATTCCAGTCATGCATTTCACTTGATATCCCATATGATTGTACTTTTGACATAACCCCATAAAAAGAAGTCTAATGGGGTTATGTCAAGAGAGTGTGGAGGCCAAACCATTGGCCCATCATGACCAATTCATCACCCAGGAAAGGTCATATCAAGATAGGCATGGACATCAAATGCTTTTGGAAATAAAAAAATACTGCATCTGACCAACTGCCTTGATACATAGCTTTCAGTATGTCATGTGAGGAAAGTGCAATTTGGGTTTCACATGACTAACGTTTTCAGAATCCATGCTAGTTGCACTGAGGAGGTCATTCTGTTTAAGGTACCTCTTTACTTTTGAGCTCAGAATATGTTCTCAGAATTTGTAACAAATTGATGTCAAGGATATTGGATGGTAGTGCTGCAGATCACTTTCTGCTACCATTCTTGTAGACAGGTGTGACCTGTGCTTTTAGTTCAAATGATCTATGATTGATTACAGTCAGAAGAGTGGCTAACTCAGCTGCACATTAATAAAGAATCTGATAGGGATTCCATCGGGCCCTGGAGCTTTGGTCAATTTTCATGATTTCCGCTGTTTCTCAACACCACTGACGTCAATGGTGATTTCCCGCATCGTTTCAGTGGTAGAGAATGAAATTGGGGCAATTATCCTGGGCTTTTCTTTGTAAAGAAACATTTTAAAACAGAGAAGCATTTCAGCTTTTGTTTTGCAATCCTCAATTTCAGTTTCTGCCTCATTTGCTAGAGACTGTACATTAGCTTTGGTGCCACTAACAGCCTTTACATAGGTCCAGAATTTCTTTGGGTTTTGTGGAAGATAATTTGACAGTATTCTGCTCTGGTAGACATTGAAGACATCAGGCATTGCTCTCTTGATAGCCAAATGCATTTAATTCAGCATCTCTCCATCTATGGCCCTAATGATTTGTTTTACAGCTATTATGCAGTAATATCTGTTTCTTTAGAAGTTTCTTTACACTTACTGTATACAGTGGAGGTTCCCTCTCATTATGAACAGTCCTACTGGGTACATATCTATCCAATGCATGGCCAAATATTCTTTTAAACTGGAGCCATAGTTTTTCTACATGCTCCTACCCTGTGCTGAAAACTTCATGTTCCTCATTAAGATATGACAGTACCAATTTCTTATCTAGTTTACTGAACACACGTATCTTTCTGCTTGTTTTAGCTCTCCTTTGTACTTTGGCAATCATTGTTGCCAGAATCGCATCATGGTCACTGACACCAGTTTCACTGTGAATGTCCTAAAGATGTCTGGTCTATTTGTTGCCATTAGATCCAATATATTTTCATTGTTTGCAGGGTTTGTAGCCATCTGCTCTAGGTATTTTTCAGAGAAAGCATTTATTAATGTTTCACAGGATGTCTTATGACATGCACCACTAATAAAACTGTAATTTTCTCTGCAATAATGATGAAGCTGAAGAAATTAACTTAAAAAATTTGGCACAGCCCAGACTTGAACCTGGACCTCATTGCTTATCAGATCTATAGATCACCTATGCCTGAGGTACAGGTAAGGTCCGTAACAAGATGAAATTTGGATCCATAAAGAAAAACACCAAACTTATGGAGAGCATAAATAATGGCCAAAGCTTCTTTTTCAATTTGAGAATATTTTCGTTGGGCATTCGTGAGCGTTTTGGAGGCATAAGCAATGGGTTGTTCAGAACCGTCAGAAAAACGGTGCGCAAGGACTGCACCAATCCCGTATAGAGAGGCGTCCGTGGCAATAACGAGATGTTGGCCAGGTCAATAAGTAGCCAGGTACGGGACCTGTTTCAGCATAGTCTTCAATTTCTGGAAAGCCGCATTGCATGACGCGGACCAGTGAAAAGACACGTTTTTATGCAACAGGCGATGCAACGGCTGAGTCACCGAAGCCGCAGATGGTAAAAACCTGTGATAGTATGCTATTTTCCCCAAGAAAGACTGCAGTTCCTTAACAGATGTAGGGCGAGGAAGGGCATCGATCTTGTGTGCTGAAAATATCGCTGAAAATGAGCGTGACCCTGTTATAAGTCTGACAATAAAATAGAAAATAGAAAGTACCCTATCGCAGGAGGTGTTAAGTTCACAGTTTATTTTTATAAATTCCACCTCTCTCTTTAGTAAACTTTCCAGTTCTCTTGACAATACTATGTATAGCTCTTACAAGTTCATCTTGTCATTCTTTCATGGGGTAACACCAATCTTAAGTCGAATGACCGATTTGTCTCTCATGTTTACTTTGTCTTCATGCACTTCGCATTTGTAGCATCCCTGCAGACAAAAATCTAAAGATGTAAGGGCCTCGAACGTTGGTGGTAAAGGAATGTGACCATTTCTGCTGATCCACCTTTAACAGAATGTTAGGTTCAGATATTGTGCCAGCTGATAACTAGAATGCTCAAGGGTCCATCATGGTAGAACATATTGGGGGCTCGGCAGTAAACAATGATAAGAGACGGTCTGCGAGAAACAGAGATATTAGTTGTAAAATGTCAGAGATGGCATGTTTCATTCATATTAGTAAAACATTCCACAAAAAACTGAAAAATGGCACCACTTTGTCACCTTTCAGGTTTTCGTTGCTGGCAGCATTTTCTATTCACGTGCAAGTAAACAATGGTGAGTGCCTAAGATATGGTGGCAAGTGAGAGTGAAGCATCCAATGTTTGTGTGAAAAACAAGCTTTTCAGTGAGTTTCTGAATGAATGTGGAGACGACTCTGATAAAGACCCAGAATACATTCCTGAAGAAGAAAGCACCTCCAGAGTTGTTGATAATCAGGTAAATATGAATATTTATTTCTGCAAGTAAACATTATTTACGTGAATTTACTTGACAATGTGATGTCAATAATGTTCAGGGCTGTCCTTAACTCTACTTACTTGCCATAGTAAGAAATCCAGATTAGTTTTCTATGAAGTATTACGGTATCTGTAAATGTAGCTATATGTTAATACCTAGCTTTCTAACAGCAATCGGTATTAAGTTACGGGCCTGTTATTATGGAGTTTCTCTACTCCACATGCTTATCTTTTTCAAGATTTTTCTCCCAGAGAAGGTGCATGGGAGAATGTCAATGTATATGTTACACAATTAAAACTACAGTGGATGTATAGTTTTAGGCATTTCATTATTCGTAGAATTGTGCAGAATATTAATCTTATGACTTTCACATTTTTGTAGGTTTGGAGGCTTCTGGGAGGTAGAAGTTCCTCCAAACATATATGCCGTAGTGACAATGATGAAGGAGACACTAAACACGTTAACAATCAACAGAGCATATGGAAAGGGCAAAAGAGGCTAAAATGTGGCAGTGTGCAAGAGCAGATGAAAAAGAAAACAGGAATGAGGGAAAGCAGTATATGAAGTATAGAGGAAGAAAAAAGGATAGTCCCATCATGAGAATGCCCTAAAAATGTTTCCAGTTTATCAGTGAAGCAGATGAACAAACAATATTCCGAAATTTCTGGGAAATGAATTGCTATGATACTCAAAATCCTTAGCTTCAAGGGTTTTGTGATCAAAACTGTTATCTGAAAGAAGACTAAATAGGAGATATCTAGATGCAGTCAAACAATTCTATATACAGCGAAAACTGTCAGAAAGGATGCCATTGTTTGCAAAATTGCATGGACTTCAGAAAAATTGTTCTGGTGTATTATTTGGATTGAAGAATTACTTCCAAAACAAGCTTAAACATCAATAAAACAAATCTAATGGAATTTCAAATACACCACAAACAAGATGAAATGCAATGGAGTGTGATGATGGTTCAGAAATAAAATTGAAAGATAAAACTTCCTCCCTTGGTGTAATGTTAGATCAGCATCTCTCTTGGGAGCATCATATCGATTTCTTATGCCAGAAACTAAGCAAATCAATTTATGCAATGTGGACAATGTCACAATTTCTTAACAATGAGTATAACTACTATGCTTTAGTGTATCCACACCTCACATATGGAATTGAAGTATGGGGATGCGCTGATGCCAAGCATGTAAAAAGGTTTTTCATCCTTCAAAAAAAGGCAGTTAGGATCATGTGTAAGCTTAGATATAATGAGTCCTACAAAGCAATTTTCAAAATTAAGAAACTACTAACACTCCCGTCACTATATATTTATAAAACAGTTCAGCTGATGCTAAAATACAAGCAGTACAATCATCTAAATAGAGAAGTGCACATGTACAATACTAGGAGGGACAATGATTATCACCTGGAAAGAAATAATACAAAAAGTGCACACAAGAGCCCCTATTACATGGGGATCAAATTTTATAATAAACTTCCAAAAAAAATAAAAAGCTTAAGTGGAAGCGGCTTTGAAATTGCCTTGAAGGAGTTCCTCAGCAATAAGTGTTTTTATAGTATTAAGGAATTCCTCTCAAAGGAGCAGAATACTTTCATTTGTATAAATAGTATTTACATGTACCAAAAAAAAGCAACATATTTTTTTATCTGTAGCCCTATTATATATAATTGTTTCCCACAATGTTATAGGGGGAAATAATCAATATGTAAACTATCCAAAACAAATCCTAGTATTTGTCCATGGAGAATAAATAAATAAATAAAAACAGAGGGTGTATGGTGAATATCGTGAAACAATTAAAAAATGGTGCCATTTCACCTCCTTCTGATGGCAGAGGTAAGCATACCAGTCATTCTAGAAAATATTCAAAGGATGTCACCAATGACATGGAAGCATTTATCGCCAAATTTCCAAAGTACAGGGGTCACTACACTCGAAAAGATTCATGGCGAGACTACTTAAGTATGGAATATTCCAGGCAGCTCTGTTATGATAAGTATGTTGAGGAATGTCGGCAAGCGAAAGTTCTGTTTCTATAGACAAATTTCGATTAATATTTACCAAGGAATTCAATATAAGTTACAAGAGCCCTAAAATGGACACCTGTCAACAGTGTGATTCAATTTATGTAGCAATCAAGCATGCTGAGAACTGTAAAAACGAAACTGAAATGCATTCATTGCAAATAAAGCAGGAGATTCACCATCAAAAGGCAAAAGCTGGGCAATCTACAAAATGCAAAACAATGAAAGTGGCAATACAAGACAAAAATGTTCATGCAATCATGTTTGATTTGCAACAGGCACTACCCACACCTAAACTACAGGGCCAATGTTTTACAGGCATAAAATATGGTGCTATAATTTTAGCATCCATTCCTGTGCAGATAGCCAAGGACTTTTTTTCTCTGGGATTTAAAATGTAAATGTCGTGTGACTAGGGCCTCCCATCGGGGAGACTGTTCACCGGGTGCAAGTCTTTCGACTTGACACCACTTCGGCAACTTGCGCATTGATGAGGATGAAATGATGATGATTAGGACACCACAACATCCAGTCCCTGAGTGGAGAAAATCTCTGACCCAGCCGGGAATCGAACCCGGGTCCTTAGGATTGACATTCTGTCATGCTGACCACTCAGCTACCAGGGGCAGACTTCTCTGGGATGAAGAACAGCTAAAGGAGACCAGACAAAATAGCAAGCTGTTTAAAGATGTATTTTGAAAAGAGTGACACCAAAGATGAAAAGTTGATTGCATTTTCCGACAACTGTGGTGGACAAAACAAGAATTGGACCTCAGTGGCATTTTGGCTATGCTTGTTAAAGTCTGGTAATTTCAGATACATCGAGCACACCTTTCCTCAGACTGGGCATAGCATGCTACCTAGTGACAGAGACTCTGTTCAGATGGAGAAAACATCACCTCACATTGTCAAAGTGTTTATGGGCCTGATCATTGGGAAGTAGTTCTAAAAACATCCCATCGAAATAAGCCATTCAAGGTAACTCGTATGACTCAAAAGTGTTTCTACAGCTCCACTGCACTGAAACAGCTGTTCCACCAACCACAAGCATCAACTGCACAAAGCAATTTCAGTATTAGAAATTGTATTCGACTCTTATTTTCTGCTGAGCTACAAAGTCCCACCTCAACATTAGTGTTTAGTAATACATACAATGTTTACCTACAATCTGTCGTCTTATCAAAACGTGGAAGACCTGCAAGCAGTTCTTTCCTGACAGAGATTAAACCGAAATATTCTGGGCTTCTTCCTATTAAAGGAGACAAGCTAAGAGACATTCTCTTAAGCCTAAAATGGGTACCTCCTGTATACCATAATTGGTACAACTCACTCCAAGCATAAGGAGGTACTACACTTCAGCAACAAGACGATGAAGAAGAAAGAAAGACAATCACGTACTGAGAAAACAATGTTTGAAGTAAAATAATAACGTTAAGTAAATGCATTGAGAATAAAATGTTTTCATGTAAAAATTGTTAAGTAAGTGCGTTGAGACTATAATATTTCAAGTAAATAGTCTTAAGTACTTGTTTCTGAAATTTTGAAAAATTTTTTTCAAGTTGATATTACATACTAAAAATATGTAACTGCTGGCGCTGTGTTATAAAGCAATGCTGTACCCGAAAAAAATATGATTTTGTATGTATTTCAGATATATGATTTATGGTATTTTATTAAAATATTTGTGGTGCATTTTCTCAGAACTACTGATTTGTCCCTTACCCCTTTTTACTACTGAGCCCTTCATATTCATTCTTGTAGACAAAGGAATCTCTTCCAATAATGCTGGAAGCCTGTTTCTTAAAAAGTTTACATAATGGCCCCCTGTAAGGCAATGTGATAACACAACAGGCCCAATCAACTGATTTTCTATCATACCACACATTTACAGAGAAGGATTCTTGACAATTTGTCTCCATAAGAAACTGTGCCTGACAGACTCAAATATGCAGTTGTAAAACCCCTTTTCGAGAAAGGTGACAAAACCAAAGTCACAAAACACAGGCCAATTTCCCTTCTAATGGCCTTTTCTAAGATACTGGAAAAACTTATGTATACGAGAATTTTGCAACATCTAAATAAATATAACATTCTCAGCAAAAGTCAATTTGGATTCTGGAAGGGACGGTCAATTGAACAAGCAATTTATGCTTTCACAAATAAAGTTCTGGAATCAATTAATGACAAAATGGTAACAACTGGATTATTTTGTGACTTGTCAAAAGTGACCCTGTGAACCACCAAATCAAATCCTATTACAGAAAGCAGACCTATTAGGAATAAGTGGCTTAGCAAATAAGTGGTCAGAATCATACCTCAAAGATAGGAAGCAGAAAGTAGTAGTAGATAGTACCGATGAGATCCATAGTGGCCTGGTTTCATCTGAATGGAGAACCATTAACTGTACAGTACCTCAAGGATCCATTCTTGGTTCTCTACTATTCCTCACACTTATACACGACCTACCTCAATGTACAATGTTACAGTGCTTTTTTACCAGTTTTGTAGATGACACCAACATTGTGATTTGATATTCATACATGTGAAGATCTTCAAGGATCTGTTAAGAATATTCTTATTGATTTAGTGAAATGGTTTAGCTTCAACGGACTCTCGTTGAACTTCTATAAAACTGACTACGTTCAGTTCACTGCAACTGCTAAAACAGAGGACGAATTAACTGTGAAATGTGCAACAGAGTCAGTAGAAAGAGTGGAAACAACAAAGATTTTAGGTGTTTTAATTGACTCCAGAGTAAACTGGTCTCATCACATAACAAAACTTCAGAAGAGACTCAGCTCAGGGATTTTTTCCCTACGCGTTCTCTCAAAGTATGGAAATATACACACAATGAAAGTAACATACTAAAGATATTTCCATACTCTTATAACATATGGTATTATATTCTGGAGAAACCAAACACTAGCAAAGAAAATACTCTTGGTCCAGAGACATGTTATAAAATAATGAGCAGCATAGACTCCAGATGTAGTTGTAGAAGCCTTTTCCGGAAACTAAAAATTCTTACTATCACATCCCAGTACATATTTTCTCTTATGAGTTTCATCAGCAAAAATAGTGAGTTTCATAAAAGAAATAGTGAGTACCATGGATATGACACTAGGAGAGAGCACAATTTCCACGATGAATGTAAAAACCTGACTATGGTGCAGAAGGGTGTACAGTTCTCTGGTGCAAAAGTTAATGCTCTCTCTCCAGGTATTAAAAACAAATTTGATAACCATTCCTCTTTTAGGGAGCAACTGAAGCAATTTCTACTGGAAAGGTCATTTTACAGTTTAGAAGAGTTTTTTAGCCACAATGAAAATACCACCTAGGTCTGTGGACCAGACATTTTGAGTGTGAAATACCATAGTTTAATTCTGAGTAATGATGTAGGTACCATATCCGTGTAACATTCATAGTCATTTTCACTGGTGATTTTTTTTAATGTAATCTGTCAGTCTTATCACATATGTGTATATCAAACATGTAGAATTACTTTTGTCTGATTGACTGCTTCACTAATACCTTTGTATTGATTGCTTACTGACACACTCTGTATCCTTGTGAGTTTATCACAGTTGGATTGATAGAGTAAGAAATAAATGAAATAAATAAATAGGACCACCAACGTTAATTATGAGGGGTACTGATACGGTCATGAGTGGTTTATTTATTTATTTATATATTTATCAAGCACCAACCATGTACATGATATTGGTTTTAATATACATATTACAGTAATAAAATTTTGCACAAAAAGTTAGTCATTCTTTCTACATTTTACATCTCAAATTAAATGTTTGGTTTAAGGTACTAAACTATTACAGAATTATTGTACTTCATAAATACAGCTGTCAATTACTACAGTCTATACACAGCTGTCAAAGAAATTAATCTAGTATATTCTAAGTCAGTATTATTTCTGTTCCTTGTTCCATAATTGTGAGAAGAACCTCTGTAACTTGAACCCTCTGACAGCGTTAATTTTTTTAATTATGAGGAGATGGGCTTTAATATGGAAAGAAGGTACAGTTAATATTGACAGTTCTTTGAAATTTGGCTACCATGTCATTCTGGAATGCCTACAGTTGTTCTCGCTGCTTTTTTTGCCACATAAACACTATTGTTGCACCAGAAGAATTGCTGCTTAGGATATACCCATAAGTTGAGTGAGGGTATAACATGAAGACTGAAGCTGTTCCTTACTGATACAGGATTTTAATTTGCATAGTACGTATATTCCCCCGCCCCCTCCACACAGATAACCGTACTGTAGGTGCAACCACAACGGAGGGGTATCTGTTGAGAGGCCAGACAAACGTGTGGTTCCGGAAGAGGGGCAGCAGCCTTTTCAGTAGTTGCAGGGGCAACAGTCTGGACGATTGACTGGTCTGGCCTTGTAACACTAACCAAAACGGCCTTGCTGTGCTGGTACTGTGAACGGCTGGAAGCAAGGGGAAACTACAGCCGTAATTTTTCCCGAGGGCATGCAGCTTCACTGTATGGTTAAATGACGATGGTGTCCTCTTGGGTAAAATATTCCGGAGGTAAAATAGTCCCCCATTCGGATCTCCGTGCGGGGACTACTCAAGAGGAAGTCGTTATCAGGAAAAGAAAAGAGGCGTTCTATGGATCGGAGGGTGGAATGTCAGATCCCTTAATCGGGCAGGTAGGTGAGAAAATTTAAGAAGGAAAATGGATAGGTTAAAGTTAGATATAGTGGTAATTAGTGAAGTTTGGTGGCAGGAGGAATAAGCCTTGCTTACATAATATCCCCCTTCTCCACATCCAACATACTGCTGTTTGTGGAACACCAACACAAATAGAAATTATGTATGTGCTTGTTGAAGGACTGCATTCCACAATTGCATAAAGCCTTCTACTCCATCCACTACACTAATCATTTGCAGATTCAGATGAGATGTGACAGCTAAACACTGTGCCATTTTAGCAAAGTTTAGTGAAAGGGTGGGTAAACACTCAATTGAATTTGGTACTCTATGGTTACGGAATTGTATCTCAATTTCTATACAAGCAGCAGGGTTTCCATTGGAAAAGTAGCGAGTTGGGGGTAGACTTACATGTTAAAATTCTACTTCTTACAAACATTTTTTCTTTCTTTTCATTACGTACGTTATACATATGTTACAGCCATGTGAAATGATGAATTTCCTATTCCATTTCTCATTCATTCATAACACATTACAGTTCACTCAGTACTCTCATGATAACTACAAAGAAATAGTTAACCTTAAACATTATTTGAAGAATTATTAAATGTATTAGACTTGTACAGAAGACACAGTGCTAAGACTTCCAGTGAGTAAATAGTTAATGGTTTGTTAAATAACGTAACTCAGTCAATAGCTCTCCAATTACTTCCTATCATAAGCTGTTCATCTCTTCCAAACACTTATTATTTAAAATGAGAAATAATCACTTTTTGAAAATATAATATAATTGGATAGATAAAAATTTAGTCACCAAAAATCGGCAGAAGAAAACATATAAAATTTATGGATATTTGCTAGCTTTAGGAGCAGTGGCTCCTTACTACAGCAGAAGGGCTGAAGGGAAACCAGAGGAATGAAGGAAAATGACTGGTGAGATTTAGGAAATGGAGAGAATTACAGAAAAGTCACCCAGAAGCCCGCACCAAGGAAGACTTACTGAACTCTTATCCCATCTGGCAAGTCTCCACTGAAAACATTACATGTGCTTGTTCTCATCACCCACCAGGCCTAAATTGATATTGATTTCTGTGGTATCAGCATTTCTTTTCAGTAACCATTCCTTTCCTTTGCTCTCTTTTAATTTTCTATAATTTTTATTTTCCAACCTGTCTATTATTATAATTTTTATTTTCCAACCTGTCTATTATGTATAGTGTACTTATCCTTCCATTCTTATTAACACTTGGATGATGTTTTTACAGTAACCACTGTCTTGCTTATTACCCAATCTTCCACATTTAAGATCTCAGGTTTTCAAATCTCATCCAGTGCTGTCCCCCAACAATCAGTCTTTCGTTCTCGTCCCATTGAGTAAGTCTCTCCTGACCTATGGTTCTACATTACCTTTCCATAACTCTCCATTTCTTAATCCTCACCAGTCCTTGTTATTTAAAAAGATATTCTCAGTTATAATGTATATTGCCCACAAGGTACCTTTGCTGTTTTGATCTTTGTTTTTGTTGTTATTGTTCTAATCTTCAGTCCAGAGACTGGTTTGAGGCAGCTCTCCATGCTACCCTATCCTGTTCAAGCTTCTTCATCTCCCAGTACCCACTGCAACCCACATCCTTCTGAATCTGCTTAGCGTATTCATCTCTTGGTCTCCCTCGATGATTTTTACCTCCACGCTGCCCTCCAATACTAAATTGGTGATCCCTTGATGCCTCAGAACATGTCCTTCCAATAGATCCCTTCTTCTAGTAACGTCGTGCCACAAATTCCTCTTCTCCCCAATTCTATTCAGTACCTCCTCATTAATTACGTGATCTACCCATATAATCTTCAGCATTCTTCTGCAGCACCAAATTTCAAAAGCCTCTATTCCATTTTTGTCTAAACTATTTATCATCCATGTTTCACTTCCATACATGGTTACACTCCATACAAATACTTTCAGAAACGACTTCCTGACACTTAAATCTATACTCAATGTTAACAAATTTCTGTTCTTCAGAAATGATTTCTTTGCCACTTCCAGTCTACATTTTATATCCTCTCTACTTCGACCATCATCAGTTCTTTTGCTCCCCAAATAGCAAAACTCCTTTACTACTTTAAGTATCTCATTTCCTAATCTAATTCCCTCAGCACCACCCGACTTAATTCGACTACGTTCCATTATCCTTGTTTTGCTTTTGTTGATGTTCATCTAATATCCTCCTTTCAAGACACTGTCCATTCTGTTCAGCTGCTCTTCCAGGTTCTTTGTTGTCTCTGACAGAATTACAATCCCACTAGCAAACACCAATGTTTTAATTTCTTCTCCATGGATTTTAATTCTTACTCCAAATTTTTCTTTTGTTTCTTTTACTGCTTGCCCAATAAACAGATTGAGTAGCATCAGGGAGAGGCTACAACCCTGTCTCACTCTCTTCCCAACCACTGCTTCCCTTCCATGTCCCTCGACTCTTATAACTGCCATCTGGTTTCTTTACATATTGTAAATAGCCTTTCGTTCTCTGTATTTGACCCCTGCCACTTTCAGAATTTGAAGGAGAGTATTCCAGTCAACATTGTCAAAAGCTTTCTCTAAGTCTACAAATGCTAGAAATGCAGGTTTGCCTTTCCTTAATCTAGCTTCCAAGATAAGTCGTAGGGTCAGTATTGCCTCACGTGTTCCAATATTTCTACGGAATCCAAACTGATCTTCAACCAAGGTCGGCTTCTACTTGTTTTTCCATTCATCTGTAAGGAATTCGCGTTAGTATTTTGCAGCCGTGACTTATTAAACTGATAGGTCGATAATTTTCACATCTGTCAGCACCTGATTTCTTTGGACTGGAATTATTATATTCTTCTTTAAGTCTGAGGGTATTTCATCTGTCTAATATAGCTTGCTCACCAGATGGCAGAGTGTTGTTAGGCCTGGCTCTCCCAAGACTGTCAGTAGTTCTAATGTAATGTTGTCTACTCCTGGGGCCTTGTTTCAACTTGGGTCTTTCAGTGCTCTGTCAAACGCTTCACGCAGTATCATATCTCCTATTTCACCTTCATCTATATTCTCTTCCATTTCCATAATATTGTCCTTAACTACAACGCCCTTGTGTAGACCCTCTATCTACTCCTTCCACCTTTCTGCTTTCCTTTCTTTGCTTAGAACTGGTTTTCCACCTGAGCTCTTGATATTCATACAAGCGGTTCTCTTTCCTCCAAAGGTCGTTTTATCTTTCCTGTCAGCAGTATCTATCTTACCCCTAGTGAGATAAGCCTCTACATCCTTAGATTTGTTCTCTAGCCATCCATACTTAGACATGTTGCACTTCCTGCTGATCTCATTTTTGAGACGTTTGTATTCCTTTTTGCCTGCTTCATTTACTGCTTTTTTATATTTTCTCTTTCCATCAGTTAAATTCAGTATCTCTTCTGTTACCCAAGGATTTCTACTAGCCCTTGTCTTTTCACCAACTTGATCCTCTGCTGCCTTCACTATTTCATCTCTCAAAGCTACCTATTCTTCTTCTACTGTATTTCTTTCCCCTGTTCTTTTCAGTTGTTCCCTAATGCTCTCCCTGAAACTCTCTACAGCCTCTGATTCTTTCAGTTTATCCAGGTCCCATCTCCTTATATTCATACCTTTTTGCAGTTTCTTCAGTTTTAGTCTATATCTCATAACCAATGGATTGTGGTTATGAGTCCACATCTGCCCCTGGAAATGTCTTACAATTTAAAACCTGATTCCTAAATCTATGCCCTACCATTATATAATCTGTCTGAAATCTTTCAGTGTCTCCAGGCCTCTTCCATGTATACAACCTCCTTTCATGATTCTTGAACCAAGTGTCAGCTATGATTAAGTTATGCACTGTACAAAATTCTACCAGGTGGCTTCCTCATTCATTCCTTAACCCCATTCCATATTCACCTACTACTTTTCCTTCTCTTCCTTTCCCTACTATCAAATTCCAGTCCCCCATGACTATTAAATTTTCATCTCCCTTAACTATCTGAATAATTTCTTTTATCTCATCATATGTTTCTTGAATCTCTTCATCTGCAGAGCCTGTTGGCATATAAACTTGTACTACTGTAGTAGGTGTGGGCTTTGTGTCTATCTTGGCCACAATAATGCGTTCACTATGCTGTTTGTAGTAGCTTACCCGCATTCCTATTTTCCTATTCATTATTAAACCTACTCCTGCATTACCCCTATTTGATTTTGTATTTATAACCCTGTATTCGCCCGACCAAAACTCTTGTTCCTCCTGCCACCGAACTTCACAAATTCCCATTATATCTAACTTTAATCTACCCATTTCCCTTTTTAAATTTTCTAACCTACCTGCCTGATTAAGGGATCTGACATTCCATGAGTGGTAGTTCGACCTGCTTTATTTTCTTCGGTTGTTGATAGTCCTCAGTGGCCAACGTACTGCGTTACTACACTGGCTGAAAATTGGGGTTTGTAATTTGGTCTCTGACTACAGTAAATAACACAGCCGACAGATGCACAGTTGCATTTCACAGTACTTTCATTTCACTGTTAACAACCCCCCCACCCAATAATACACAGTGCGCTATTGTTTAACTTTTGTTAAGCCTCATTATTTTGCAGGCGAAATTCCACATAGTGCTACAATAGTTTACTGTTGAACATCTATGAAACAATAAAAACATAACCTCAGAGTTCACAGTTCTTGAAGAATAATAAGGTACGTATGGAGCAGTCACTGTCATTGGTTTTTACACATGGCCTAATTGTTTAACACGTATTTCACAGTTAAATTGAAGCATTAATGTTGTTCTAACCAGCATAGGTTACTCGTCTAAAACTCGGCCATGGACTGACTGTCTCATGACCGAAGATCAGGCCCCTATATATCTTCACAATAATAGGTACTGAAACTACACATTGTTTGAAGTTAAATTTACAGAAATTACAATTAATACTTAACTCATTAATTTGACTGAATACATCGAAAGATTGGTTCTTTTTAACAGTTTGTTCTACTACAAGGTTTAAGCCGAATTGTTTAAATCATGAAATCAACATATATATTTATGCAAACAATACTTTTGATGAAAGTGTTAATTACTTTGGAATTAATTAAGGGCTGGCTTTGCTAACATGTTTTCAAATAGAGTCAAATAAATACTTAAAGAATGCTAGTGTTTCATCTTCCAAACATTTATAATTATTATAGAATTTATATTTGTTTATACATCAACAATAGAATTTAAGCTACAAAAGAATTATTGATTTTGCTCTATAATGAAAGATACTAACTATTAATAGTCAAAATAAATTAGAAAATCAATTACATACATAAAACTAATCATAAAATTAGATCTGATGTTATATTCTTTAAAACTAAGGGCAAATCTTTCTCTTTTATGAAAATACAGATTATACTCGTGTATGTTAATGGTAATTAGTTAAGAACAAAATGAATTTTTAAAGAGGCAGATAGCAAAACAAGAGGGGTATTAAAATTATCCCAGCTTGCTTCATCACACACACTCTGATCCATAGAATGCCAGTTTTGTTTCTCCTGGTAACAACGTATTCTTGAGTAGTCCCCAACTGGAGATCCGAATGGGGAACTATTTTACATCCGGGATATTTTATCCAAGAGGATGCCATCATCATTTAACCATACAGTAAAGGAGCATGCCCTCAGCAAAAATTACGGCTGTGGTTTCCCCTTGCTTTCAGCTGTTCACAGTACCAGCACTGCAAGGCCGTTTTGGTGAATGTTATAAGGCCAGATCAGTCAATCATCCAGACTGTTGCCCCTGCAACTACTGAAAAGGCTGCTGCCCCTCTTCAGGAACCACACATTTGTCTGGCCTCTCAACACACACCCCTCTGTTGTGGTTGCACCTACGGTATGGCTATCTGTATCGCTGAGGCTCGCAAGCCTCCCCACCAACGGCAAGGTCCATGGTTCTTGGAGGGGTTTTGATCTTTAAGACTGTATAATTCCAAGACATGACATAGTAATTGTGTTATAAGTATTTTCTTGGATTAAGAAACACATATGGCTAACACAATAACGTTTTAATTAAAATTTTAAGAGAGTTGAGAAAATTACGCACGTATTAATTTACATGACAATTTGTAAAGTCCAGAAGTAGAGTACAGAATGCTAACTAGACAGTCCACGTAACCTTATTAATTTTGCAGTAATTTCTCATATAAATAACCCAAGTAATATTAGTTTCTCTAATCCGTCTTTGCAACTATTTTTGGTATGATTGTTGTTATAAACTGAAATTTCATGCAAACACAACTCACACACTCATGAGCACTGTCTCTGGCCAGTGAGTCCAGCCTCTGTAGCCAGAGGCGGTGGTCATGTGTGTGTGCACGCGCATGCGTGTGTGTGGTGTTGTCCATTTCAGAAAAAGACTGGGTTTGGCTGAAAGCTTACCAGGTGTCCCGGTATGAAATGAGCATTTTTTTTTTTTTTTTGTGAAAATGAAACACTAATTTTGAATTGAAAAGTAAAAACATTTTATTCAAAGTACTGACCATTGCTTTCTATACATTTTGACCCCCTTTCTGGCAATTTGTGGACACCACATCAATAGAAATGTTCGTCTTTTGAAGCAAACCAATCAGACACCCAATTTTCGACTTCTTCGTAGGAATCGAAGTGTTCCTCAGCCACTGCATGTCCCATTGATGGAAACAAATGATAGTCAGAAGGGGTCAAGTCTGGTGAATATGGCGGGTGGTGTAGCAGCTCCCAGCCAAGTGTTTTGATTGTATCCTGAACCAGTTTTGCTTTGTGTGCAGGTGCATTGTCATGTAAAAAAATTACTTTGCCATGTCTTCTGGCCCATTCTGGTCTTTTTTCGATCAATGCATAGTTCAAATTGATCATTTGTTGTCTATAGTGATTAGTATTCACAGTTGTACTGAGTTTTAGAAGCTCATGATACACCACAGCTTTCTGATCCCACCAAACACAGAGCATTGTCTTCTTGCCGAATCGATCTGGTTTTGCAGTCGATGTTGATGGTTGTCCCGCATTAACCTATGATTTTTCCCGTTTAGGATTCTTAAAATAAATCCATTTTTCATCACCAGTAGCAATTCATTGCAAAATTGATTTTATTTCTTGTCTTTGAAGCATAATTTGACAAATGGTTTTTAGGTTTTCCATGTGTCTTTCATTCAATTCGTGTGGCACCCGTTTTCCACACTTTTGGATCTTTCCCATAGCTTTCAAACGGTCAGAAATTGTTTGTTGTGCAACATTTAGATGCTTCTCACTGAAAGTATCACTTTCATCCAGTATTGGTTGCAATTCAGTGTCTTCGAACTTTTTTGGTGGTCTTCCACGTTCTTCATTTCTTACATGTAAATCATTATTTCTGAACCGTTGAAACGATCTTTTGCATGTTGCTTCTGATAGAGCATGATCACCATATGCCTCAACAAGCATTTGATGCAATTGTGCAGCACTTTTTTTTCAAAAAAAAAAAAAAAAAGAAAAAAAAAACTTTCCACAAATTATCACTTTCTGGTACAAAATTCGACATTGTTAACACGATGGAAACATATGATGTTGTTTGTTCCATGACTTATGACTTGATGTATACTAAATTTCTTTGACAGATGTCATACCAAACAAACAAACATAAATTAAGGCTTGTTCACAACAAATGTTCCCTATCGACACATTTGTATCTTAACACTCGTTTCATACCGGTACACCTGGTACTTGTTTAGCAGAGGCTTTTTTTGTGCCCTTCTGCAACTCAACATCTCCATTATACAGTTGACTGCTAATAAACAATATAAAAGAATGCTACTGCCAAATTAGTTCATAATTAAGTGCATGTACTTACCTACAATCGTTATTCAATGTGAAGCATTTACCAAGCTGATCATATGCATGTTAATAAAAGTAATGTTACAACATGTTAACTGATGGCGTGTTGCATACACCATTTCAAAATATTATACACAATTACAAGGTCTGTTCAAAAAATTCCAGAACATTCATAATTTCACGCAACTGGTGTGTTGGAGCAAACTGGAGTTGACATCCCTGCACACATCTGTGTTTAATGTGTAACTGCCAGAAGTTTCATTGTTGCATGTCTGTTAGTTATTGCTCAACGCTGTATTGAGTAGAACGTTGTGTCACACAGTCTGCAAATTTTGAGATGGTAGAGTTGGAAGGAGCTACACGTCTGCACTAAACTTTGCACGAAACTCGGGAAAACAACTACAGAAACATACCAAATGATGGAGGAAGCCTACAGTGATGAGTGCTTAAGCCATAAGTCATACTCAAGTGTTACGAATGGCTCACACTGTTGAAAAATGGGTGGACAGCAGTTAAAGACGACCCTCATACAGAATGCCCTTTGATGTCTACCCATGAGGCTCATGTCAGGAACGTCAACGAAATTGTGCGTGCCAAAGACTGACTGTCCGAGAGACTGCAGAAGGATGTAGCATTTCAGTTGGATCATATCTTGAAATCCTGGCACAGCATCTTGGAATGCATCGTGTTGCCACCAAGTTTGTCCTATGCTCATAGGTCAAGACCAGAAAGACATTTGCCTCGAAATCTGTGAAGAGCTTTTGGATAATGCAAATGAGAATATGTTCCTTAAGAGATGGATGGATCTATGATTATGATGCTGAGAACAAGGTTCAATCTTCACAATTGGTCAGGAAAGGTTCTCCGAGACCAAAAAACCCTCATCAGGTCACGTCACATATCAAAGCCATGCTGATAGTTTTTTTTTTTAAGATTAGTTCATCCTGAATTCATGCCACAGGGACAAACTATTAATTGATGGTACTATGGTGATGTGGTGTGATGCCTGCGAGGAAATATGAGAAGGAAATGGCCTGAAATGTAATGAGACAATTCATGGATCTTGCATCACGATAACACACCCACAAATTCATCCCTGTTGGTGAGTGAATGTTAAACAAAACAGGAAATCACTGTGCTGCCTCATCCTCCATACTCTCCAGACGTGGCCCCTGTGGAGTATTTTTTATTTCCAAGGTTGAAAACCCCTTTCAAAGGACGAAGATTTCCAATGATAGATGAGATAAAAGAAAATTTGCCGACGGCACTTTGTGCGATGAAGCAAGAGGCGTACCAAGACTGTGCAGAAGTGGAAACAGGTCTGTATGAATTCTGGAGGAGAATATTTCAAAGGAGACCCTGCAGAATAAGTATAAGGTAGGCCTAAGCATAGAAAAATTTTGCTAACAAAGTTCCATGATTTTTTAACAGAACCTTGTCAATTACAAACAGCTGCAAAAGAATGAATACCAGAGGGTGCTCTACCGACGGCTGTTGACAGATCGTAGGAAAGTCACATCACACATTACAAAATCTGTCCACAAATACCCTATCTTCATACTGAGCACTTGTAAATGTTTCCAGTTTGCCCAAAAAATACAGAATAATTGCCAACAAATCACCATGATAATCATAGTAGAAAAATTTTTACAGTAAATTGTGACAATCCAGCACTCAATAACCCATCAGACCTGATAGTCTGGAATGCATCAGAAATTTTCCCATTTTTATGCTCAGTTATTGACAATGCATAGACTAATGCCTGGATGAAAAGCACAGTTGTGCAAAGACTGATTCTTTTGCCATTTTGTTCCAGATGTGAAAGAAAATTTTGAAAAAATATAACTACCTACAAATACTAAGGCCGTTCCCACAATCGCCAAGCTCACCCCCCACAATTGGAGTTTGTGTCAGGTACCATTTTTTTGGTTATATATTCCGGGCAAGATTACATCAATAACTAAACCCATGGACACAGAGGTCAAGTGCTGGCACAGAGGATTGTTTATTCAAAAGCTGCCAAGCTCAGATTGTGGTGTCAAAGAGTTCTAAAGTGATTTTAACATGAAAGATGCTGTTTTTGCAACTGCACTTTCTTGGACCTCTGTGCGAAATACATCACACAGTGCCTGGAGAAAACTATGGCCTAAATTGGTTGAATAAGCTGAGATGGAAAGGGATGTAAATGATGATGAGTCAAAAACTGATAGCTCTGAAATTGTATGAGTGATAAATTCTGCAACCAGTAATGAACTGAGTGCATTTATAGCAGATGAATGGATCAACTTTGATACAAATATAGCAATCAATGAACACTGACTGACGAGGTGATATTAGAAAGATTGTTTTCAACCCACATGATGCACTAGAAAGTAAGATTGAAGAAGAAGAAACACCTAAGACACATGTCTCTTGGGCTGAGGCTTCAGAAGCCTTAAGTATTTGTGAAATTTGCTGAGAGTAGCCAAGAATACAATGCTTCTGTAGGTTTGAATCTGCACATCATACAAAACAATTTGTGTCAAAAAAGATATCAATCCAAGATAAAATTTAGCATTTCTGCAATGTCCTAGATGCACAGAAGAAACTTTCAGTTAAATCAACAGTGGTAGACACCAGTCCAACATTTTCTATGCCTTCGGCAACTTCAGGTTTCTGTGCTATTCCTGAAGACAGTGATTCCAGTTAAACTGCACCAAATTCCAGCTAACAGATTTTATTAATTATATTGTTCTTGATCTTTTCACATCAGTGATGTTATATTTCATTTCATAATGGGTGAAAAAAAAATTATTTATGTATATTGACTTTTCCAAAAACCTTGAGCCTAAAACTGATTTAATAGAACAGTACAGTATTGGACTTTTAATTGTTTTCCAGCAAATTAATACATTGTTTTATTTTTTATGCTGTAATCACTCCTGTTGTATTCAATAAATAAGTTACTTACTTGTGACTATAAGTTTTGTTACACTCCTTTCTTAAAAAAATCAGTTTTTTTTTTTTAAATTAAACAATACCAGAGAAGGGAAGTTGCTACTCACCATATAGCAGAGATGCTGAGTTGCGATAGGCACAACAAAGAGATTCACACAATTATAGCTTTCAGCCATTCAACTTGAACACTGAAGCAAAATTAACAACTGACAAATAAATCTATAGTATCTGGGGGTACCAACAGGCAAAATCAAAACTTATATGTGTAACAAGATGTATCTTAGTCACCGATATAAGTTGGACACATGTCATATGGAATATTTTAATTACATCAAAGATAACATAAAAAAACAGGGGCAACAATAAACATAACCAACCACCTCAAGGACAACTATTGAGAATGTCAATGCTGGGCAGCATGCATCATCAAAACAGACACAAAATACAGGGTTAAGGATCAATCAGTCGATCCACAACCCTATCAGTGCTGGTCAGTCATCCAAAGGATTCCGAGCCTCTTTAATCCCAAATGGGACAAATACAAATTTCTCTCCTCAGAGATCAGTCTAGGAGTATAATTAGATGAAAACATAAACTAGGCTGAGAATATACAGGGTTATTACAAATGATTGAAGCGATTTCGCAGCTCTACAATAACTTTATTATTTGAGATATTTTCACAATGCTTTGCACACACATACAAAAACTCAAAAAGTTTTTTTAGGCATTCACAAATGTTCGATATGTGCCCCTTTAGTGATTCGGCAGACATCAAGCCGATAATCAAGTTCCTCCCACACTAAGCGCAGCATGTCCCCATCAATGTGTTCGAAAGCATCGTTGATGCGAGCTCGCAGTTCTGGCACGTTTCTTGGTAGAGGAGGTTTAAACACTGAATCTTTCACATAACCCCACAGAAAGAAATCGCATGGGGTTAAGTCAGGAGAGCGTGGAGGCCATGACATGAATTGCTGATCATGATCTCCACCACGACCGATCCATCGGTTTTCCAATCTCCTGTTTAAGAAATGCCGAACATCATGATGAAAGTGCGGTGGAGCACCATCCTGTTGAAAGATGAAGTCAGCACTGTCGGTCTCCAGTTGTGGCAAGAGCCAATTTACCAGCATGTCCAGATACACGTGTCCTGTAACGTTTATTTCGCAGAAGAAAAAGGGGCCGTAAACTTTAAACCGTGAGATTGCACAAAACACGTTAACTTTTGGTGAATTGCGAATTTGCTGCATGAATGCGTGAGGATTCTCTACCACCCAGATTCGCACATTGCGTCTGTTTACTTCACCTTTAAGAAAAAATGTTGCTTCATCACTGAAAACAAGTTTCGCACTGAACGCATCCTCTTCCATGAGCTGTTGCAACCGCGCCGAAAATTCAAAGCGTTTGACTTTGTCATCGGGTGTCAGGGCTTGTAGCAATTGTAAATAGTAAGGCTTCTGCTTTAGCCTTTGGTGGATCTTTGTTGAACTTCGTCCTGAAGTGTCGTTGCACTGTTGTGACTGACTGATGTGAGTGCATTTCAAGCACGACATACGCTTTCTCGGCTCCTGTCGCCGTTTTGTCTCACTGCGCTCTTGAGCGCTCTGGTGGCAGAAACCTGAAGTGGGGCTTCAGCCGAACAAAACTTTATGAGTTTTTCTACATATCTGTAGTGTGTCGTGACCACATGCCAATGAATGGAGCTACAGTGAATTTATGAAATCGGTTCAATCATTTGTAATAGCCCTGTAGCTACAATTTGGAAGAAGGTATCAGTATCTCTCCATTTCCAACAAAAATATAAAAATCTCTTTCCTTTCGACTTGAACAAGAAACTTGCACAAATGCAAGCAACAGAATGGTTTACCCTAGGAGGAAATAAGGAAGGCGAAGGAGATTGTGAGACTAGCTCCAGCTGTATGGAGGACAACAATGGCTACTGACAGCAAGGGACAAGGACTGTTACAATCAGTTGGAGGAGGACTCTGCTGAATAGTGGATCATTAATGGTTGCAACACAACAATGACAATAGCAGCTTCCAGTCATTAAACATACAGCCAACACCAGTGTTCCTTTGATGTCCTGAAACTCCAAGGAAAGCAAAATAAAGCTTTCTGGAGGAAATGTGAAGAGAAGTAGAAGATATGCAATCTAGAAAAACGTATAGTGTACAGAACAAACAAACAAACAAATTTTTCATCAAATGCAAAACAACAGTCTCAGGTACAGTACAAGACAAAGATGGAAAAATGCTCTGTGGTGACGTTGCGGTGACGAGACAGAAATAATACATTGAGGAATTGTATGACACAGCAGTTACATCACAGGATGTAACAGAAAAACAAGATGGAGCAGATAAACATGATAAAGTAGACATCATTCTGCAAGAAGATTTGCCAGAAGCTCTTGAAACCTGTCGGACAAAATAGCAATGGATACTGATGACATGACAGAACTAACCGAGAATGTTGGCAACGGCGTGAATGTGATACTGCTGAAACTGATTAGATCCATCTGCACACATCAAAAAAAGGTTTGCATCACCTTGGTTCCGATAGTTCTGGAACCTGTACAGAAAATTAGAATAGAGATCAACATAAACATCATTTCTGCCCTTTCTATTACTCATGAGAACCACACATTGCATGTTGTACCACACACTGCATGTTGTACTACTATACAGTGAGACCTTCAGAGGTGGGGGTCCAGATTGCTGCACATACTGGTACCTCTAATACACAGCAGCACATCCTTTTGCATTTATGCATGCCTGTATTTGTTGTGACATACTATCCAAAAGTTCATCAAGGCACTGTTGGTCCAGATTGTCCCACTCCTCAACAGAAATTCAGCATAGATCCCTCAGAGTGGTTGGTGGCCCACATCATCAATAAACAGCCCTTTTCAATCTATGCCAGGCATGTTCGATAGGGTTCATGCCTGGAGAATGTGCTGGCCACTCTAGTTGAGTGACGTTGTTATCCTGAAGGAAGTCATTCACAAGATGTGCACAATGGGGGTGCGAATTGTCGCCCATAAAGATGAATGCCTCGCCAATATGCTGCCTATACGGTTGCACCATCAGTCGGAGGATGGCATTCACGTATAGCGCAGCTGTTACGGCATCTTCCATGACCACCAGTGGCGTACATCAGCCCCTCTTAATGCCACCTCAAAATAGCTGGGAACCTCCACTTTGCTGCACTTGCTGAACAGTATGTCTAAGGTGTTCAGCCTGACTGGATTGCCTCCAAACGCGTCTCCAACGATTGCCTGGCTGAAGGCATCTGCAACACTCATTGGTGAAGAGAATGTGACGCCAATCCTGAGCAGTCTGTTCGGCATGTTGTTGGGCCCATCTGTACCGTGCTGCATGTTGTCATGGTTGCAAAGATGGATCTTGCCATGGATGTTGGGAGTGGAGTTGCGCATCATGCGGACTATTGCACACAGTTTGAGTTGTAACACGATGTCCTGTGGCTGCATGAATAGCATTATTCAAAATGGTGACATTGCTGTCAGGGTTCCTTGGTGCCATAATCCAAACGTAGCAGTCATCCACTGCAGTAGTAGCCCTAAGGCGGCTCGAGTGAAGCACGTCATCGACAGTTCCTGTCTCTCTGCATCTCCTCCATGGCCGAACAACATCACTTTGGTTCACTCCAAGATCCCTGGACACTTCCCGTGTTAAGGCCCTTCCTGGCACAAAGTAACAATGTGGACACAATCGAATCGTGGTATTGAGCATCTAGGCACGGTTGAACTACAGGTGACACAAGCCATGTACCTCCTTCCTTGTGGAATGACTGGAATTGATCGGCTGTCGGAACCCTTCCATCTAATAGGCACTGCCCAGGCATGGTTGTTTACATCTTTGGGTGGGTTTAGTGACATCTCTGAACAGTCAAAGGGACAGTGTCTGTGTCTGTGATACAATATCCACAGTCATGATCTGTCTTCAGGAGTTCTGGGAACCGGGCTGACGCAAAACTTTTTTGATGTATGTATAACACAGGAGACATACCAACCGACTTCCAGAAATGAATCACAGCTCCCATTATAAAGAAGGCATAAACTACGAAACGTGGAAAGTACTGAGCTTTAATGCTTACATCACATGCATCAAAAACGTTCATAAGGATAATTCTGAGGAGTGTTGAAAAGAAGTTGGGAAACATACTGAGCGCAGGTCAGTTCGGATTTGGGGGAGGGGATTAGGACAAGAGAGGTGATTCTGGCACTGACACTGTCGCTTCTTATAGAAAAGCAATAAGAGACAAATAAACCAACTTATGTTGCCTTTGTAGAACTGGAAAAGGCAACTGATGATATTATCTGGCAAGAGATGTCCAGAGTGTTAAAGAAAGTAGGTCTTAAGTATAAAAATATACAGATGACACCCACCTTCATTAAGAACAAAGCAGCTGTAATTAAGTATTTTCATAAGGAACTTAGAAAAAGTTTGTGGCAAGGATGTGCTCCCTCCCCTCTTCTATGCAATGCTTACCTCCAGGAAGCCTTACACGAAGTTTGTGAAACAACTGAAGTGGGAATCAAAATTATTGGAGAGAAGATATACATGCTGTGATATGTAGATGATATTACAGTGCCCACAGAGACAAAAGAAGATTAACAGAAGATCTCCAGTTCAATGGAAAGGACTTCCTATAACCAGTGTGGTATGGAAGCAGAATCTCAAGGGATGGTAACTGCTAGAAGGAACTTGTGAGCCAAAATTGCATTTTACTTGAGAAAGAACATAACAGAAAGAAAATCAGTTTGGTAATAAGGAACTGGATCAAGAAAGTATTTATTTGGACTGTGGACCAATAAGAGTGTGAATCTTGTACAGTAAGAAAAGCAGAAGATGGCTAGAAGCCCTGGAGATCTGGTGATACAGAAAGATGTTGAAAACCAGCTGGAGGGAGACTTACCAATCAAAAAGCACGGAGAAGAATACAGGAGACCAGATCTCAAAGGACTCACATCCAAAAAAGAAGAGACAAACTTGTGAAACACATTTTGAGGCACAACAGCACAAGAAGGAATTGCCAAGGATGACTGAGGATGTGATACATGCAGCAGATTATGAGTGATGTCGGTAGTGGCCTATTCACAGAAATGAAGAGGATAGTGGGCAGAAGAGTGGAATGACGTACTGACGTGAACTGACCTTAGTGTTGGACACTAAAGAAGAACACAAAAATGAACAGTAGTTTGGCGACTACTTATTCCCTACATCACAATTATTGTTCCTAACAGGCATAGTGTCTTCCGAGTGATTACCTAGTCCAAGTTCCATGAATAAAAAAATGAGCTTTCCTCAATTAATTTTTTAATTGTGTGAGGTTAGATTCATAGTTCTATAATCAACACTGGTACTTGCTATGCAGTTTACAGTATCATCCATCTATGAGGGCTATTTCAAAAATTCTGCATAAAATGCATGGGCATCTGTAACAGTGGAATAATTCCACATGCAAAGCATAAGCTGTGAGCCTGACTTTCAGCTATCACCATGCACTTTTTGTGTTATAATCATTTGCCTTCTAAGTGAGATATTCTGATTTGAAATGGAAGGAGAAAATGACTTGGGTCAAATCCCATGTCTGTGGGGTGGGGTTTGTGTTGAGTGTAGTGAATAGAGGCAAAATTAGAGCCAGGAGGAAAGAAGAGGGGTTGGGTGGCTAGCTAGAGGATGGATGGATATGTCAGTACAGTTGCATAACAGCAAGGTCTTCAGCACCTGCACGAAAATAGATGGAGACGAGTGTCGGTAAAATACACTAAGCAGGAGTGTAAAACAGCACATAAAATAAACGTAACAGAAGTTGAAAAACTATGTGTGTACCCATACAGTAGCACAGAATGAAGTATCACATCAATATTAAAATATTAAGTTTATGGGAAGAAAGTGATATAAGGAACTAAAACAACAGAACAGACGGGTGTGGCTGGCTGACCACAAAAATAAAAAATAGGTGCCGGTCACTCTGAAACACACTAAAAGTTTAGGCCAGATTCCAGACACATCACAAAACTTTAAAATATTAGTCACACTTCTCTCATCATCAGTTAAAATAGAGGGCAGATCCCCACCAATATTTGCTTCTGCGCTAGCATCACGGTATAAAATGCACTCTGTTGAAATAGGGTAGCCAGAGGCTTTGAGATGGACAGCAGGTTTGCTGGCTGGGAGTACAGTAGGGAGGGGTGGCAGGTGCATAGGTTAGGCATGTGCTGCATTTGAAATGAAGAGAGAAAAGGACTCACATCAAATCTCATTTAGTGACCATAGGTCTTACATCAAAATTGAAAGTTGAGGGGAGGGGGGGGGGGGGCAGACACATTGAAATTCACAGTATGGATTGAAGCACAATGTCACAATGTGCCATTAAGACTAGACAAGTACTGAAGACAAAAGAAGGCAGTAGCCAGTAACTGCAACAAACTACACTTCTGCTGTCATTACTGACAACATCTGCAAGGAGTGCAACACCAAAAAAATGAAGAAATTGCAAGTGGAGCAAACATATCTGTCTGTCCAGTGTTCAGAACCACAACCTAGAAACAGCAGAAGAGAAAAGTAGCTGCAAAATGCCTTCCTCGTCATCTAGACAAAGAGAAAAAAAGCAAACTGCACATTTGAGTCAATGCTATTAGACAGAGGAAGCTCAGCTTTTAAATAGTCTCGTAACCACAAATGGAAGTTTCAAGATTTTGAGCCAGGATTGGAATATCTAGTCTCTCAGTGGAAACATCCTGACTCGTCCAGTCCAAAAAAATGGCATCCAGTCCAAAGTCAAGCTGTAGATGATTGTGGCTTATGACAAGAATGGAATACTAGCAACAAAAATTGCCCCAGGTAACCACTGTAACAGGATGACACCACACAGACTTCCTGGAAAGTGTTTTCCAGCCAAAGATTGGACAAACAAGGTCCAACACTTCCACAGGTGGAAAGCTCATTCTGGATAACAGCTGGCCAGATATTACCAAACTGGTGCACAGAGTTTTGGAGAATTATTGATGGATTCCCCATCCACCTTACAGTGCTGACACTGAACCGATGAAACTCTGATTTGTTTCTGAAAGTCAAGAAACCACTCAGAGGGAAGCATTTTCAAACCGGTTAGTAGGTTTTTCATGCAGTGACCTGAATAATCAGGTAGATCAACAAAGATGGCATCCTAACCGGAATATGAGAATTGCTGAAAAGCTGGATCTATGTTATTGACAAGAATGGCGATTACATCAAGACCTGTAAAGGCATTTTGTGGAACATCTGAGTGATGTTCAATAAGTAATGTAACATTTTTTTCTCTGCCAGTTTCCATTGAAAAAATTTGGCATTTGTTGTGGGACATTGTGGAATATTCCCTCTTCAGGCCCTACAGTTTCGTGAAGCTCCAATAGGTAGCGGCAAAATATGTGGCCTTCAAAATGGCATCTGTAATGGAAGTGCCTTCCGAGCAGAGAGTTGTCACAGAGTTTCTTTTGGCAGAGAACCAGAGCATTGCAGCGACTAATAGGCACTCAAAGAATGTCTACAGAGATCTCGCATGTAACAAAAACATGGTGAGTTGTTGGGTGAGGCATTTGACATCATCGCAACAAGGTCGCGAAAACCTGTCCGGTCTCCAGCATGCCAGCCGGCCACGAACGACTGTGACTCCTGCAAAGTTGGAACGTGCGGACAATCTCATTTGAGGTGATCGACAGATCAAACCCAAACATCTCACTCCACGACTGAATGTCTCTGTCGGTAGTGTTGACATACTCATCCACCAGTTGGGGTATTCAAAGGTGTGTGCCCATAGGTTTTCTCATCCCCTAATGGAAGACCATAAAGAGCAACTGAGGACCATCTGTGTGGAATTGTTTGCACGTTACGAGGCTGATCGTCACAATTTTTGTCAAACAACATCACAGGCAGTGAAATATGGGTTCATCATTACTTCAGCATGTTCATCGTCACAAAAATGCAAACGAACTTCTCCTTCTCCAGGATAACCCACGGCCTCACACAAGTCTGCACACCTGAGAGAAACTCACAAAATTTTAATGGACTACTCTTCCTCATCTGTCCTACTGCCCAGATCTCACACCTGATTTCGATCTGTCAGGCCAAATGAAGGATACACACTGCCAGAAGCAGTTGGTAAAGGGCATCTAAAATTAGAACTGCACTTGCTGATAAGCATACAACAAAAAAACTTCAATCTCTTAAAGAAAACCAGTATAACTTCCAAAACTATTAGAAACATTGAGTTACTCTCTGATAAACTTATATTTCACAATGTGGCATTTTGTAATATAACAATGTGATCTTGCAGGGCCCAGAAATAAATGAAATTTAAAGTTGATGTAAACTGTCAAAGCATCTGACGATGAGTCCCCAGGACTCAAAATGCAGCGTGCGTTTTAATAAAATCATGATTTGTGGCTGAAGGTGGTTGTCTTTATCATCACAAAATTCTATTGAATCAACTCAAATATTACGGTATTAATGACATCATACAAATGTAATGTATTGTGAATACATAGAAAGAAGGATCCTTTATTGTATGAGTATATGATAGAAGAACAAACACTGGTAGCAGTTACGTCTGTAAAATATCTGGGAGTATGCGTGCGGAACGATTTGAAGTGGAATAATCATATAAAATTAATTGTTGGTAAGGTGGGTGCCAGGTTGAGATTCACTGGGAGAGTCATTAGAAAATGTAGTCCATCAACAAAGGAGGTGGCTTACAAAACACTCGTTCGACCTATACTTGAGTATTGCTCATCAGTGTGGGATCCGTACTACACGGATCTGGGGGTTGACGGAGGAGATAGAGAAGATCCAAAGAAGAGCGGCGCGTTTTGCCACAGGATTATTTGGTAAGCATGATAGTGTTACGGAGATGTTTAGCAAACTCAAGTGGCAGACTCTGCAAGAGAGGCGCTCTGCATCGCGGTGTAGCTTGCTGTCCAGGTTTCGAGAGGGTGCGTTTCTGGATGAGGTATCGAATATATTGCTTCCCCCTACTTATACCTCTTGAGGAGATCACGAATGTAAAATTAGAGAGATTCGAGCGTGCACGGAGGCTTTCCAGCAGTCGTTCTCCCCGTGAACCATATGTGACTGGAACAGGAAACGGAGGTAATGACAGTGGCATGTAAAGCGCCCTCCGCCACACACCGTTGGGTGGCTTGCAGAGTATAAATGTAGATGTAGAATGTTCACTGCAGACCACCAGCAACCCTTCTCGCTCAATGCCTCTCCCGACAATGATTGCATCTTCCACACAGAAGCCAAACTTGTGCTACAGAGATTTGAGGAGCAGGATAATGAACTCACATTGACTTCTTGGGAACCACACGTACCTGATGGAGCACATCTGGGATGCTGTTGGGCAACCGATCCGTGCCCACAAAGCACCAACCCCTAATTTACAGGAATTGTGTAACCTGTATGCAAGACATTTGGTGCCACATATCTCCAGGAACTACCAAGGAGTTGCCGAATCCATGCCAAGCATTCAAAAGGTGACAGCTATTAACTAGGTAGTCACACGGTTTTAGAAGCCACCGAAGTGGTGTCCAATTGAAAGATTTGCCCCAGGCCCTTGAGCCACACAAAATTATTATTATAGTTCATCAATTTATTTTACCACATCAGTACTTCACTGGCCCACTTAGGATGGCTGTGGCCAGACACATTAAGTGACTACCACTCACTGCTTCTTCTCCAGAGACTTCTTAGTGTGCAAGCATGCCAATGCCTCACATTACAGAATAAGTAACTGACACACATCACATTTCCAACACTAGGTCTCACTCATCTAGCATCCTAACTGTGCCCATTTATAAAATACAAACATTTCCAAACTTTTACTGTGTTGCTGCAGTCTGCCCTTAGAAAGGGCTACCCCATACTCTGCAGTGGAGTGTGTGCTGTGTGACTATAGGTGTACACAAGATGACTTAGGCAGAACTTCTGGTTGTTGTGACAAATGGTAGCTCTCTCTAAATATAGAAAAATGTAAAATGTGATTTGAGACTTTCTCGGCGTATTCCATTCGTGAAATCTTCTCGGGTGATCAGCCGAGTAAAGGCGTCGTCTTCTCGCAATGTTTCGAAGGGTTTCGTACCCATCATCTTCACTTGAAGATGATGGGTACGAAACCTTTCGAAACGTTGCGAGAAGACGACGCCTTTACTCGGCTGATCACCCGAGAAGATTTCACGAATAGAAAAATGTAAGTTAATATATAAAAAACAAAGATGAGGTGACTTACCGAACAAAAGCGCTGGCAGGTCGATAGACACACAAACAAACACAAACACACACACAAAATTCAAGCTTTCGCAACAAACTGTTGCCTCATCAGGAAAGAGGGAAGGAGAGGGGAAGACGAAAGGAAGTGGGTTTTAAGGGAGAGGGTAAGGAGTCATTCCAATCCCGGGAGCGGAAAGACTTACCTTAGGGGGAAAAAAGGACAGGTATACACTCGCACACACGCACATATCCATCCACACATACAGACATATTATATGTCTGCTTGTGTCTGTATGTGTGGATGGATATGTGCGTGTGTGCGAGTGTATACCTGTCCTTTTTTCCCCCTAAGGTAAGTCTTTCCGCTCCCGGGATTGGAATGACTCCTTACCCTCTCCCTTAAAACCCACTTCCTTTCGTCTTCCCCTCTCCTTCCCTCTTTCCTGATGAGGCAACAGTTTGTTGCGAAAGCTTGAATTTTGTGTGTATGTTTGTGTTTGTTTGTGTGTCTATCGACCTGCCAGCGCTTTTGTTCGGTAAGTCACCTCATCTTTGTTTTTTATATATAATTTTTCCCACGTGGAATGTTTCCTTCCATTATATTGATATCATTAAAATGTAAGTTAATGTGGACAAGTAGGAAAAACAATTCTGTAATGTTTGAATATATCATTAGTTAAACATCACTAGAAACAGACACACTGATTAAACATGTAATTGTTATGTTGCACAGCAACGCCAAATGGAATGAGAATGCGATTGGTAGTAGGAAAGACAAATGCTCAACTTTGATTTATTGGGAGACGTTTCAGAAAGGGTAGCTCACCCATATAGAAGACAGCATATAGAATGCAAGTGAGACCCATTCTCAAGTACTCTTCAAGTGTTTTGGATCCCCACCAAGTCTGATCAAAGGAAGATATTGAAGCAATTCAGAGGCATATTGCTAGATTTGTTACTAGTAGGCTCAATCGGCATGCAAGTATTTCGTAGATGCTTTGTGAACTCAAATGGGAATCCCTGGAGAACAGACGATGCTCTTTATGCACAGCACTACTGTGGAAATTTAGAGAACCAGCATCTGAAGCCAACTACAGAATAATTCTACAGTTGCCAATGTCCATTTCATATAAGGAGCACAAAGACAAGATGTGAGAAATTAGAAGTCACACACAGGCTTTTATACAGTTATTTTTCTCTCAGTCTGCGAGTGGTACCCTCCGTCAAGCACCACATATTTGCTTGTAGAGTATGTATGATGTAGATATGAAACACCCAGGCAGATTAAAATTATGTACCAGACCTTTGCCCTCAAATGCTCTATCAACTGAGCTACATGAGCACGATCTGTCCTCACAGCCTTACCTTCCACCAGTACCTCATCTCCTCCTTTCTTCCAGGAGTGCTAGTCCGGCAAGTCAGGCAGGAGAACTTCTGTGATGTTTGGAAAGTAGGAGATGAGATATTAGCAGAAGTAAAGCTGTGATCTCAAAAGTCGTACTCAGATAGCTCAGTCGGTAGAGCACTTGCCCACGAAAGGCAAAGGTCCTGTGTTAAGTGAGTCCCAGTCAGGCACACTGTTTCAATCTGCCAGGAAGTTTTGAGCTACCTTATACGCTGTAAACAATTCTATGCCCTGTCGTATTTAAGAACAAGCTGAAGCGCTTCCTTCTGTCAGTCTCACAACTTTTCTCCAAAACTTAAAGTAAATGGACTGTCAGACAGTATAGCAAATACTCCCACCTTCTCCCAGTTATGCTTCTTCCTCTTTTCATTTTTCAGTCAGTCATGTCACTCACTTTTTCCCATTGTTATTACTTGTGCTTCACCATTTTTCTCTTTCTCTGACCTCTTCCGCCCCTTGCTTTGTGTCCGCTGCAGATAGTGAACATAATTTAAATCTACCTGCCTGTAATTGTTTTTATTGTTGTTCTGCTCAACAATGAACATTCTCCACAAACGTATTTATTCTAATCTTTTGTTAGTCCATCTCCTCCAGCCTTTCTCCCTATCCACTCGCTCCTCTCTCTGTCTATCTAATCCCCCCTCCCTCTGTCCATCACTCTTCACCCTCTCTACATCAATTTCCTCATCCCCATTCTCTCTGTCCATCTCCTCCTCTTCCCTCCCTTAGCCATTTCGTCCTCCCCCTCTCTCTGTCCAGCTCCCGTTTCCTCCTATGTGTGTCTATCTCATCTTCCCTTGCCTCCTGTCTGTTTATCTCTTCCTTCATCTAATCCTCCCCCTCTGTCTTTGGCAAGTTAGCTTTCCCACCCTAGTGGCAGACTGTTTGTTCTTGTCCCCACAGTACTTCTTTTCAGATAGTAGGTAATATGTGAACTAAGTTTGGTTGAAATTGATCCGGAGGTATAGGAGGAGCTTTCTACCCGCAGCTTTGTCAGAGTACACAAATCACATATATATAATATACATCACCTGTATCTGCAGTGAATTTCAACCTGTAGTTTCATTTTCATGCATCTCAATCTTCATGACATCAAATCTCAAGCACTGTGTGTTGTACAATGATATAATTTAGTAGGTACATTCTGTGGCATATGTGGGTACTGTCTGCAAAATATCTTGCAAACAGAGTTTGTAGCTTAGAAGTAATTAATTTAACTGTAAACCAAAATGTGGGAGTTTTTTGTTCATCTCTGTGTTTATGGAATCATATCTCCTGAACTATGGGTAATACAATGATATAATTTTGCTGGTGCATTCAGTGATACATGTAAATACCATGTGGAAAATGATGTGTGATTGCAGTTAGTGCTAAAGAACTAATAAATTAAAATGTCACACCTGATGTGGCAGTTTTATTGCATGAACAATGAAAATGTAGTATGTGATAAACATTTTTCATTCATCATTTTGTGGAGATTGAAGAAAAACTTTTGTAAAGGTTTGAAATTGCGTGTAAAGTTTGCAGCAAATCACAAATGCTCTTATTCTCAAATACTGTTTGAATAAAGTCTGAGTATTCTTGTATCTTGAGCCACACTTCTTTTTCACCCCCCCCCCCCCCCCCTGTCCCCTCCCAAAGGGCATTAAGTGATGTGTGTGCCAAGTCTGGTTGACATCAGTCCAGTTGTTTAGTAGGAAATGTGGAACATACATACTTTTTTATAATATATATGAATTTATCAGGAATTCCACACTGAATGTAGTTTGTAATATGCTTGCCACTATGAATGTAATGTCAAATACATAGAAAATCTTGCAATACATAAGAGACGGCATGATGGCTCTAATCTTGCCAGGTTAAACCAATAAGTACATAGAATTGTACAGAATGAAATTTAAGATACTTAGTACCATCTGAACAGCCACATGAGACTAAATCACACTGTATCATGAGGCGGCCTTCAATTTGCAGCTGCTGTTAAACTTTGATGGCAATAGGACACTATACAACTGAATTATGGCATTTAAATGAGAGTGAATGATTTAGCTGGTATGACGGATAACATCACACCTAAATCTGGACCACATGCATGATAAATGCAGCATCAAGGAAAAACATTACTGCAGCAACTTCAACAACATCCATTCATCCACAAGAACAGTAAATAATTTTGTAATAGTATCAGCAATATCTCTGAATAAAAGTTGGTTTAAAAATCTAACAATTAAAAAGAAACAAATAATCCTGCTATTATCAGTCTCAAGCCCGGGGCCCCATCTAGCAAGTGACAGGGAAAGAGGAGGGGGAATGCGACCTCATTAAAAAAACCTGTGACCATCTGGCCCTTTGAGGGCCCCTGCCAAGGGTTACAAGTGAAACCCAGCCAATGCTCTCGAAGGTGGAAGAAAATGTAGTAGATACTTGTAACTACAGAATCTTCAAAGGTAAACCAGCAATAAAAATTATGAATCAGATGCCATTATTGGGTACAGCTTTCTATGTTCATAAAGGTATAATAGGAAATGTAACAGAATTTAAATCCACCTCAGGGAGAATATAATTCCCATCCATTAAATGCAAAAGCAAGATATACACATTTGTTAATTGCCATGCACCAAACAATGAGGACAACAGAAAAATCCACAAAAAAGAGGAATTCTGGGATCTTTTAGAAACTGAAATATCCAAAATTCCAAAGATGAACACTGTATTACTATTAGGCGACTTCAGTGCACAAACCGGCAGAGAAAAGAAATTTACAGAAGCAGTAGGACAATACCCAGCACACAGCAGAACCAACGTAAATTGTAATCAGTTTGTGGAAAAGCTCTCACCTGAAACTAATATCAACCTTCTTTGGGAAATTCCCAAGAAAAACTAAAACATGATTATCTCCCAACGCAATGTTAGGAGAATTTCAGTTAGATGATGTGGCTATTTTGCAAAAAAGTAAAATTGAAATTATGAATGTAAAAGTGGTAAGGAATGGTAAAGCAGATTCTGATCATTAGCTCTCCAAAATTAAAGTGAAACTCCTATCTAATAAAGAACAAAGGAAGTCACAAGGGCTAATAAAAATGTTAATACGGACAGACTTACTATAACAAAAGCATCATTTAAAATCTATCAAGATGAAATTAAAGTGGCTAAACATTGCAACTGGCAAGGAATATACAAAGCAATTAATAATGCTGCAAAGAAAACATTTGGGTTAATAAAAAATAAAAGGAAAATAAGGTGATATGAAATATGCAAAGAAGACATATCAGAGAGGGCTAAAAATGGAAAATGGAAGAAAATTGAAGATTATGATCAATTCAAACAACAAAGAAAGCAAACAGCCAGCTTAATCTGAAACACCAAGTGAGCCTCTGAAGAAGAGAAACTTTTGAAAGTAGACACAAACGTCATAAAAAATAATACCCATGACCTTTATCAAACTTTTAACAACAAATTAAAGGGGTACATAACTTCAAACGTCTGCTTCAAAAATGAAAACAGCAGAATTGGGTTAAGCAATACTGAAAATTGTGAAATACTAGCAAGATATATTCATCAGCTTCTGAAACTGTCCTGGACCAAATTTTAAATTGGAATTCTCAGATATTGATGAAAATGTTGAAGAAGATTTACAACCAATTATAGAAGAAATTGGAGTAGTAATTAAAACCCTCAAAAACAACAAAGCTAGTAAAGAAGGTTCTGTTACAGTTCAACTTTTGAAGTGGCCCTTATAGAAAATGGACTAAATCCACTCTTCGAAGAAATTTGGAAAACAGAAAAAAATCCCAGAGGAATGGAAAGCTGCCTTGATGCAACCACCCCACAAAAAATGATAATTAACAGTCTGTGAACAGCTACAGAGGAATATCTTTACTCTCAGTAGCATATAAAGTATTTTCCAAGATTTTATTGAACCGAACAGAAACAAAACTAGACAGTCATTTAGGTGAATATCAAGGTGGTATTAGGAAGGGACGGCCATGCTCAGAATAAATATTTAATCTCAAGTCAGTAATTTGACACAGATTACTTAATTCAAAGGACATCGTGGTTATGATTCCAAAAATGTGGCATCTGCTATAACACAAATAAATCTCCTGGAAGAAACATCCAGCAGAACTGAATTCAGAATTTCTGCAGGAAAAAACAAATTTTTTAACAAACGTTAGGATGCTCAAAAATTTCTGGAAACCAATATTAGCCAAATAGAGAGGAAAAAAATTCAAATATCTAAGGGAGATAATCCAAGAAAATGCTTTGAAAAAAAAATCTGCAATTGAGGAAAGGTTGTATAAAATGGGCACAGAATATGGATCACCAATGTCCTCTACAATAAAAAGTGCCTATCCAAAAATAAAGCATCATAAAAAATGCCTGGCATTAATCTACTAGGAAGGTAAATTATAAGGAAAAATTAGGACCACAAAATGCAGCAGCATGGTGGAAATTACGAAGTAATGATTAAATATACAAAACTATATAAAATATTTGAAACATAATGGGAAAAAGAAGACTCCTGTCTTTTAGGCATTTGTTTCGAATGCAAGACAGTAGATTAACTAATAAGATTCTCAAACGTTTTGTGTGGTAAAATATCCACAAAAAGCTCAGTCAATGAAGTAAAAAAGGATTTAGAAAGAAACAATACAAAAACAGCAGATATAAACAACAGAGAAGCCTTTCAGGAAAAAGTGATGAAAATGGAAGGATTCCAAGCCAGGGTAGCTAAAAACACTGGTTCAAAATGGTCTGAAGACAGAAAGAACAAACATAGTGAACAGATGACTGCACACTGGAATGGCAGGGCTATTTGCAAGTTAAAAAACTCCCATCACACTTCACATGGGTAAAATAATGAACCTGGCAAGTCTTTACATAAATAAAGCTGCCATGTTCTCATGTGTGTAGCCTATATTTAAACAGAACTAGGTAAAAGGTACACAGTGGAACACTTTGCTTTTTTCATCAGGTATGTACGGCGTATGTGACTAATATGCATCAAAGTATCTGTCCATTATATAACCTAAGTGTACGGAACTCACCTTGCAGTTTTTGCTTTTATTATAAAAAGCAGTAAAATACAACAATTGCATTAAATATGACACTACCGTAAACAGGCTACACTACAGATCAATCAATTACCACAGCAGTGTGGTGGTTTTTGGTCATTGTCATACTCTACCCAGAACTGGGAAACAGTGCTCAAGAAGCTCCACCAACATTCTCATGTCTGACTCTAGAGCAATATTTTAACAAAGAATAATTTCATTCGTAACAGGAAATTGATGACAATTCACTTAAAAATAACTATGTCATTTCTGATGAGACAGTGGTTCTGTTCAGAATTCTTTGATCACAAAACAGATTTTGTGAATTTAAATTCATAATGGATAACACACAACAATTAAATTGTGTTGTTCATTATTTATAATTTCTGTGAGGGTCATTCCATATCAAATCGCCCAATAAAAAATAAATTTTACACCCACCTCCTTAGATTTTCATGAAATTTGGCTCAAATGGTTCTAATACCATCCTGACAACACCTGCAATTTTTTTGTTTGCCGTATCTCTTACAGTTTTTTTTATAAATTTTTAAAGTTTTAGTGGTTCATGGTGTGGGTTCTTGTAGTCATGTCCTAGTTCATGAACCACGGGCAACGTATGAGTGGCCAAGTAAGTGGTCCCGACAGTCGGGATACCAGTTACTTTGGAATAAGGCTGGGCATCTCAGACATATTCTGAGTCGTGGTCACCTTTGTGCTCATACGGCAAAGACTACCAAATCCACCGGTTAGTCCCTCAGCCGTTAGGGGTAAAACCCAATGGGACTCGGGGCAAGTAAGGCTAGCAACCTGCTTCCCTGGTACTTTAAATATGATGCTGGCAACAATCAGAGCTAAATGCGTCGGACCTTTGGAGGTGACGGAGTCCCACCTCTAACTGACAAACCAGGGACTCCTAAGATACGACTTGGCAAACAAATGGTAATGAGATGGGGAGCTATTAATATCAATGGGGGCTACTCTTGGAAGAAGGTAGAGCTGGCAGAGGCTGCAAGTAAGATGGGGCTGGACGTTTTAGCTGTTAGTGACATTTGGGTAAGGGGTGAGAAAAAAGAAGAAGTGGGAGAATACAAGGTCTACTTGCCAGGAGTCAAAGCAGGAATAGCACAATGGGGTGTAGGGCTTTACATCAGGAAAGAAATGGAACCCAGCATAGTTGCAATAAGGTATGTAAACGAACGACTGATGTGGATAGATTTGACAGTGTCTAGCAAGAAAATTAGGATTGTGTCAGTATATTCGCATGGTGAAGGGACTGATCAAGATAAGATGGATAGTTTTTATGAGGCACTCAGTGACGTAGTTGTTAGAGTAAAGGACAAGGACAGTGTTCTGCTCACGGGTGATTTTAACGCCAGGATTGGAAATCGAACAGAAGGGTACGAAAAGGTTATGGGTAAATTTGGAGAGGATATGGTGGCCAACAGGAACGGGCAGCAACTCTTGGATTTCTGTGCCAGTATGGGCTTAGTAATCACAAACTCCTTTTTTAAACATAAGAACTTTCACCGATATACTTGGGAAAGCAGGGGAACCAGATCTGTCATTGACTATATAATAACAGATCAGGAATTCAGGAAGGCTGTGAGGGACACACGTGTATTCAGGGCATTCTTTGATGACACTGATCATTATTTAATCTGCAGTGAAATTGGGATTGCGAGGCCGAAAGTGCAGGAGGTCAGGTCCATATGTAGGAGGATAAGAGTGGAGAAACTTCAGGATAAGGAAATCAGGCACAAGTACATAACAGCGATCTCAGAAAGGTACCAGTTAGTTGAATGTAGTCAATTACAGTCATTGGAAAAGGAATGGACAAGGTACAGGGACACAGTACTAGAAGTGGCTAAAGAATGTCTTGGAACAGTAGTGTGTAAAAGTAGAAGGAAGCAAACAGCTTGGTGGAATGACACAGTCAAGGCAGCCTGTAAAAGGAAAAAGAAGGCGTATAAAAAATGGCTACATACTAGAACTCAGGTAGACAGAGAAAGTTATGTTGAAGAAAGAAACAAAGCCAAACAGATAATTGCAGCATCCAAGAAGAAATCTTGGGAAGACTTTGGAAACAGGTTGGAGACATTGGGTCAAGCTGCTGGAAAACCATTCTGGAGTGTAATTAGCAGTCTTCGAAAGGGAGGTAAGAAGGAAATGACAAGAATTTTGGACAGGTCAGGAAAACTGCTGGTGAATCCTGTGGATGCCTTGGGCAGATGGAGGGAATATTTTGAAGAGTTGCTCAATGTAGGTGAAAATGCGATCAGTAATGTTTCAGATTTCGAGGTAGAATGGGATAGGAATGATGATGGAAATAGGATCACGTTTGAGGAAGTGGAGAAAATGGTCAATAGATTGCAGTGCAATAAAGCAGCTGGGGTGGATGAAATTAAGTTGGAACTCATCAAGTACAGTGGAATGTCAGGTCTTAAATGGCTACACAGGATAATTGAAATGGCCTGGGAGTCGGGACAGGTTCCATCAGACTGGACAAAAGCAGTAATCACACCAATCTTTAAACATGGAAACAGAAAAGATTGTAACAACTACAGAGGTATCTCTTTAGTCAGCGTTGTGGGTAAAATCTTCTCAGGTATTGTTGAAAGGAAAGTGCAAGTATTAGTTGAGGACAAATTGGATGAAAATCAGTGTGGGTTTAGGCCTCTTCGAGGTTGTCAGGACCAGATCTTTAGCTTACGACAAATAATGGAGAAGTGTTATGAGTGGAACAGGGAATTGTATCTATGCTTTATAGATCTAGAAAAGGCATATGACCGGGTTCCTAGGAGGAAGATATTGTCTGTTCTACGAGATTATGGAATAGGAGGCAAACTTTTGCAAGCAATTAAAGGTCTTTACATGGATAGTCAGGCAGCAGTTAGAGTTGACGGTAAACTGAGTTCATGGTTCAGAGTAGTTTCAGGGGTAAGACAAGGCTGCAACCTGTCTCCACTGTTGTTCATATTATTTATGGATCATATGTTGAAAACAATAGACTGGCTGGGTGAGATTAAGATATGTGAACACAAAATAAGCAGTCTTGCATATGCGGATGACTTAGTTGTGATGGCAGATTCGATTGAAAGTTTGCAAAGTAATATTTCAGAGCTAGATCAGAAATGTAAGGACTATGGTATGAAGATTAGCATCTCCAAAACGAAAGTAATGTCAGTGGGAAAGAAATATAAACGGATTGAGTGCCAAATAGGAGGAACAAAGTTAGAACAGGTGGACGGTTTCAAGTACTTAGGATGCATATTCTCACAGGATGGCAACATAGTGAAAGAACTGGAAGCGAGGTGTAGCAAGGCTAATGCAGTGAGCGCTCAGCTACGATCTACTCTCTTCTGCAAGAAGGAAGTCAGTACCAAGATTAAGTTATCTGTGCACCGTGCAATCTTTCGACCAACTTTGTTGTATGGGAGCGAAAGCTGGGTGGATTCAGGTTACCTTATCAATAAGGTTGAGGTTACGGATATGAAAGTAACTAGGATGATTGCAGGTACTAGTAGATGGGAACAATGGCAGGAGGGTGTCCACAATGAGGAAATCAAAGAAAAACTGGGAATGAACTCTATAGATGTAGCAGTCAGGGCGAACAGGCTTAGATGGTGGGGTCATGTTTCACGCATGGGAGAAGCAAGGTTACCCAAGAGACTCATGGGTTCAGCAGTAGAGGGTAGGAGGAGTCGGGGCAGACCAAGGAGAAGGTACCTGGATTCGGTTAAGAATGATTTTGAAGTAATAGGTTTAACATCAGAAGAGGCACCAATGTTAGCACGGAATAGGGGATCATGGAGGAATTTTATAAGGGGGGCTATGCTCCAGACTGAACGCTGAAAGGCATAATCAGTCTTAAATGATGATGATGATGATGATGATGATGATTAAAGTTTTTATGTTTTGCGTTTTCCGAACCTTCGGAAATGGTCAGTTTAATTTGTATTCAAAACTTTAAATTTGCTTATCTTAAAAACTCTTTTAGATAACATCATGAATTTTTGCAGCAAGTTTATTTATTATACATATTTGAAGATAAAAATGATGCTATTAAAATATATTAATATTTTCTATGAAAAAAAATATATATATGTATTTTTTTTCTTTTTTTTTTAACAGATGTTTTGTTTTATAAGAATTGCAATATCTCGAGTCTCAGACCTGATAGAATGCTCAAATTTGTTTTAATTTACTCTTAAACATATAGGCTACTTGATAAAACAAAAATAATGATGGCTTTTTAACATGTTTATTAATTATAGTAGATTACATAAGAATTATGTACAAAGATAGTTTACTTACGACACTTATGTATAACCCAACTGATTGCTTGAAACATTGAATTTTTTGAGTAATTTTGTCTTTTTAATAAACATTAATGCTGATTCAAACTGTTTTTCCACTTCATCCAAGAGCTTTCAGTTCTTTTGATACAGTCTTTTTTGAAGTAATACATTCTCCCAGTGCCGCTTGATTGAGGTGCGTCTACTACACAGACTATGTGCTCCAAAGGCACTATGCAGGAATCTTCTCTTTCAGGCCAATAAAATAATGCAGCGGGTCCTGAAGGATGTAGAAATAGAATTTCTGCATCTTCTTCATCATTGAATATTGTTTTTACCAGTCCAAAGTACCAGTTACCATTATAATTTGCAGCCACATAGCAATTTATGAATGGTTCAACACGAACCCAATCAGAAGAAGAATGGAAAGAAAAGACTAAGGAGGGTTTTACACTATCTGTAGTCCTTCTAATTTCAAGGTTGTTTGTTGGAAGTGGTTTGAAGTTATGAAAACTTCTAGTTCCAGGAATGGTTTGGGTTGCTGAAAAACGTTTTTCTAGTTTTAACCGTAGCAAATCAGCTTCTTTTTTGTCAATAAAGTGAAAATGAATGTTTTCAATATTTTTTTCACAAAACTTATACACATCGATTGCTGTCATTATTTGTTCTTTGTCTGAAAGCTGTAGACTGGCTTTCCTTAAAATTCTTTTAATAGTTCCTCCTAGGCCATCACAAATTGACTTCCCATGACTTGTTGCAAAAAAAGAGTGTTGGGCCTTCAAATTAAAGTCTCTCAAGTGTTCAGTCAAATTTTTAAAACTGTTTCTATTTTTGTACTGCCCAGCACAACCATCTGTAAAGTAGTGAACTGAGTCAATGTCAGTATGATGTAATGACAGCCACTTTGTAATTTCTTTTTGTACAAAGTTAACAAAACCAGTGTCATGTTCTTGGTCATCACTAATAAAACAGTGGTTGGAAACAAAAACATTGTTTTCCTCATTTCTTAGAAAAGCTCCAACTGGGTGTAGAGTACAACCACCTCTATTCCAGTGGTAACTTTTGATCTCATTTTGTATAACAAAGGAATAATTTTCACTGAAATCCATCACAATAATTTCTGTTTTGGGTGGTGGGTCTTCTTTCAACTTTTAAAGGCTGCTGATTGGGATTTTGCTATAAACGAGTGTGGGGTGAGCTTTTCCAATGACCTAACCAATAAAGAAATGTAGTCTTCAACACTGATAGACTGTTTGATCACTTCTGCCCTGTCTGTGTTAACCCACTGACTGATTACAATTTCTTCTTCTAAATCATAATCTTCACTTAGTTTTTCAGTTAAGCACTCTGTTAGTGCAGTATTTGCAGGACAGCTGTTGCAATGATGTAGCATGCAGTTTTGGTTTTCTGTGTTGCACACAAGCATCTTAATTAGGTCTTTATAAGGTCCTTCAATTTTCACAGCATCCAGTAACAGTTTAACATTCTGGTGGATACTGTATACACATACAGTGTGTGTGCCTGCAGCACCAGCAAGGATACACCATTTAGGTCTCAAGAAATAAAATTTTGAAAATCCTACTTCTACCTCGGGATTCTCCCATTTGAAAGAATAATACAGTTCTCTCAAGTTACACAAAATGAGTCTTTTTTGCATGTACACATTTTTTTGAACACTTACTTTGTCTTTTGTTCCAAGTAGCACACTGGAACTTTCATCCTTTTCATAAAAATCTGTTACAAGTCTTACTGTATTTTCAGAAAGAGTTTTACCTTTTTTTGGACCAGGAGTTTCCGAAAAACCCTTTTCAGATTTTAGCTTTCTAGCTTGTCGCACCATGTACTCACTTACATTAAATTCTTTCATCACTTTATTTCGAGTCCAAGAATCTGGAGCCAAGGTCAGAATCTGGATTTTTCTAGACCTCCCAACAGATGAAATCTTCTCTTTCATAAGAGAAATCATTACATCAAAATCCTTTGCTTTCTCAACCACACTTTTATCTTCTTCGTCATCATCAGAACTTGGTGCATCATATTTTAATGCTTTTGAAACCGCCTTTTTTGCAGTCTTTTCAATACTGCTAACCTTCCTTTTAAAATAAGACCCTTTACTTTGTTCTGACAAGCCATGAAGCTTTATCGGTGTTAAACCTAAATAATCAAGAGCAATGTTTGTTTGTACGAGGGATTCATTTCTGGATTCCAATGATTCTAATTCAACCATGACTTCATCATCTGTTTCACTTTCATTGACTTCAACTCTTAATTTTTCCTCACAAAAGTTACGGCATGTTGAGCAAAGCTTTTGTCCAGGTTTTATGCTAATATTTTTTGTCAGTAATTGTTTAGAAAGATCCAAGCCTACAGTTCTCAACGATTTTTTGATGGGCTCTTTGTGTTTTTTTAGTGGGTCTACACATGTTGTTTGATACTTTTCAAAAACATTTAAAAAGTAGTAGCTGTGGTGTGAACATATATTCTTAAATTCACACAGATTAATTCCAGATCGTAAGTGGATCAAATCTTTTTCTTCCTCACTCAATTCTGATACCGGTTGTAACTTTTTTGAAGGTGTGTAGGTTGTTTGGAAACAGTCAGATTTTTTAAATAACCCTACACTACAGATTTGAATATCTGACATACTGATTTCACTTTTGGTCTGATTACTGTTCTGGTTACTTTTATAGGATATTGGAAAAGAATCTCTGTAAACTAAGCAACAGTACTTACTGAGAGTTCGAATAGACTTAATAAAATACTATCCAAGCACTATTTAACACTGTAATAATTTTTTACTTCAAAACACAGGAGTAACAATACAAAATCCAAGTGTACATTGTTACTCGAAGAAGACAAAAACTTATTTTCGGTGTCTAAGTCACTTGGCATTTTTTATTTTTAAAATATAATTAATATTATTTTAAAAATTAGATAACTATTAAATAGGTTAAAAAGCCAACATAATTTTTCTTTTATCTAATAGCCTATACAATTAAGAGTATTTTAAAACAAATTTGAGCTTTCTATCAGGTCTGAGACTCTAGATATTGCAGTTTTTGTAAAACTAAACATCCGTTAGCTAAAAAAATAAATAAAAAACTTATAAATTTTTTTTCATTTGGAAGAATTATATATATCTTTATGGTAATTTTTTTCAACATTTAGATATAATACACAAAACTTATTCCAAAATTTCATACTGATATCTTGAGTATTCTTTAATATACAAATTCTTTTAGTTGTGAGGACACGGTTAAGTTACAATTTCCGACTGCTGAAACAAAGCCAAATCTAAAAACTTTAAAAATTTATTTAAAAAAAACTATAAGAGATAGAGCAAAAAAATTTTACAAGTGCTTTCAGGATGATAAAAGAAGTAATTGTACCAAGTTTCATCAAAATCTGACATGGTTGGTGTCAAGGCCTGGGTGACTTGACATGGAATGACCCGTTAATGATTGTAACTTGTAAACTGAATTTTGTCAGTTTTTCTCTCTCTAATTTGACTGACTATATGCAATTTAGTAGTAAGTATATAACAGCTCAGACTGGAATAGCACATGACGATTATGAGCGGCATTACCAGCATGGAAAGTGACTGCCTAGCTTGTTTGTACCTGATCAAGAATGTTCACAATGTACAAATAACCCTGAATAACACGTTCTGATGTACTACAAGGTAGTGAAGACAGTATCAGTAATAATGAATAAAAACTATTAAATACTTCTGCCTTTTTGGAGACTCTGTTAATATACTGTGAGTACATTTAAAGAACTGTATATCCGGATAGGCCTAATTACTGAAATCTTGGTTGTGGTGACACATGGATCTGAAAAACAGGTCGAGGTTTAGGTTTTATTTATTTATTTATTCATCCATGGAACAATAAATATTGTATGGATGTCGTCAGTTTATAATACATGAGCACACATTTACATTTACAATGAAACATATTTATCATATTTTGTGTAGTTTTTATAGCTAGTCATACACACATTTATAATTACATCATATTTTGGTGATAATGTCATATGTTGCTAATAATCTACATCTATGTTAAATATTCTTTTACAGTATAACTACTTTTACTTACTAAGAAGGTTTTAAGCTTTTGTCTGAAAGTGAGGGGCTCATTTATTTCTTTAATTTCCTGTGGTAATTTGTTATTCAGTTTTATCCCATTACAAAATATACTTTTTCGCGTCTTTGCCTTGTTCTTTCTATCTAGATGGAGGTGGTGACAGGATCTTGTTTCATGGTCATGTATTAGGCTGTTTGTGTTATACATGTTGAGATTTTTCTTAATGAACATTATGTTCTGAAAGATATACTCACAAGAAACAGTTAGACTGCCTAGCTTTCTAAATAATTCTAGACAGTGGGCCCTGTTGTTGCTGTTTGTTATTATCCTTACGGCTCTTTTTTGTAGGTTAGAATAAATGGTGACAATGCGGCAAAAGTATGTATTCTGGCTAGCCAAAAGTGCTTAATCAAATAATAAAATGTACTTTTGTTTACTATAAAACTGAAAACTGGCTATGCTATTCAACTTGAAACACGGTGTGTCAGTACCAGTACGTTCAATTTTCATGATAAAATGCATTTCCAAAAATCTACTTTTACACAACCTGAAACGGTTTAGATAATTTGTAACAGGTTTTTGGGTCAAGTATAAGGCACGGAGCAAACCCCGACCGTTTTACTTATATATATTGAAACTGTATTAAATTATCAACACGTAAACTCACTCTTCTTACACCAATAGTAATTATGGTTTTCTGCATCGTTCTCCAACAACACTGGGAGAATAATTATGGAGAACAAAATTCTTTTGTAAACGCGAGTCGAAGAGTTAACGTACCCGTTTTTCTCATTCCGAAGTCATTTAGAGGAATGAAATAGTATTCTGCATTTTCTTCTAAAATAGAAAACACAAAACGTAAAAACCTATAGTTATCATCATAAGTCACTGAAACAATTACAATCTAAGTGAAAAAATTTTCATCACTCATAATTTATAAGGCTGCAACGTCTTCACTAGCCCCCAAGAAAAAAGGAAGTAAGTTATAAGACGACTTCGAAATAATGTCCTTCTTTTCCTGTTTGTTTGCTTACATTCTCTTTTTTATAATCGTATTACCCAACAAAACCATATTTCTCACAAACTTTCTTATTCCACCCTTTAAAGCTCAACAAGTTTTTAGTAGCCAAAGTACACAATAGCACCAAAACATGAGCGATACCAACATTAAAAACCCATCAGCACGCGAATGAAAGAATGCACATGGAATTAGAAGTTGTGTGGAAGAAATAGCCATTCGTATTTCAGTTTTCCACAGAAAGTCGTAATTTGCAAGGCAAAAATAATACTTGTTAGTCAGCAACTACAGATTAGGTCAATTAAAATGATTGCAAAAATGTGAAGCAGCAGCTATAATAGTAACAAGTGTCTACATTCGCAGAGTACTATCCAAACAGTTTTCACGTGCCAGAAATAGAATATCCTTCGATTTCCTAATTTACGACTCTAGCGAAACAACTGGTTTATTTCCAGGCGGAAGGTTAGTAACTGCTCTAATTATGTTCCATTGGGTATGTGTTTTTGTAACGAAACAACTGATTAGAATTTTTGATATAAAGTTTTCTTGCACAATCTTATAAATAGCTATGTATAATAATCGGTATCAAACACTATATCAGACATAAAATTTAATATTAAACGCGAGACCCGATGTGACATACCAGGACTTCAAGAATAATTACACAGACCAAATGCTTTTTTCATGAATTTATTTTTCTTCATTGTTTTATGTGTAATCAAATACATTCTTATGTTACATGAACAGAGTTTTACTTGTTCTTTGCAACTTTAGTATCTTTATATTTCATGTAAAATATTACCATTTCAAAAAAAAAAATTTTTTTTTGCTGAAGTGAAAGCCTCTTATAAGACTTACACAGGCAATGATAGCCGGGGTACAGTTAGTGCACACCGTGTTGTAAATTTAAATTTACGACTATTTCATATTTTGTTTCAGATGGCGCGGCAAAGATTAAAAACGCATTGGCCAAAGAGTAACGACCATATTTGCTTACGGAAAAGTACGTCTTTTGTTTAGACTTTCTTTATTTATATTGTGTCATATATTTCAGTACTAAGCATGCGAAGTAGGAGTTCATATCGATGTCGCAATACACTTTCTTGTCCCCAGGGACTAAAAATTAACGCAGTGTACCCGATCTTATCGCCCCCGCTGCCTTCTGCCTGGCAGAATCGATCCGACCGTGGTCACGTGACGGCCAAGGGGCGTGGCTTTATGTAAGCTACATGACGCATGACGTCATCCACACAAAATCCGGGAAATTTAACAACGCGTGGCTCTAAAATAAAAATGCGGATGTTTTTTTTCAAATATGCGACGCAGTCTTGAAGTTTATGTTGACCTAACGGTACAATGTGTTGGCAAGGGAGTTGTGGGAGCCCTTAAGGAGAGGTGTAGCGGCAGATCTATACGGCACGCTGGATTTTTCTGCTAGTCTCTCCCCTTTCGCATGTCGGTGAGTCATCCCGCCATTGCGTCACTGCTGCAGCAGGGTAAAGACATTGCTGGTAGATCGGTGCGAACTGTGAGTACCTCATACTTTTTAGGAACGCTTTATTTTATACAATCGCGACGTTTTTCGATTCCTGTGCACGTGAAATCATTTAGCTTAACGGTAAATAACAACTGGCTTAGATATGGACTATTTGAGTAAGCGGCTAATATTTTTCCGCGCAGTTGGCTGCACTTTAAAAGCGTTTAAATTTTCAGAGCGCATTTTTCGAACGTGTACCTGTCAAGTGGAGAACATTGTGAAATTTATTGTGACTTTTTCCCTGTCGCTCGCTTCTTATAGTCGATTTGACGGTGACTGATACAGACAAAGCGAAACGTATCATGTAAGATAGCCGAGTTTTCAAGAACTAATATGTAGATTTAGAATAAAAACATCTCAATCTTCTCCTTTTACTAGAACATGATGGGTCTCAACGTGATTGTATCTCTTATGTCCATACGGAGTTCTTAAGATATGCTAGGTCAGCTTGCTGTTTAGAAATTTCGATCTTCTCGTTTTGGTTCAAGTTCACGAGCAGTCAATATGATAAAAATGCGTATAATTTGTTCTGGACGAGTTTTATATCTGGTAATGCTGAACTTTTAATGCTGCTCTAATAGACGTACTGGTAGGTTGCGAATAGGAAAACCTATTAAATTCGGAATTCTGCACGTTATTCCCCTTTAAAATGCTTTCCCAGTGAATATTTCTTAAACATTGACAGCCACCTGAGTGTGTTGATATATGTAATTTTTTTTTCAGTGTAGATTTGTATAGTGACTTTTAAAAGCTTAAATATTCGGTTAGAAAAAATGCTTTGAGATGAAATAATCTAGGCGTGATTAAAAGAATCACACAAGTGGTTCTACATCTGAGTACAAGTGTGTGGAAAATTTAACTCATCGCCAAAAACAAGAAAGAAATCTGATTACTTATACCCTTATAACATTTTTTTATCACAAAGTAACAAAATTGTGCAACATGGAAAAATTGTTTTATCAAGATAGGCGCACTCTTCTAATTCTTGAATCTGAAATCTACTGAGTTCTGCACGTTAGCTTAAGATAGAATTATTATCTTACTAAATAAATTCATCTAAAGATTTTGAAGTAGTGCAATATAGCTTTTCTTTGTGGCTAGATCGTAAATTACGTTTAAGCAGCGCCACATAACTGAATAAAGGGAACTATCACGATAAATTTCTTGCCACAAATATAATTCATCTAAATCACTTTGGGATTCCCAATATGAGTAAAATTTTTTTTTTTTCTTTTTGCCTGAGACATGTTTTAGACTATTTCAGAGTACGTCGTGCCATTTATTATTTTTTCTTTAATTATATTATACCGTATGATTGGGTTAGTTCAAAATTACTTTTCCACAATATGTTGTGTACAGTTTTTCAACCAACATGCTACGCCTTTTAGAGACGTAAATCTCAGTGTCCGAGACGGTTTTTCCGGCAGGTCCTGTTGTGGCCACAGTTTTTCTCTGCATGTTGGATCGGTGTTCTATGACACTAACTGAAGTGCAATTTCTATAGGGAAAAAAAAATAAAATCAGCCGAAGACTGCCGGCACTGCATATTTACGGCTCATTGGCGCGTAAATGTCGCTCAATGGGACGTAAACATCTATATCTCTACCCTCCGTAGGCACCATACGGTGTGTGGCGGAGGGTACTTTGTGTACCATAGTCACTCAGTAACCTCTGTGTGGGCTCGAATAACTCTGATTTTTTCTTCATGGTGTTTTTCCGAGATACACATTGGAGGAAGCAATATATTTGTTGATTCCTCCAGAAACGTACGATCTCGGAACTTTTAATAGTAATCCACACCGTGATATCGAACGACTGAGTGTCTGCGAAATGAGCCTGTAACTCTCTCCTTTGTGGGTGGACTGCGTTCCCTTCGGATTCTTCCAGTGAATCTGTCTGGCATCTGTCTTACGCGCGATTCATTTTATGTGATCGCCCCACTTCGGATTGAACCCTACGATACTCCTAGGTCTCTTATGGAATTAATTGCTCCCAGTGATTGTTCTACAATCGCGTAATCATTCAATAATGAGTCTTATGTTCAGTCGGAGACAGGCACAACAAAAAGACTGTCACAAATGAAGCTTTCGGCCAGTAAGGTCTTGGTCAAAAGCAGACGACACACACACACAGCTTTATTTGTGCCAGTCTTTTTGTTGCGTCTATCTGCGACTCAGCATCACCGCTATATGGTGTGTAGCAATTTTCCGTCTCATAATATTGTCACACTAACATGTAGTGCTCGTGGCTGAATACTAACATGACTGACTTCATTTCACATAAACATTTTTCATTTCAATAACAGCAATGTAATTTCGTATTTTAATAACAGGCGCAGGAAAAGGCCACAATTACTGCTTCTTCTGCCAGTATTTGTCTGTTGGTTTAGTGACAATGACGTCCAGCTTCTTGCCCTGCAGCACCTGTATTGGGAATTCTGTTGCTCATGTGTCTGCTTCCTTGTGACCATGAAACAAACAAGCCACACCGTATTTTGTGACAGAAGCTTATTTTGTATATTTATAGCACAGTGCACTTGTGAGCCAGAGCATGTTAATAAATATCAGCATAGGGTTTATCACCCAAGCCTATCGAAATTAAACTGCTTAATAATGCACTCCTTTCTGTACATTGATTAAAAAAGTCAACAGAGTTCATATCTGATTGAAGGGATGTTGCAGTTTTTCTGAGTGAGTCAATATTGCCAACAACAAATACTTTGATCGAGTCCATGTACAGTGATGACGTATATAGAATTTAAATAAGTTAGTAGTAAAGAAGACCATTCACCAAATAATGGAAGCATTGAGGTGTTGACAGGCACAAATAAAAGAGAAGGAAAAGTTTTAGCTTTCAGAATGATTCCTGTGCCCTTACACGGTACCACCTGGATGCACAATACAGGGATTGCAGTTCAGTGGGTGGACTCGTGATGGGTGTTGTGTTGGGTGGGATGGGTGGAGGGGGGGGGGGGGGATAACTCAGAGGGAGGAAACAAGTTAGCTGGATAGGAATGCAAGAGGTAAGGTGGCAGATTCATGGATGGGTTGTGGCTCACGATGAATGTTACGTGGAGACACGAATTGGGAGGGAATGATACAACGCTCTGCGGAACTCACGGACTTCGAACGTGGTCAGGTGGTCATACGTCCGTACGCGAGATTTCCACACTCCTAAACATCTCTAGGTCCGCTGTTTTCGATGTGACAGTGGTGGAAACGTGAAGGGACACGTACAGCACAAAAGCGTACAGGCCGACCTCGTCTGATGACTGGCTGAGACTGCAGACAGTTGAAGAGGGTCGTAATGTGTAATAGGCAGACATCTATCCAGACCACCACAACGGAATTCCAAACTGCATCAGGATCCACTGCAAGCTCCATGGCAATTAGGTGGGAGGTGAGAAAACTTGCATTTTATGGTCGGCGGCTGCTCACAAGCCACACATCACGCTGGCAAATGCCAAACGACGCCTCGTTTGGTGTAAGGTGAGTAAACATTGGGCGATTGATCAGTGGAAGAACATTGTGTGGAGTGACGAATGACGGTACACAATGTGGCGACCCGATGGCAGGGTGTGGGTATGGCAAATGCGCGGTGAATGTCATCTGCCAGCGTGTGTAGTGCAAACAGTAAAATTCGGAGGCGGTGGTGTTAGGTGTGGTCGTGTTTTTCGTGGAGGGGGCTTGCACCCCTTGGTGTTTTGCGGGACGCCATCACAGCACAGGCCTACATTGATGTTTTAAGCACGTTCTTGCTTCCCACTGTTGAAGAGCAATTCGGGGATGGCGATTACATCTTTCAACACGATCGAGCATCTGTTCATAATGTGCGGCCTGTGGCGGAGTAGTTACACGATAATAACGTTCTCGTAATGTACTGGCCTACACCGAGTCCTGACCTGAATCCTACAGAACACCTTTGGCACGTTTTGGAACGCCGACTTCGTGCCAGACCTCAACGACCGACATCGATACCTCTCCTCAGTGCAGCACTCCGTGAAGAACGGGATTGTCAGTCCCCAAGGAACCTTCCAGCACCTGACTGAATGTATGTCTGCGAGGGTCGAAGCTGTCATCAAGGCTAAGGGTGGGCCAACACCATGTTCAATTCCAGTATTACCGATGGAGGTCGCCACGAACTTGTAAACCATTTTCAGTCAGGTGTCCGGATACTTTTGGTCAAATAATGTATGTGAAATAATCTGTTTTGTTTCGGTCGCTATAGCAGGGATGACGGTTATCGCTGAAACAACTGGTTTTCGGCTATATGTTTTTTTTCTTTTCCAGCACACGCTTAACCTGACTGTTAAAATTGCTTAAAATAGTCGATTGCTGAAATGACCGAGTTTAGTTTTTTATTGCTATTTTTTCAGTTATAAATGTAGATATCAAACAAAGATTGAAAAATTCTTAGACTGCCTCAGACTTCTGCATTATAGCTTTCAGTACACCTAGAATAAAAGTGTCAAATAAAATAGATACATAAAAGAAAACTACGTCCATATTCCGTTCGCTGCTTTTCTCGAAAAGTAACGACAGGTTGAACACTACAAAAAATCACCAATATTCTCCTACTGATTCTAATGTTTTGAAACTGCTAAAAATTATGTTGTAATTAGAGTTGCGCTTACCAAAACTGCGATTCGGTAGTTTTGGTCGATTACATAAACACGTAGTAAATGATAACTGGTAGGGAAAGAAATATAAACAAAAGTATAATAAAGAAACTGGGGACCGACGACTTCTTTTTGTTTTGCACGTAATTAGAACCGCACAGCGTTAGATGTTAGTTCCTTGTGTATTTTATAGTCTTACACAATATAATTGCATTTTATAAGTACCATAATAAAAGTTAGTTGATCATGTAACTTCTGCACCTTTATGAAATCGAAGCAATTACTTTTGATGCAAAAAATGTACATATACAAACATAAAAACGTATTTAATTATTGTTGTTATTTTTTACTCAACAGAAGGTTCAAGGTTCATTGATAAATGCGAAAGTTGTTTATAAATAGCAGAAACATGTGTTATACATGATCGACGAAGTATTGAATCGATGTTTGATATATTTTTGTTTCGCAGTCTTTTTAATTTCAGTTTTTTTAGGAAATTGCTTTTTGCAATGCTATATGATAAATCTGTAACAGGCAGGAGAATGACTATGTAGGACAAAAATGTTCCATAGGTTACCTAGACTTTAGTATATCCCCAGCTTCTAGACAGTTCGCCACTTCCGGTTTTTAGGGGGCTGTAGTAAGACGCTCATTGCATATCTAAACATAGCGATCGTTATGAGGTAACGCCCAATAAGTATGCAACACACATGACATACACGTAACCCGGGTATGACCTTAACTGACCAAAGCTACAAGGAAAACTACCGTATTTTACATTTGCTTAGGATACTCTATAGTAGTTTCAAAACTGTAATTGTAATCGATAATAATAGAACTATTCGGGCATTACGAATAGTCAGTGCTAAACGACTAACACTGAGGTTGTAGAACTTTTCGTAATTTTTGAGGACATTTAGCGTTCATGAATGTGTAGCGTCTGCTCCATTCACAGTCACCATCTAACATTACGGTGTAGGTACCAAGATGATCTAAAACAGACCGAAACCTGTAATCTTCTATTTTAAAAAAGTTTATTGTGATTATGACAGTTCGTATTCATTTTCATTTTTCGTGTTATATAGCCCGTTGCCAAGGACTACAGACAGATGCAGTCATACTATGTAGACAATGGCAGCAGATTAGCTACTACCTATATTATTACAAACAATGAAGTGTTAAATTTTTAATTTATTACTGTTGCCTTAATTTCCTTTCTCTTTGATTATTTCATAGACATGGCAGACAAATAATAAGCTTTTGTGTAAAATTTGTGACACACTCTTTAATTATTTTGAAAGAAACCCCCATTTTATCATCAAATATATTTATTTACTTTTTAATGGTAATTTGTACACGATTGCTTATTTGGCGACGAAACTTAAACGCCCTTTCAAAAAATTCAAATGAACAATTTAGATAGTACACAAAATAAAATATTTACCAGGAACAATTATGTGGCAGTAGTTAAAAATCTAGTAAAGAATTAATCCATTGGCCAATATTTATTGTGCAATTTGTTCACAAATAGTCATTCTGTAATGTGTTAACCTGTAAATCGACTCCCTTCATCAGAAACAATATTCTTCAAAGTGGATACCAATCCTTAAAAAGCCACAGAAATTCCTACATTCAACAAATATTTTTGGGCTACAAATGACAAGCCTGGCCGACACTTTCTACTCTGCTCCCAAAACACAGAAGGACCACTGCTAATAGGTAGTAAAAAACAATAAATAATTATTGTCTCAGTATAAGGTGACCATATTTTTGAAACAAGAAAAGCGACATTTAACATTGCATAAAATTGTTTCGTCACAAATACGAACATTTAGAAACTAATAATAAACAAATAAATAATGTGTATCTTACGTGTATAGTAGCTCTAAATTCACTCCTTCGCTATCATCTGGAGCTATTATAGAGGATTTTAAATCTTCAGAACAGTCTTCATTATTACTTATGTCCTCATTTTAGCGTCCATTGTCCTTACCACCATTGGAGGTTGTAAAGAAGCATCGAACGTGAGTCCATTATCCGTATCTTCAATTGGAAAGTTGTCTATTATGTAAGCAACGAGACTGAAACGTATAAATAAGAGCGCAAAGAAAAGCCCGTACACTTCCATTTGCATTTGAAATAGCTGGATAATAATGGTTTTAGTCAGTCATGTCTTTACTAGCTCTCGCTATTTTACAGTCAATAGTTTTAATTTGACCGTCTTTCCATTCAAATCTGTAGCTCGTGGGTAGTCGGTAAGTCGAGGTTACGTATGTTCTTCGGGCCTAGGCTTAAAATGGCTGCTGTGTGGCATAGCGTGTGACGAACAACCAGTGCGCAAGAGTATAGTCAGGTCTTAACTGCATACTTTCATTATATGGTCCACACTCTCAAGCTAGGTCATTTGTGGGAGCCGACATTGTGCCAGAGTGTTTCCCTTATTAAATATAAAACATGAAGCCAAGTGGATGATGTTTTGTTGAGAGCTCTAATTACGAATAACTTAAAGATGTGCCTGAGTTTGTATTGATGGGTAGATAACACCTGAGAGCACACTCTCAACTCGTTTTCTTTTTCTTCCTGCATAATTTTTAAGGGCAGAGATTCAATAGATCTTGATATGCGGGGAGCTGTGGTAGTCTAAACTTTTGGAAGACGACAGTCAGTTTCGCCCCACTCTCGTATAGTGCTAGTGAACAGACTCTCGCTTCTGCTTACACGGCACGTAGTATTCGCAAAAGCTCTGTGGGTGAAAAGCTCTCATATGTATAGCTTAGCATTTGCGCAGTCAGCTGGCACTAGCTTCAATAGAAAATGGGCGTATATTATTTATGATACTTACGCGTTACGCAATACGATTAAATAGTAGTGTTCCATTTTATTTTGTAATTTATTTTCCCTTCTATACGGATCGAGCTAACCACCATGAGCAGGAGACAGAGAGATACTGCACGCCACTACGCTTTTGGAAGTGCAAAGCGTAAAGCAAGAGATGAAAAGGAAAGACATACGCTGTTAAATCTAAAACACGTAAACTGTCTGAGTTTTTTAATGTTCAGAGTGATTTTGTCGAATATACAGAAAATGAAGTACAAAATGCAAAAGCTGTAGTTGATGGTAAGGATGATAGTTATTTCAAAATTTTAAACATGGCTGAAGCAGCAACTGTCGAAAATCTTGACGGTAAATGATAACAACCAAACAGTTGCAGGACAAAGATTTATTGAAATCCTTGATTACGATTTCGGTATAGCTAAATATACCTTCATCAAAAGCAAAAATACACCTGAACAGGGAGATACCTTCATCAGCAAAAATCTTAGCAACGTAACTGAGATAACGGAAAACACTTATAGCCTTAAGTGCCATGAAAAATTACCAGAAACTTTTTGTCACTTACAAAAATCACATCCTACAGTGGACCTGCATCAGCGAGAGAGGGCACTTGTGGTATACAAAAGGCACTCGCGCGCATTCAGTAAAATCCATACCTATTAACAATGGATACGACCCTATGTTAATTGAGCAAATTGTTTGAAAAGAAAAACAGCTGTAAAATGTTCCACCTAAGGAGATAACAGGGCGATAAGGAGTGAGGGTAATAACTTTATTTCTATTCCATTTTTGGGGAACGTGTCATATAAGATAAGGAGAATTCTACAGAAACAATTCCCCCACCTGCCCTCGACTGTGGTATGTCATATTTGCCAACTTTCTAGTGCAATGTTCAAGTGAATGTTCAGTGTTGTTCGTCTATCCAAAGTGTTGCGAACAGAAATCATGCTGTCGCTGGGTGTGAATTTTATGTCTCTTGCGAACAGAAACCAGACTGTCGCCGTGTTTTTTAATTGTCTGTCTATTCTTTTACCTGTCTGCTTCATACGTATTTTACTAGTATCATCATCTCTTTGTTTCAATGTTTTAAGTTCCACGATTTTTTCCGCCATATTACCATTTAAGTCTCCGATTTTATCGCCACTTTTTATTATTTATTATCTTCTTCTTTTTAAAACAAATTCTGTAGGCTGAAGAGCGGCATACCAAGCTGCTGCCAGCCCGCCCCCTTCGGGGAGAATCGAAACTCAATAAAGAAACAAAAAAAAAAACAGAAACAATACGGTTACAGAGTTGCCTTCCCGTAGACAATAGCTTAAAATAAAGAGTGATTCATACTATTGGGGCACGGGAGGAGCTTTGCATTAGATCCGGAGTTTACAAAATTACTTGTAATGACTGCCCCAACTATTACGTTGGACAGACTGGTAGAACCATTAAAGTAAGGTATCAAAGAACACGTGCTAGGTAAAAATGGGGTAAACGTGTACAATTCCACGTTTGCTGAACATCTATTGTTCTTCCAACATACGCCATGTAAACTGGATGACGTAGAATTGCTACACGAAGTGAGTAAGGGTTACAAACTGGACCTGTTCGAGGAATTAGACATTTTCAAACATATAGCTCAAAAAATTGGATTTATTCTTAACGAACAGGTGCAGCTTAGAGAAAAAAATTTTGGGTAGTTTCAAACCCCTTCTTGCTCTAACGTAATATCGTCTGACTAGAAGCTAGTTTTCTTGTCTGTTGATGCTAGTGAGATGTTCCTTTCCTGTCTTGTTCGGATTTTACGTGATTTTGATGATTGTTGTTCGCGGCTTTTGGTGTGTATGTGTGGTTTAAATGTTTCGTTTATGTTCTTTATTCATGATGACAGATGGTTTCGATTTACTACAACATTTTGTACGTTTTCGCTGGCATGTATCCTAGCCTTTAATTTGCGCGAGATTCTCTCACATAACACTAGTGCCCTCTCTCGTTGGATATGTTCCTTAGCGCAAGCTTCGTCTGCTTGACACAAGGGTACAGGCAAATTGGTGTTCCTATTTTCTATTGTATGCAGGTGTTTTAAATGATTCTGATATGTTTTATTCATTAAGATAGAGGATTTGAAGTAGCATAACCTTTAAAATTTTGACGCGCATGAGTATGTATCCCGGGATTTAATGCACGCCAGTGTCTCGCGCATACTACAAGTACCCCCTCTCGGTGGAACTGTCTAACAAGGGGAGGCCGCCAATTGTGAAATTCAGATTCGATTCATACTGCGCATAATAAAAGCTCATGGCCAGAGGTGTAATGTGGCAAAGCACGAAGATGCACTTCTCAACAGTTGTCGAGAAAATCGACAGTTAAAAGAAACCGTTGCGGTGAAATACTCTCTACGATTAATAATTTTCCACAGCGTCGTGGCGCCGCGGTAAGCGCTCGGGTTCGTAATTCGAAGGTCGCCGGTTCGAATCTCGCGCCATGAAGTTTTTTTTTATTATTAGTTTTTTGTAATTCAAATTATATATATATATATATATATATATATATATATATATATATATATAAACTATTAATGAACTACTTATGCATGTTGGTGAAGGCGGATCGCTCTCCAATTGTACCGCCTCTATTTTTCCGTTTGTTTAACAGGGTGTACCAAAGCTCTCCCGTCCGCACTGATTTTCGACGATGTTATAAGTTGCGCTAGGGACCGCATCTACATTCTTTCGAAGTTAGCAGGCAACTACGCTGTTATGCGGCGGCTCGTTTCGGCCCATTCAACATCTGTCCTTCAAGTGTAACGAGCGAGTAACGGAGTTTATATTTCATACCTGCCACAGCAAGTTTGTGTTCGTGGGGTCTCTATTCTAATTCGAACTTTTGACTTACGCTACACGTATTCGTTTCGGAATATTGTTTCTACGTCTTCCGTTAACTATACGTGGTTAACATTATGAAGATAATTAATAACATTTGTGAAATACAACTTTGTTTGCGGAAAACATAATGATGTTCGAAGTCGCCAGTTTTTCCACGACAAACGACTTTCAACAACTTATTATATGCATAATTGTTGCAACTGATTGCCGGGAATTTTATATATATATATATATATATATATATATATATATATATATATGAATTACAAAAAACAAATACTAAAAAAAGTAGCATGGCGCGAGAATCGATCCGACGACCTTCGGATTACGAATCCGACCGCTTACCGCTGCACCACGACGGTATACAAAACTAGTAATCGTAGAGAGTATTTCACCGCAACGGTTTCTTTTAACTGTCGATTTTCTCGACAACGGCTGAGAAGTGCAATCTTGAATTTGACTGTGACGTCACGGGCAGGTGTGAGGGCTCACGCTTCATATCAGACGTGTTTGATTTTCAGTCGAGAGTTTGCCTCGTCTGTGGCTGTGTCGGATTACAACATCTAGTGCTACGAACAACAAGATGGCAACTAGTGCCATTAAAGGTCGTGTGATCAAGTTGCAAGACAGTGAAACTTTAGAATTTCTGGAACTTTACGTTACTGAGCAGGTCTTGTATGATGTAAGCAGAGAAGAATATAGAGACAGAGATGCAAGAATGGCTGCTGCCAAAAGAATTAGTCATGCGCTCCAAATTCCAGGATTCGGACCGAAAGAAGTAATTGTGAAATTTAAAAACTTGAGTAGTTCGTATTGTCAGGAACTGAAGAAAATAATCGAAAGCGAACGGTCTGGAGCTGGCACTGACGAAGTTTATAAACCGAAAATCTTCTGGTTTGACAAGATGAATTCTTTCATTCACCCATTCGTTCAGCAACGACCCACACTATCAAATCTGGTAAGTGAAATAAGTTTGTTTCCATATTTGAAATTTTATACATTTTCAAAATTGTTCCTTACATTTACATTATTACAACAGTTTTTATAATGATTATACAGAATAGTAGGTATATCATAGGAACTGTACCAGCTCCTTTTAATACAACAATATCTAGCACTGTAACAATACATTATTATGATAACATATATCTAGCAATGCATTTACGTTGTGACACATAGTAATTGAAGACAATCATGTACAAAATAACTGAGCACAATATTGACACTGATGTACTCTACGGTTCTGTATTTGGAGCGTCGCCGAGTAGTACATTTTGCCAGGGCACAGCACCTTCATTATTAAAGTAATCACGGTACTTATCCCGAATTTGTTGTGCCTGTCGATGTGGATGTCTGTTAGCAGTTTGCTCTGACCACTATGGGACTTAACTTCTGAGGTCATCAGTCCCCTAGAACTTAGAACTACTTAAACCTAACTAACCTAAGGTCATCACACACATCCATGCCCGAGGCAGGATTCGAACCTGCGACCGTTGCGGTCGCGCGGTTCCAGACTGTAGCGCCTACAACCGCTCGGTCACACCGGCCGGCGAAGTCAATTAAACCTCGTGAGATGTAGGCGGGATTCGTTTTCCGCAGCCAGTTGTACAACGAGCAGCAGGCTGGTACTACTTTGTCCACCGACTGTATTTTTAAAGATATTGGTTTTTCAAATACTCCAAATTTACTCACAAGTATACCGAAAGTATTTTCTACAACTCTTCGAGCCCTTCAAACTCGATAGTTGTAGATTCTTTCCTGTCGAGACATGTTACGCCGACTGTAAGGTTTCATCAGATAAGTCTTTAGCGGAAACGCATCATCCCCTACAATAATAAAATCACTTGGCATTGCAACGGAATTTGTCTCCAAAGCTTTGTACAATGAGCTATTTTGAAATATACCACCATCAGAATTTCTTCCTTTAGCTCCTACATCAGCATACAGGAAACAATAATCGGAATCAGCTAAAGGTAGCAATACAATACTGAAACCACTTTTGTAATTGTAACAATCAGATCCAGTAGCGGGAGAGGCACGAATGATAATGTGTTTTCCGTCCAAAGCTCCTGCACTGCCTGGAAAGTTCCATCGTTCTCTAAACCCATATTCTATATTTTTCCATTCATCTGAAGTTGCCGGCGCCTGAAACAAAATTAATGTTTTGATTGCAGGTGTCACCAATAAACACAAATGAACAATCACAACTGGAAAAGCCACAATCCCTATCTGTAGATTTAACTGCTGTTGACGATCTCAACGAGACCACGCCAAGCACATTACAGATTCCAGCATAAACTGAGACACCCAGGGCAGTACTAAAACGAAAAGTGCCTTCAAGTCCATCGCAGCCTTCATCATCAAAAAATCGGCGAAAAAGTTCTGCACGACTCCCAAGTCTTTTATTTTATTTTATTTTTTATTTTTATTTTTTTTTTCTTCCGTGCGCATTGAGAAATTAGAAGCTATTTGAAATCGTGCTGCAGTAATGAACCAAGAGGACTCCTACGACTATTTCGGAAAGTATGTTGCGTCAATGCTACGCAGTATTGGGCCACCAAATTGCCATGAGGCTTCAAGAGTCAATTACGTCACAAATAACAAATGCGATGTGCCCACCACCAACTCCCTCCAACCAATCAACACTACCAAGTGAGAGAGAATCAAATATATGAGTGCTGATTTCTCAGATTACTATTTATTTACAAATTTATAGATCGATCTTATTTTAGTACTCAAACGATTACTTTCTTTCTATGGTGGTAACATTTTTAATGATCTATATTATTATCTGATCAACCATTTTCGTATTATTGTTTCTTTCTATTCCTTAAATACTTAGACCTAGAATACTCGTACATTACTATGTTGAAAATTCAAATAAAATAATAAACGAAAAAGTTGTATACTATATGTTATTGTAATTACCTGTATATATTCCATAAATGCCTTGTGGACCGCTTCGCAGGTTTCAGGTATAAATTTACTAATTGTGTTCTTTGGAACACGAAATAAATATTCCAGACTTTTAAAAGAGTCCCCTGTGGCTAAACAGCGTAAAGTTACTTGAAGTTTAAATTTTGCTTTTACTGCTTGTCTCATATTAGTATCTGATTTTGAAATCAGAGGTGAAACGCGTTCCAAAAGGTAGTCAAACTGCGCCTGAGACATTCGTAATAAGTTTTTGAAATCTTCAGGGTAATGGTTTCTTAGTTCAATGTCAACCAAATTATGTGCCCTCGATGTTCTTGGAAGTATCCAGTTCCTGACCCACCATCGTCTTTTCTTCCGTTTTTCTTGAGGTTCCACCAACCGATTCATTCTCTGTGGCAAAAACCGAACTCACCAAACCAAAACTCTCGATAAGGAGCTCGTTCATGGCCGGCTTCGCGCGATCAACTGAATCACGCTTTCGTTGACACTCCACTCGGCGTGAACTGTCCACGCCCCACGACTGATGGTTTCACTCCTGTCATGGCACGAAATCAAGCACGAAAGCGTGGCACACATTCGTGCTCACGCCGTGTGGGAACCCAGCTGGATCTCAGCTATGTTGCTAAGAGTTTTGCTAATGAAGGTGTATTTTTGCTTCCGATGAAGGTATATTTAGATATACCGAAACCGTGGTCAAGGATTTCGATAAATCTTTATTCTGCAACTGTTTGGCTGGTCGTTTACTGTGAAGATGATAGTTATACTACAGAAGATTCATCAGAATATGCAACTTTTTCCGATGTAGTTACGTTTTCCACAAGTGATATAGCAACTGAACAGACGGCAAGCCTCCCCAGTTCAGCCATATCGTCTCCAAGCCCAACTGAATTGAAAAGCACAGGAAGTCCTATCGGCCCAGAGACCTCGTCTTCAAGGCAAGGAGAAGACGAAAAAATGTTACAGCCTTCTGACATTACTACATCTGGTAAAAGTGGAACACAAAGTGAAAGCAAAACGTATTCTAACGATGCTGGTGAGAGGCCAAACAACTATGATAGAGATTATTGGATTATGAAAGGAAGTAGCGAAGTTCAGCATATGATTCAAATGGCTCTGAGCACTATGGGACGTAACATCTATGGTCATCAGTCCCGTAGAACTTAGAACTACTTAAACCTAACTAACCTAAGGACATCACACAACACCCAGTCATCACGAAGCAGAGAAAATCCCTGACCCTGCCTGGAATCGAACCCGGGCGCGGGAAGCGAGAACGCTACCGCACGACCACGAGCTGCGGACTCAGCATATGAGCAGTAGTGTTTTGTCTTCAATGAAAATACATGAGAAGGAAAATATACCAATATTCTGTAGAAGGTCGTTTTTCATATACAAACATAAACGATCGAATAAAACTTACATGAGAGATTGGTTACGCCATTCAGAAGGCAAAGGGCGACTGTTCTGTTTTGTTTGAACAGTGGCAGATTCTGACGGCACGGCACTATTTACGAAAGACAGATTAGATGACTGGAACAATGTAAATATTTTGCTGAACAGACTTGAAGAAAGCAGTTCGCATAGAAAAGTGACAATTTCCCTGTTGGTTCTAAAAAACAAGAATGCACGTGTCGATTCTCAACTTGTAAGCCAATTTGAGAGCGAACAAAACTATTGGCGAACACTCTTATAACGAATTGTTGCAGTTATAAGTTTTTTAGCTGAGTGACGGCTAGCATTTCGTGGCAGTGATGAAATTGTTGGTTCATCCCACAATGGAAATTATTTAGGGTTATTGGAATTACTAGCCAAATTTGATGTGTTTCTGGCCCAAATTATACGTATTCATGCAAATAAAGGAAAGGGACATATGTCATATTGGTCAGAAACAATGTGCGACGAATTTATCCGTGTAATTGCATCAGCCATACTGGATCATATTATTTGCGAAATTAAGAGCTTCAAATACTATTCACTCTCACTGGACTCTATTCCTGATATGTCTAACGTAGACCAACTTACTCTGATAGTGCTCTACGTCCTACCATCCGGACCAGCGGAAAGATTTGTGAAGTTGTTAGATGTGGAAGGTCATACTGCAGAACAACTCTCCCAAAGCTTATCATCTTTTTTAACAGAGAATGGCATTAATATCAGAGATTGTAGTGGGCAAAGCTATGACAATTCCAGTAACATGAGTGGCAGGTACACTGGCTTGGAAGCACGAAATAAAGATATAAATAAGTACGCTGAATATATTCCTTGTATTTCACATTCGCTAAATTTGGTCGCCAAGTGTGCTGCAGAATGTTGTACAGAAACATCCATTCTCTTTGATTTCCCTGAAAGCCTCTATACATTTTTTTTCCTCTTTTACCTGTCGATGGAGCCTTCTTTTGAAAGCACTGAAAAATGATAGTACTAAAATGCCGATTTTGAAAAGGTTATCGGACTCTAGGTGCTCAAAAAATGGTTCAAATGTGTCTGAGCACTGTGGGACTTAACTTCTGAGGTCATCAGTCCCCTAGAACTTAGAACTACTTAAACCTAACTAACCTAAGGACATCACACACGTCCATGCCCGAGGCGGTCGCGCGCTTCCAGATTGTAGCGCCTAGAACTGCTCGGCCACTCCGGCCGGCTCTAGGCAGTCAGCCAGAGCTGATGCTACGAAGGCACTTTTGTGTGGTTTTCATGCAATCAAACAAGTTTTGGATGGCGTATCTACTAATATGCATCAGAAGGTAGAGTGTCGCAATCTGGATTACGGACTGAATTTGAAATGAGTAAGTTGGAACTGGAATAATGTATGTCGCATGAACAGAATCCTAAACACTTGCTGTGAATGCTTATCCAGATGATTTAGAAGAGTCGCTAGGTGACGATCTGGTACAGTTTGCTGAGCTGCTGAACACAGATATCGCTGCTGCCATTGGCAGAAAAAAGAACGAAGCTTTGGAACTACAAATTTACAAATTTTTAATGGAAAATTCGTTAGGATTGTGTTTTCCAATTGTAGAACTAGCCCCTCCACATTTACTTAAAGTATCTTTAATGATCACCAACTGCAGTAGACAACGTTCTTTTTCAGCATTAAAAATGGTGATATCAGCATTAAAAATGAATTAAGAAATACGAGGTGCTATCCAAAGTTTTCGGGACTGGTGCTGCCGTCTGTTGAGAATCTTACCTTTGGACTAACGGCCACCATCACCCTCGAAGTAGTTCCCATGCGCGCGTACACACCGGTCCCAGCGCTTCTGACACTGGTCAATCGTTTTCTGGAAGTCCTGTTCTTTGAGGGTGTTTATCACCGCCAGCGATACTTCCTGAATCCTCTCTAGAGTGTCGAACCGGCGGTCTTTCACCTTGAGTTTCAGGTTTGGGAATAACGCGAAGTCACAAGGTTCCAAATCTGGCGAGTACGCTGGGTGGGGTACAACCGCCATGTTGTTTTTTACCAAAAAATCCTGGTGAGCAAGGACGTTGCACAGGGCGAGTTGTAATGCAGCAGCCAGTTCCCTTGGCGCCAGAGTTGGGGCCATTGGTTGGGTGGTACGAATTCTTTGTGCACAGTTCCCTTGGTATCAAAGAAAACGATGATCATGCTCATCACATTGCTCTTCACCTGTCTCGCTTTTCTGGGTCTTGGAGAGCCCGGGCTCCTCCACTGGGGCGACTGTTGCTTTGTCTCTGGGTCCCCCACACACTGGTTGAATCATTGCAAGGGTCTCCGCAGCACTCTTCCCGAGATTCGCACAGAATTTTGTTCGCGGATCCATCGTAAAATCGCCAAATAGCAAACACAGAGTACTACGGAAATCACTGTGGACATGCAACACGTGCTCCCAGCTGAATGCCACTCCGCACGCTGACCCATCAGATTTGCAGCTCTCGCCACCTACCAGTACGGTTTTGCCGCAGTGGATACACCGGTTCCAGTGGGATCATCGAAGTTAAGCGCTGTTGGGCGTGGTCGGCACTTGGATGGGTGACCATCCAGGCCACCATGCGATGTTGCCATTTTTCGGGGTGCACTCAGCCTGGTCATGCCAATTGAGGAGCTACTCGACCGAATAGTAGCGGCTTCGGTCAAGAATGGGAGAGCGGTGTGCTGACCACACGCCCCTCCTATCCGCATCCTCCACTGAGGATGACACGGCGGTCGGATGGTCGCGGTAGGCCACTCGTGGCCTAAAGACGGAGTGGAGTAACTAGGGCCTCCTGTCAGGTAGACCGTTCGCCAGGTGCAAGTCTTTCGATTTGACGCCACTTCGGCGACTTGCGCTTCGATGGGGATGAAATGATTAGGACAACACAACACCCAGTCCCTGACCGGAGAAATTCTCCGGCCCAGCCGGGAATCGAACCCGGGCCCTTAGGATTGACATTCTATCGCGCTGACCACTCAGCTACTGGGGGCGGACAACGTCTAAATGACCTCAGTATAATGAACATTGAATACGATTTGCCCAGAGACGTTGATCTAACTTATTTCTAAATTTTCCGAAATTAAATCGAGAAAAGTTTATTTGTAACAATCTTGTAAGGGGATGCTCACCTGCGAGTTTCTTACTACTGGTACTATAGCCCCAATGCGGGTTTTCCCAAAGTTTCAAATCTTTATAAATTATTTTCACCATTTTTCCTAGTTTGCCTAGGGTACATGCTTTGCTCTACTTACGCTAATTTTAGCTTCGTTTAATTTTTGTTCGTCTACGCGGTTTTGACTAGGTTCAAATCTGCGGTGAAGCTCTCTTCACTGCTGGGGCAGCTTCCTAACACCCCTGTCGAACAACGGTGGAGCTTTTCCAGCCCTCAGAACTTTGCCTGGCACATAGCTTTTTAAAGCATATTGTACAATAAACTGTGTGGCTGGTCCCGGCGGAGGTTCGACTCCTCCCTCGGGCATGGGTATGTGTGTTTGTCCTTAGGATAATTTAGGTCAAATAGTGTGTAAGCTTAGTTTCAAAATGGTTCAAATGGCTCTGAGCGCTATGGGACTTAACATCTGTGGTCATCAGTCCCCTAGAACTTGGAACTACTTAAACCTAACTAACCTAAGGACATCACACACATCCATGCCCGAGGCAGGATTCGAACCTGCGACCGTAGCAGTCCCGCGGTTCCGGACTGAGCGCCTGAACCGCTAGACCACCGCGGCCGGCTGTAAGCTTAGGGACTGATGACCTTAGCAGTTAATTTCCGTAAGATTTCACACACATTTGAACTTGTTTTTTTTTTTTGAACAATAAATTTATCCATTTACGCTAAATATGTTCATTGGCGTTTATCTGGCAATTTCACTTTCAGAACTGAATGCTTGATGTCGACTGTTGAGGTAATGAGAATTCTGTTTCTTGTTGTACTTATTAAACATAAATATCACCATAGCTTCGTTTACATTGCTGTTATCACACGCATTCAGTGATATTGTGGCCTCCTTATGATAATTAATTCCATACTCTACCTTAACTGGGTCGAAAAGTTCGGCGTTGTTTGTAACCAGTAGATCCAAAATGTTGTCCTCTCTCTCTGATTAGGTGCTGAAGGTAATTTTCGGATTATTCATTTAGAACAGCTGCACACGATTCCCCACCGATACTACCCCCCTTAATCATTTGAGTCTCTTAGTCTACAAACGATATGTTAAAATCTCCCCCTAATGCTTTACGAGCGTCTTCTCCAACTTATTCCTGAAATGCTCCTCCACTACTGCTCGTAGGGCAGGGTATCTCTAAAAATTTCTGAGCGTCATGTTGGATCAACTTTAACACAAGTCTCCATCCGAATTATTTCGCTTTCGCATTGCTTACTAACTTGTATTATTTATTGCTATTAACACGCCCCTACACAAGTATTCATCCTAATATTTCCATATATATGAAAAAGTCATTGTCCCAACTGACTGATTCCCACACTGACTCGTCATTGCCGGCCGAAGTGGCCGTGTGGTTCTAGGCGCTGCAGTCTGGAACCGCAGATCGCTACGGTCGCAGGTTCGAATCCTGCCTCGGGCATGGATGTGTGTGATGTCCTTAGGTAAGTTAGGTTTAAGTAGTTCTAAGTTCTAGGGGACTAATGACCTCAGATTGAGTCCCATAGTGCTCAAAGCCATTTGACTCGTCATTGCGCACCACAATCCGCTAAGAATAGCAACTTGAAATATGGAGAGGCTATTGACCTTATACTGTAGGTGTCGTTTAAGGAGGGGTTTTACGAAATTCCACCCTTAAGGGCATGAAATAGGCGATGAGGTTTTTTGAAAATATGTCACTATTAAGGCAATTTTGAAGCTAGAGCTACGAAAATTTGCATTTCGTTTCCCGGTCAGGAACGAAGAAATATAAGTTTCAGCATTTCTGGAAAAGTTAACTCCTATGGAGTGAAATTGTGGGTGAAAGTATTCTGGAGAATAACCATTATTAAAGAACTACAATACTTAAGTATTTTTAAACCAACATATATGAAAATTGCTATTTGATTTCTTAATTAGAAATTAAAGAATATGTGTTTCAGTGTTTTTTGAAATTCAGTCCTTTACTGGCTGAAATAGGGGATGAAAGTTTTAGTGGCAATATTTCATTATGCAATCATTTTTTTTATCTAAATCTATGAAAATTTAAATTTGGCTTCTCTGTTAGAAATAAAAGAAATACACATTCCACTGCCATTAGAAATTCAGCCCCCAAGGAGGTGAAACAGGGAGTGACATTTGCATAGAAATATTTCATTGTGAAAACATTTTTAAAGCTAAATCTATGAAAATTGGTATTTGGCTCTCGGTTGGAAATGAATAAATATGTATTCGACTGTTTTTGGAAGTTCAACCCCTAAGGGGGCGAAACAGAAGCAGGCTGATTCACTGACTCATCATTGCCCAGCCCAAATCTCTAACGATATGAAGTTGGAGTTTCAAGAGTGTGTTGATCTTGTACTGTAGGGAACGTTAGAGAAGGAATTGTTCGAAATTCCACACGTCAGGGGGTGAATTAGAGGATGAAGGGTTTTTTGAAAATATATCGCTATTAACACAGTTCTGACGCTAGAACTCCGAAAATTGGTACAGTGGTACCTCGCTTAGCGAACACCACCCTTAACGCACAATTCGCTCAACGAGCAAAACAAATTGTAAAAAAAAAAAAAAAAAAATACTTGCTTAACGAGCTATGTTTCGCAAAACCAGTCACAACGATTTAGCGTGACGTCACTAGCCGTTGGCGCGCGGCGGGGAAACATTCAACAATATGAACATCTTTCATTGTTGGCAGCGGCATATGAACAATGTCTGTAGTATGTACAGCAGTCTGGGTTTAGCGCTCATTCTGCTAGAATGTTGGTGCAGCTTGTCATCACACATTTTTCTAAACTTGTGTTCACACAGTGTTTTTTGTGTGTGAAAATTTTAATAACCTCCGTAGAAATGTCCCTAAAGAAAAAACCGCAATAACAGGACCATAAGAAAAAGAAAATGACCTTAGAAATGAGACGTAAAATTACTGATAAACGCTTTGCTGATTTAGTATGCATAAACAGTTGGTCTACATCAAATATTTGCGGTACCCTCAAGAACAAAGAGATCCTTCAAAGGGAGTGAGAAGAGAGTCTAAACAACGGTTTCGTATTCTGGAGGATGTCGAAAGTTTGCTCTTATTAGGGGTAAATGAAAAGCAATTGCAAGGCGACACTATTAATGACAACATCATTGTGAGAAGGCGAAAATGATTTTCGCTGACAAGAAGACGCCAGGATCGTCAGCGGCCAAAGAAGTGTTTAAGCCAAGCTATATGTGGTTTGAGAAGCTTAAGAGAAGAACCGGCATCAACAGCGTTCTGAGGCACGGCAAACCAGCCAGCTCCGACATAAAGCTGGCAAAGAACTTCACAACAACTTTAAGGTGAGCGTAGATTCTGAGAATCGCAAGTCCAGAAGAGCAGATTAAATGTGATATGGAGGTCCATCAAAAGGCTTGGATGACACATAATCATTTTTGTGACTGGATCAATGAAGTGTGTCTGCCCCAATATCTGAGTGATCAGCTCGACGGAATGCTATGCTAAGGGGCCCAGGTTCGATTCGTGGCTGGTTCGGAGATTTCCTCCGCTCAGGGACTGGGTCTTGTGTTGTCTTCCTCATCATCATCTCATCCCCATCGACGCGCAAGCCGCCGAGGTGGCGTCAAACCAAGACTTGCACCAGGCGACCGGTCTACCTGACAAAAGGCCCTCGCCACACGACAGTTAAATGTAATGAAGTGTTTCGTCCTTTGGTGAGAATATACAATACTGGCCATTAAAATTACTACACCAAGAAGAAATGCAGATGATAACGGGTATTCATTGGACAAATATATTATACTACAACTGACATGTGATTACATTTTCACGCAATTTGGATGCATAGATCCTGAGAATTCAGTACCCAGAACAACCACCTCTGGCCGTAATAAAGGCCTTGATACATCTGGGCACTGAGTCAAACAGAGCTCGGATGGCGTGTACAGGTACAGCTGCCCATACAGCTTCAACACGATACCACAGTTCATCGAGAATAGTGACTGGCGTATTGTGACGAGCCAGTTGCTTGGCCACCATTGACCAGACGTTTTCAATTGGTGACAGATCTGGAGAATGTGCTGGCCAGGGCAGCAGTCGAACATTTTCTGTATCCAGAAAAGTCTGTACTGGACCTCCAACATGCGTTCGTGCATTATCCTGCTGAAATGCAGAGTTTCGCAGAGATCGAATGAAGGGTAGAGCCACGGGTCGTAACACATCTGAAATGTAACGTCCACTGTTCAAAGTGCCGTCAATGTGAACAAGGGGTGACCGAGACGTGTAACCATTAGCACCCCACACCATCACGCCAGGTGATACGCCAGTGTGGCGATGACGAATACACGCCGGCCGATGTGGCCGATCGGTTCTAGGCGCTTCAGTCTGGAACCGCGCGATTGCTACGGTCGCAGGTTCGAATCCTGCCTCGGGCATGAGTGTGTGTGATGTCCTTAGGTTAGTTGGGTTTAAGTAGTTCTAAGTTCTAGGGGACTGATGACCTCAGATTTTAAGTCCCACAGTGCTCAGAGCCATTTGAACCATTTGAGGAATACACGCTTCCAATGTGCGTTCACCGCGATGTCGCCAAACACGGATGCGACCATCATGATGCTGTAAACAGAAACTAGATTCATCCGAAAAAATGACGTTTTGCCATTCGTGCACCCAGGTTCGTCGTCGCAGGCGCTCCTGTCTGTGATGCAGCATCAAGGGTAACGACAGCCACGGTCTCCGAGCTGATAGTCCATGCTGCTGCAAACGTCGTCAGACTGTTCGTGCAGATGGTTGTTGTCTTGCAAACGTCCCCATCTGTTGACGTGGCTGCACGATCAGTTACAGCCGTGCGGATAAGATGCCTGTCATCTCGACTGCTAGTGATACGAGGCTGTTTGGATCCAGCACGGCGTTCCGTATTTCCCTCCTGAACTCACAGATTCCATATTCTGCTAACAGTCATTGGATCTCGGCCAAAGCGAGCAGCAATGTCGCGATACGATAAACCGCAATCGCGATAGGCTGCAATCCGACCTTTATCAAAGTCGGAAACGTGATGGTACGCATTTCTCCTCCTTACACGAGGCAAGACAACAACGCCGGTCAAATGCTGTTTGTGTATGCGAAATCGGTTGGAAACTTTCCTCATGTTAGCACGTTGTAGATGTCGCCACCGGCGCCAACCTTGTGTGAATGCTCTGAAAAGCTAATCATTTGCATATCACAGCATCTTCTTCCTGTCGGTTAAATTTCGCGTCTGTAGCACGTCATCTTCGTGGTGTAGCAATTTTAATGGCCAGTAGTGTATTTGCTTGGGATAAATCTGCCACCTCATATCTTGTTTGTTATGGACAACGCCCTTGCCCGTTCTCCATGCCTATAAAACCACATGCTTGAAGAATTTCAATTCATGAAGATCCAATTTCTGCTTCTCAACACCACTCCGTTACTCCAGCCTATGGGCCAGCAGATTATTTCTAACTTTAAGAAGCTCTACACCAAAGCACTCTTCGAGCATTGTTTTGAGTTGACTGAAGCCACCAATCTCACTTTCAGAGAGTTTTGGAAATATCATTTCAACATCGTTGCCTGCGTCTAGACGATCGAAAGGGGTGAGAAGGGGTTACCAAAAGAGCTCCCACTTCCGCTTGGAAGAATCTTTGGCCAGAGTGCTTTGCCGAATGTGACTCTGAGGCATTTGAGTCAGTACTTGTGGAGCCAGTAGTCGACGAGGTTGTTCTTTGGCCAAGAGCGTGGGACTGGAAGCAGATAACAACGATCACAGCCAAGAAATGACCACCGAAGATCTTATGGAGTTGCAATACGTTTCACAGCACGAGTTGTGAAGAAGAGTTTTTCGGAGGTGGAGGAGGAGGCGGTAACAGCAAAACACCAACCTTCTGGCGCAATAAGAGAAATGATGAAAGCACGGGACTGGGTTGGATCGAACATTGTAAATTATCACCCCAATAAGGTAGTGGAGAAGAAATAAAAACTTTGAGGTTCACCGATGAAATTGTAATTCTGTCAGAGACAGCAAAGGACTTGGAAGAGCAGTTGAATGGAATGGACAGTGTCTTGAAAGGAGGATATAAGATGAACATCAACAAAAGCAAAACAAGGATAATGGAATGTAGTCGAATTAAGTCGGGTGATGCTGAGGGAATTAGATTAGGAAATGAGGCACTTAAAGTAGTAAAGGAGTTTTGCTATTTGGGGAGCAAAATAACTGATGATGGTCGAAGTAGAGAGGATATAAAATGTAGACTGGCAATGGCAAGGAAAGCGTTTCTGAAGAAGAGAAATTTGTTAACATCCAGTATAGATTTAAGTGTCAGGAAGTCATTTCTGAATGTATTCGTATGGAGTGTAGCCATGTATGGAAGTGAAACATGGACGATAAATAGTTTGGACAAGAAGAGAATAGAAGCTTTCGAAATGTGGTGCCACAGAAGAATGCTGAAGATTAGATGGGTAGATCACGTAACTAATGAGGAAGTATTGAATAGGATTGGGGAGAAGAGAAGTTTGTGGCACAACTTGACTAGAAGAAGGGATCGGTTGGTACAACATGTTCTGAGACATCAAGGGATCACCGATGTGGTACTGGAGGGCAGCGTGGAGGGTAAAAATCGTAGAGGGAGACGAAGAGATGAATACACTAAGCAGATTCAGAAGGATGTAGGTTGCAGTAGGTACTGGGAGATGAAAAAGCTTGCACAGGATAGAGTAGCATGGAGAGCTGCATCAAACCAGTCTCAGGACTGAAGACCACAACAACAACAACAAGGTAGTGGCTACACGCACTACAAATTTATTTGACGACATTACTGTGTCGCATTTTCGGCAAGTGTTGAAGCGTCGGCAGAAACAAATGACTGTAGATAGCTTCCTAGTAAAAAAGAGTTATTGATGTATCGTTAATAACAAAGTGCATTATACTGTACGTATAATTTTCTTTCAATAAATGGTATGAATAAGACAAAACTTTTAGTACTTTTTCTGCACGGAACGCACTATCGTATTTTACATTAATTTGTAATGAATAAACTGTTTCGCTTAACAAACACAACAAGTGAGCTTCTGGAACAAATTGAGCTCGCTAAGCGAGGTTTCACTGTGTTTAGTTTCTCAGTCAGGGTTATACCATGTTGAGGGGCACTTGTGTGGAGTTTCTGTCAATATCCTGTAAAATCGGGTCCTTCAAATGTGCTATGCGCACAGTTCGCCCCCTCCCTGCTCGTTCGCCTATTTTAATGGACCCACGATCAAACGAACGTCCAATAATGCCTTGAAATGTTGGTGTAATGTGGTTGGTGTCTGTGAGGGTCGTTGTTTTGGTATAGCCGTGCTGCCTCTCGACCGTTTCCATCTGCTTGTCGCCGGCCGGAGTGGCCGAGCGGTTAAAGGCGCTACAGTCTGGAACCGCACGACCGCTACGGTCGCAGGTTCGAATCCTGCCTCGGGCATGGATGTGTGTCATGTCCTTAAGTTAGTTAGGTTTAACTAGTTCTAAGTTCTAGGGGACTTATGACCACAGCAGTTGAGTCCCATAGTGCTCAGAGCCATCTGCTTGTCCGTACACATACACCATCTCTAGGGTGACCAGACGTCCGGATCAATCCGAACATGTCCTCCTTTGTAGCTCTTTGTCCGGGGTCCGGGCGGATCTTTACAGTGTCCGGCTTTTTTGCAAAGTTGAGCGTAATACAGTCAAATTTACAATTCGTCCCGTTCTATAGCTCTTTTCTTAATACTTTAACTATTGGAACAGCCTTCGTGATAAACAACGCACGAAGGCGGTGTTAGTAGGTGGCACCAGGATCGTCGATGTTATCGTTGATCGACCTATAAGCGAAAGCATTATATCGATTATTTAAAATTTTCGTTTCGTACCTTCGCTTTGTATTGGCTTGGCTCCGTGCAGTGCACGTATGATTTGTGAGTGTGATTTTTAACCGAGTGAGTTACGTAAAAATACTTGGCTATGCCTAAACGAAAGTGTACATTTTCTGCATAGTCAATCAATTTATTTGTATTCGGAAGGTTAAAGTGCAGCTTACATGTCGTCAGCTGCTGCTTGAATTGTAGATGTTGGTAGCTGGTGCGTCGAATGAAGGGAGGTGAATGCTCTTACGTTTTTCGCTTTGTAAATAATTCCGTGTTGTTGACATAACAAAACAATTGACGCCACACTGTCACCACAATCAATGTTTTTAATTTTTATTATATTGCTCAGTTAACCACCACCTGACCATCAGTAACAATTAACTACTAGTTTTACCGGTAATTCCCGGCACTCACGTGACTTGTCCAAAGCTGACGGGTGGTATCCTCATCTGCAGTTGACCATTTGATGTGTCCTCTTTTTTCGTCCTTTGAAGCTGTTTGTCCTCCCTTTTAAACAACTGCATCTGGTCACCCTAACCATCTCGGCTTGTTCCCGACATGAATATGGGACCATTTTGCTGCTTACAGTGTGCTGCATCAATTACACAGCCTGCAACACACAACGAACACACGGCACATGGTCAGAGGAACTGTCATTTGTCAGCTGCATCTGCCGTGGCAACGACGCAGTTACGGACAAATGTTCATAGGACATTTTTTCCTCTGTTTCCAGTTAGGAATTTGTCCCTGCAGTTTGGCGGTTTTATTGGAGTTCAACCTGTATAGAAGGCTGTGAGCAATCAAATGGGACGGCGTATGTCTATAGGCAACACAGCGTGTCTGTTGCTCGTTATCAAATCAAAGCACCAACTTCTCCATTCCAAGAATGTCTAAAGTACGTATTTGTGTTTTCTTACACATCATAGACATTGTTCTGCTTACTTGTACAAAATTTGTATGTAGTGGGACGTATATGACCCAGAAAACCTTACAGAATGTTAAAAAAAAAAAAAAAGAAATGGCGTGTGGTATGTCAAAGCCATCTTTAAATATTATGTTGGAAACTCGTATGCGATGTTTCATCTTTTCCATAGACAGAAGAATAAATGTGTTTTGATACTGATTTGTTATACTTTTTTCCTTAATCGTCCTCTAGATAAAATTATCTAAAATTAAAAATTTAGCTCTCAACATCCTAGGTTGACATGAAAACATCACTCAAGTTAGGTTCGTGGGCCAAATGTGTCCCGCTTCGCCGATTTTCAAAATCGGTCAGCTTAAGATATTTTTGCTTGTGAAAGTGTATTATTTATTGCACAGAAAGACAGATTTTGACATTTTTATTTTTCAAACATGTACAAAATAAATTTTAATTATTTAAGAGTTAATGTGGATTCCGAACCACGACGGAACTCTGCATTTTTCGCATCAAATCCTAGGATTTGCTCTGGATCGGACCCATGACCTTTGTATTTGTAGAGTGGCACTTTGCCAATTTTTTTTTCTAAATGGCTAAATTTTTCGCCTCTAAATTTAAGTATAAACTTTAATGGACACATGAAACCAAAACCAACTTCTTCTTTTTGAGGGTATGTTATAATTCAATTCGTGGCATTTTAGAATCAAAATTTTGTTCTCACTGAAGTGAGGGAACTGACATATACTTCTACATAAACTTCAGACTTCCTCTGAAAGAGCAGTTGTAGGCTCTTCAGTTTGGAACCGCGGGACCGCTACGGTCGCAGGTTCGAATCCTGCCCCAGGCATGGATGTGTGTGATGTCCTTAAGTTAGTTAGATTTAGGGGACTGATGAGCTCAGGAGTTAAGTCCCATAGTGCTCAGAGTCATTTTCCTCTGAAAGAATTTGTTTGGTGTTTTCCTTTTCAAATATCATTGTTTTTATAAAAAGTGTATGAATGGGCCGAATTTTCCTTTTTATGGTTGTTTCTGACCTTTCTTGGTGCAAAGATAGTTTGAATTGTGTTACAGATTCACCTCCATCGTTGATGACACAGTTTATGTAGCAATATGTAAGCTACAAGACATTGTAATTCTGTCAGAGACAGCAAAGGACTTGGAAGAGCAGTTGAATGGAATGGACAGTGTCTTGAAAGGAGGATATAAGATGAACATCAACAAAAGCAAAACAAGGATAATGGAATGTAGTCGAATTAAGTCGGGTGATGCTGAAGGAATTAGATTAGGAAATGAGGCACTTAAAGTAGTAAAGGAGTTTTGTTATTTGGGGAGCAAAATAACTGATGATGGTCGAAGTAGAGAGGATATAAAATGTAGACTGGCAATGGCAAGGAAAGCGTTTCTGAAGAAGAGAAATTTGTTAACATCCAGTATAGATTAAAGTGTCAGGAAGTCATTTCTGAATGTATTCGTATGGAGTGTAGCCATGTATGGAAGTGAAACATGGACGATAAATAGTTTGGACAAGAAGAGAATAGAAGCTTTCGAAATGTGGTGCTACAGGAGAATGCTGAAGATTAGATGGGTAGATCACATAACTAATGAGGAAGTATTGAATAGGATTGGGGAGAAGAGAAGTTTGTGGCACAACTTGACTAGAAGAAGGGATCGGTTGGTACAACATGTTCTGAGACATCAAGGGATCACCGATGTGGTACTGGAGGGCAGCGTGGAGGGTAAAAATCGTAGAGGGAGACGAAGAGATGAATACACTAAGCAGATTCACAAGGATGTAGGTTGCAGTAGGTACTGGGAGATGAAGAAGCTTGCACAGGATAGAGTAGCATGGAGAGCTGCATCAAACCAGTCTCAGGACTGAAGACCACAACAACAACAACATGTAAGCCTCGTGATTAGTCTCGTCTTTGAAACAGGGAACGTTTTGAAATCCGTGTGCAGTATCCTCTTGGTGTTATTTTCAGCCGTCGTTGTCGTTAATAACACTGCACATTTAAATTTAATCCACTTCCGTAAGCCTAGCATGAGTGAACAGCCAACTGCTCGGTGCAGCACTGTGTCAGTGAAGCCACAGTGTTCACAATAAGGGTTTACCGCAAATGGCAGATGGTGTCACCGTGATGCTGTCGGAAATACACTCGCAATCGCGATAGGCTACAATCCGACCTTTATCAAAGTTGGAAACGTGATGCTACGCATTTCTCCTCCTTACACGAGGCGTCACAACAACGTTTCACCAGGCAACGCCCTGTTCAAATGGTTCAAATGGCTCTGAGCACTATGGGACTTAACACCTATGGTAATCAGTCCCCTAGAACTTAGAACTACTTAAACCTAACTAACCTAAGGACATCACACACACCCAGTCATCACGAGGCAGAGAAAATCCCTGACCCCGCCGGGAATCGAACCCGGGAACCCGAGCGTGGGAAGCAACGCCCTGTCAACTGTTGTTTGTGTATGAGAAATCGGCTGGAAACATTCCTCACGTCAGGTGTCGCCACCGGCGCCAACCTTGTGTGAATGCTCTGAAAGGCTAATCATTTGCATATCACAGCATCTTCTTCCTGTCGGTTAAATTTCGCGTCTGTAGCACGTCATCTTCGTGGTGTAGCAACTTTAATGGCCAGTAGTGAATCTTAAACTAGTAACATTGTTTAGTTGTATACATGTAATAGTTGGGACTGGTAATAATAAAATGTTTTTGTGCAAGCAATGCATTGCATTGGGATCGATAGTCAATTGCTGGGGCATGACAATATTTGCTGAATTTGCCAAAATCCCGATTTCAAATCCAATGTGGAATAAATAGCAGTACCATGAAATTTCTGAAGAAGTTCTTCTGGTTTCTGTGAGCGATCTGTTTCATTAATAATAATGTCGTTGACATGACGCGAATCAAGTACGAGGCGAAGTGAGCCAACCTTTTTCGTAACAATATGGAGCGGGTTTATGTACGGACCAACTGCCGGGCCGGCCAGTGTGGCCGAGTGGTTCTAGGCGCTTCAGTCTGGAACCGCGCGACCGCTACGGTCGCAGGTTCGAATCCCGCCTCGCGCATGGATGTGAGCGATGTCCTTAGGTTAGTTAGGTTTAAGTAGTTCTAAGCTCTAGGGGACTGATGACCTCAGAAATTAAGTCCCATAGTGCTCGGAGCCATTTGAACCATTTTGAACTAACTGCTGGTTCAATAATACCTTGGTCCAGCATAGCTTGTAATTCTTTCTTAACTTGTTCTCTGTTAATATATGGAATAGGATAATGTTTGGCTTTAAATGTGTCGTGCTGTTTAACTTGAAATTCATACATAGAACCGGACATAGTACCAGGGATGTTGTCAAAAACTGGAGCTTGCTGTAAAAGAAATTTGCGTAGCTCTGTACATTCGTCGTCTGTATTTGCACTGCTCTGTTTTACTTTCTCTGAAATCATTTTCATAACGTCATAGTAGGCTCCGTCTGGTGTATTGTAGTTGTGTACATACGTTATCTGTGAACAATATGGAATCACAGTTTATGTAATGCGATGTAGAAATGACCTCTGTTCGATCAATTGCCTGTTCTTCTGCAGATAAAGCGTGCTGAAATTCTAATGCCAATTGTACCTTTTCATCCTTTAACATTAAATAGGAATTTTGAAAGTCAATAATTGCATCGGGTTAGATCAAGAAATTCGTACCTAAAATAATGTCTGTTGTCAATAACGGAACAATCCAAAAATTTGTGTGGAACGTATGACCTGCAATACAAAATGATAAGTGTGTCTGTAATTTCACATCTACTCCTTTGCCAGATACTGCTCCTTTTACTTTAGTTTTTCCCAATGGTAACGTAGGATAGGTGTTCTCATTGTTACATTCGTTGAAAGTTTCTTCATTTATACCTGACATAGGTGATCCTGAATCGATTACTGCTGAAAATGTGGATGATCCAATCATTACTTCAATAACAGGGTGGAAAATGGTTTTTTGTATAACTGGTTTTTCATGTAAAAGTGTGTCTCAAATGTCGTCAAAAGTAATATCATTTTCGTGAACAATATTCTGTGTATCAAAAGTATCGCTTACGTTGCTGGAAGATGCAACCTGTACCGTATCTAGTCAAATTCTTTCTGACGTGCTGTTATTTGCAGGAGGATGCTGTGGCATTTCGACTATTTGTACTGTTCTGTTACTTCGTCCTGACGTATTACGTTGGGGATGATATCGACTGTCTGGTTCATTCATGATAATCTGTTGTTGTGGATGATTCTGTTGCTCATAAAACCTACTGTTATTAAATGTACGCTGAAAAGTGTGCTCATTACTTTTACGTCTGTCATTATAGTCATTACTATACGGAGCGTTGTGATAGGAATTGAAATGATGTGTCTTCTGTACGTAGCGATTTCCTTGTTGCTGTGCGTTACTATTTATTGGAGCTGACGCTAAACTTGTAGGCAGCGGAGCATTAAAGCTTGGTTGACCTTGCACATTATTTGTTGGTTAGGTATGCTAATTGGATGGTTTTGTTGTTGTGGGGAAATCCATCTATTGTTGCCAAAATGTGTTCGCTGTTGCTGATAATTTTGATGATACTGATAATTAAAATTTTGTCTGCTATTAAAGTTCTGGTGGTTGTCATTCCTGGAGCGTCTAATGAAAACTGTCACTTTCAGGTAAAACTTGTCATATCAGGTTTTCTTTACTCATTCCTAATCCTATATTGATCGATAGTTGAAGAGTTGTTTTGATAGATATAAATGATAGTAAAAGAGTAGGCAGTAGTGCAGAAAACTAAATAAGAAATAGCACCACTACGGCTCGGGGCCCTGTGCATGCTACAGCACATATTCATCGAAGTGTAATGAATCCCCTGAGGTCAAAAGCTGAAAATAAATTTTAGTTTCTGCATTACAGGACAAGCCGGTGGAAATGCAAAAGCAAATTGTTGTATCCAATCCAAGGGGTGAATCTGTGTTCTATCATTTTAAATTTCCTAACGAATAGAAAGTGCTTGTAATCGAAATGATCGTCTTTGAATGTCTGAGCAGGTTCAGGATTGTATGATAATCTGTTTGTCTGTGTCTGTTCGGAATCTAACTCACGTACTCTCTGTAAATTACTTAAGTTATACTGGCTGTGTGAGTGTGACAAATGTTCAGAATGTGGCATACGCTGTGACGTGTTAGAGGCTGAAACATTTTTCATTTCTGTCACTTCTTGCTGTAAAGATGACAATTTTCTATGCAATGTATTGTTGGATGAACCTATCTCACTGATTGTCTGCTGTAAATTTTGGAATTCGGATGTTTGATTGAACGAAATTTGTGACGTATCGTCTGATTTGGTGTCATTGTTATTTTCGACAACGTCAATACGACTAGCCAATTCATCATATTTTTCAGTGAGTGCTTTTACCTGATCGTCATTTTTAGTGTCACAACCATTCATTTGTTTCTGCATTTTGCATGTGGTTTTGTTCAATTTCTTAACACCTGCTTTAATGGCATCGGGATCCTGTATTAATTCCAATTGTTAAAGTTTGTTGGTCACTGTCTGAAAGTCTACTGTGTATTTATTTTCCAAAGCCTGAATATCAGTGTCTGTTTTTATTTTTAGATCGGAGATTTCACCATGCAATTCAGTGTTCAACTGTTTGATAGTATTGATTTCGTCTGATACTGTAGCAAAGTTGTGTCTACGTATGTTTTTGCTTTCATAAACAACTTTCGCTTGTCTTCTTGTCTCTGTGCAGTAATAATTGTTTCCATGACTTGTTTCTTTACTTTGTTCTGTTCCTGTATGAATTTACGGTATCGCGTCTCACTGTTTTGTAAGTGGCGATTAAAACGTTCGTCAATTTGGCTGTTCGGTTGTTCAAATTTCTTGTCTACTTTCGCATCTAGTGTGCGTGAATGTTCTGCTGACATTAAACTCGTCGCGTAACTGTGTTACGTTCTCTGAACATTGTTTAGCAACTGCACTAATTTCATCTCTAAGTAATTTTGTTGTGGCTGCAAGTGTATTACGTAACTCTTGTGCAACGGATCTAATTTCTTCACCACTATTCCTAGCACAAACCTTAATTACCTCACGTAACTGTTCTTTGGTATCATGACATTGCACAGCAACAGCTGTAATCTGTTCACTAAGTTGTTTGTAACTGTTGTCTTGATTGCCATTAAGTTGCTTGAAATTGTTGTCTTGTTTTTCATTCGACTGTTTGAGATATTCATTAAGTTGTAGCAAGACTGCCATAACTTAATCCATGCCAAAATTAGCGACTCTATTCTCTGTACTGTGTGATGGTGTATCTGCATTTGTCACGTTTTGTGTAACCATTTGGTGATTGTCTGATTCTTGAAAAGGTTTGCCAATTGGATGTCCACTGTTGGTCACTACATCTGAATCAAATAAATCTGACTTATTTTGAGTACATTGTTCATCTTCATTAGAAACATTTAACTGTTCACTGTGTAAATTTTGCAATCAGTTGTGTCAAACTGGGCAGCGTTCACTGTCGTTAAATTTAATTTGGACATAATTGAATTTGTTCATCGTTTGGATTAAAATCATTACTGGTGGTCGGTACGCACTGATTATCTGTATTTGGATGATTATAATTATGATACTGAGTGTGCTAGTATTATGAGTCAAGTCGCCCTTTTCACTCATTGTGCATCGCGATGTACTGTTAAAAACTTTTCGCGGCATTTTCACAAGTCAAAGGTAAGCACAAAATCAAACAAAGACAAAGAAAAATGGAACAAATACAATAACAACAAAGAGCAATAAACTGCCGATGATCTGCGAAAGAGGGAATGACAAATCAGTAAATGCGTTGTGCCAGATGCAAACTACATTTAACGGTAGGTAAATAAGGGCAGATATATAACTGACTACTTCTCAGAAAGTCACAAAAAAAATACGATCCTTGCCGGTTGGCGGTAAGTGTAACGTCCCAACAGAAAAAATGTATAAAGGGTGATTCAAAAAGAATACCACAACTTTAGGAATTTAAAACTCTGCAACGACAAAAGGCAGAGCTAAGCACTATCTGTCGGCGAATTAAGGGAGCTATAAAGTTTCATTTAGTTGTACATTTGTTCGCTTGAGGCGCTGTTGACTAGGCGTCAGCGTCAGTTGATGCTAAGATGGCGACCGCTCAACAGAAAGCTTTTTGTGTTATTGAGTACAGCAGAAGTGAATCGACGACAGTTGTTCAGCGTGCATTTCGAACGAAGTATGATGTTAAACCTCCTGATAGGTGGTGTATTAAACGTTGGTATAAACAGAGAATGGGTGTTTGTGCAAAGGGAAAAATTCTGGACGGCCGAGAACGAGTGATGAAAATGTAGCACGCATCCAGCAAGCATTTGTTTGCAGCCCAGGAAAATCGACTCGCAGAGCTAGCAGAGAGCTGCAAATTCCACAATCAACTGTATGGAGAGTCCTACGAAAAAGGTTAGTTATGAAACCTGAACGTCAACTATCCGAGGCGATGGATCGGCCGCCAGGCAGCCCGTGACAGAACACTTCATCACTGGCCTCCAAGAAGCCCTGATCTTACCCCCAGCGATTTTTTCTTATGGGGGTATGTTAAGGATATGGTGTTTCGGCCACCTCTCCCAGCCACCATTGATGATTTGAAACGAGAAATAACAGCAGCTATCCAAACTGTTACGCCTGATATGCTACAGAGAGTGTGGAACGAGTTGGAGTATCGGGTTGATATTGCTCGAGTGTCTGGAGGGGGCCATATTGAACATCTCTGAACTTGTTTTTGAGTGAAAAAAAAACCTTTTTAAATACTCTTTGTAATGATGTATAACAGAAGGTTATATTATGTTTCTTTCATTAAATACACATTTTTAAAGTTGTGGTATTCTTTTTGAATCACCCTGTATAATAAATACTTATAACATTCACATTTAGTGTAACCTCGCAATAATAACATGACTAACCTTCCAATATTAAAAAAAATGTGACTCATATATAACCTTTCAATAATTAACTGACTGTCAATCTAAACTGGTAAATTTGGACGTCAGCAGTGCTGCGTCATGGCCCTGAAAGATCATTCTGAATAAATTGAAAATTCTTACCTCAGTGAAGTCGCCGGATAATATCTGCTCCTATAAGAATTTTTTCTGACATAGCCCAGTGCAATGCTGGTCGCTAGATTTGTCATGTATAAAAAGAAACAACTGATTTTTCTTTACAATAATAGGGATGACCATGGATAGTAGAAATTAGTAAATTCTTTCAATTCAGATGAATGATTGTCAAAAGTTAATTTTTATAAGAAAGATTATTATTAAAAGATTTTTTAAAAACATTTACATGGGACTTGATATGACAATAGTACAAATTAAGTTGTAACAGATATTCGCGCGGCTGCATTTACATTATAGCCTGCTACATCGCTCAGGCACGACCGGCCCAACCGCCCGACTGCCAGCTACCACTACTACTGCCGACACGGCCCCTACTGCAGCCGACACGGCTCCTACTGCTCTGCCATTCTATTATAGTTTACATATCGCAGACAGCGCGTGAGCAATCCATCGAAATTACATCTGCTCTAGTGCGCTAGCAATAAATTCCTTAGTCAAGGACCTCTTACAGCGTTTATCTCGAAATGACATAATTTTTATCGCCCGGTATTGTAACTTCAAATCTACTGAACCGATTGGCATGATTCGTTGTTTCCGACGAAGCCAACTAAATTGTCTAGGAGTTGTACCACTTTTATTCCGATTCATCAACTATAAATATTTTTACTTGGCCGACGAAATCGAAAAATCGATGAAAAAAACACTATTTTTTTTCAAATGGCCGCCATTTTGTTTCCTATGGTTCAAGAACTTAAGCGAGGTACAACTCCTAAAGAATCTTATATACTTCGCTAACGTCAACTCAATTTTGATTCCAGATGAGCCGGCTGACCTGTGGCATACCGCCCGTGGAGGTCTACATCGAAATTTTGTTTCGTTCCGACGGCACTTCCGCCTATGCTCTTCGACATTTCCGGTCGAAAAAATTCCAGTTTGTAGAGGAAATATCAGTAAACATTTTGACGAAATTTGACATTGATACCTATAACACACCCCGATAAAAAATCTCGAAGAAGATGCTTTTTTCGGGCCAAAAATAGTAAACCTCTCCTTAACGTAACATTTTGGACTCCAGCTATCTGGTCGGCCAGGGTGACCGAGCGGTTCTAGGCGCTACAGTCTGGAACCGCGTGACCGCTACGGTCGCAGGTTCGAATCCTGCCTCGGGCATGGATGTGTGTGACGTCGTTAGGTTAGTTAGTTTTAAGTACACTACTGGCCATTAAAATTGCCACAACAAGAAAAAATGCAAATGATAAACGGGTATTCATTGCACAAATATATTATACTAGAACTGACATGTGAGTACATTTTCACGCAATTTGGGTGCATAGATCCTGAGAAATCACTTCGACGACGTTTGCAGCAGCATGGACTATCAGCTCGGAGACCATGGCTGCGGTTACCCCTGACGCTGCATCACAGACAGGAGCACCTGCGATTGTGTACTCAACGACGAACCTGGGTGCACGAATGGCAAAACGACATTTTTTCAGATGAATCCATATTCTGTTTACAGCATCATGATGGTCGCGTCCGTGTTTGGCGACATCGCGGTGAACGCACATTGGAAGCGTGTATTCGGCATCGCCATACTGGCGTATCACCCGGCGTGATGGTATGGGGTGCCATTGGTTACACGTCTCGGTCACCTCTTGTTCGCATTGACGGCACATTGAACAGTGGACGTTACGTTTCAGATGTGTTACGACCCGTGGCTCAACCCTTCAGTCCGCAGCCCGTGGTCGTGCGTTAAGCGTTCTCGCTTCCCATGCCCGGGTTCCCGGGTTCGATTCCCGGCGGGGTCAAAGATTTTCTCTGCCTCGTGATGACTGGGTGGTGTGTGCTGTCCTTAGGTTAGTTAGGTTTAACTAGTTCTAAGTTCTAGGGGACTGATGACCATAGATGCTAAGTCCCATAGTGCTCAGAGCCATTTGATCCATCAACCCTTCATTCGATCCCTGCGAAACCCTACATTTCAGCAGGATAATGCACGGCCGCATATTGCAGTTCCTGTATGGGCCTTTCTAGATACAGAAGATGTTCGACTGCTGCCCTGGCCAGCACATTCTCCAGATCTCTCACCAGTTGAAAATGTCTGGTCAATGGTGGCCGAGCAACTGGCTCGTCACAATACGCCAGTCACGACTCTTGATGAACTGTGGTATCGTGTTGAAGCTGCATGGGCAGCTGTACCTGTACACGCCATCCAAGCTCTGTTTGACTCAATGCCCAGGCGTATCAATGCCGTTATTACGACCAGAGGTGTTTGTTCTGGGTACTGATTTCTCGGGATCTATGCACCCACATTGCGGGAAAATGTAATCACATGTCAGTTCTAGTAAGACATATTTGTCCAATGAATACCCGTTTATCATATGCATTTCTTCTTGGTGTAGCAAATTTAATGGTCAGTAGTGTAACAATCATATACAACCGTTCGCTCGAGGAATGATCCGTACCCAAAGATTGGAAAGTTGCACAGGTCACACCAATATTCAAGAAAGGTAGTAGGAGTAATCCACTAAATTACAGGCCCATATCGTTAACGTCGGTATCCAGCAGGATTTTAGAACATATATTGTGTTCGAACATTATGAATTACCTCGAAGGAAACGGTCTATTGACACACAGTCAACATGGGTTTAGAAAAGATCGTTCCTGTGAAACACAACTAGCTCTTCATTCACATGAAGTGCTGTGTGCTATTAACTAGGGATTCCAGATCGATTCCGTATTCCTGGATTTCCGCAAGGCTTTTGAGACTGTACCACGCAAGCGTCTCGTAGTAAAATTGTGTGGTTATGGAATATCGTCTGTTATGAGACTGGATTTGCGATTTCCTGTCAAAGAGGTCACAGTTCGTAGTGATTGACGGAAAGCCATGGAGTAAAACAAAAGTGATTTCAGGCGTTCCCCAAGGTAGTGTTATAGGCCGTTTGCTGCTACTTATCTATTTGGGTGACAATCTGAGCAGCCGTCTTCGGTTGTTTGTAGATGACGCTGTCGTTTATCGACTAATAAAGTCATAGAAGATCAAAACAAACTGCAAAACTATTTAGAAAAAAATATCTGAATGGTGCGAAAAGTGGCAGTTGACCCTAAATAACCAAAAGTGTTAGGTCATCCACGTGAGTACTAAAACGAACTCGTTATACTTCGGTTACACGATAAATCAGTCTAATCTAAAAGCCGTAAATACAACTAAATACCTAGGTACTACAATTACGTACAACTTAAATTGGAAATAACACATAGAAAATGTTGTGGGGAAGGCTAACCAAAGGCTGCATTTTACTGGCAGGACACTTGGAAATTGTAACAGACCTACTAAGGAGTGTGCCTACACTACGCTTGTCCGTCCTCTTTGAGAATACTGCTGCGCGGTGTGGTTGTTGTCTTGCAAACGTCCCCATCTAACGACTGAGGGATCAAGACGTGGCAGCACGATCCGTTACAGCCAAGCGAATAAGATGCCTTTCATGTCGACTGCTAGTGATGCAAGGCCGTTGGGATCCAGCACGGCGTTCCGAATTACCCTCCTGAACCCACCGATTCCATATTCTGCTAAGAGTCATTGGATCTCGACCAACGCGAGCAGCAATGTCGCGATACGATAAACCGCAATTGCGATAGGCTACAATCCGACCTTTATCAAAGTCGGAAACGTGATGGTACGCATTTCTCCTCCTTACACGAGGCAGCACAGCAACGTTTCACCGGGCAACGCCGGTCAATTGGTGTTTGTGTATGAGAAATCGGTTGGAAACTTTCCTCATGTCAGCACGTTGTAGGTTTCGCCACCGGCACCAACCTTGTGTGAATGCTCTGAAAAGGTAATCATTTACATATCACAGCATCTTCTTCCTGTCGGTTAAATTTCGCGTCTGTAGCACGTCATCTTCGTGGTGTAGCAATTTTAATGGCCAATAGTGTAAGTATGGAGCTAATGCATGAGCATACTCCGAAAGGAGCCTAATTGGTATACAGTCTGGAACAGAAGACTTGCTTTTATTAAGTGATCTGAGTTGCTTCACTACTCCGAGGATATTTACTTCTACGTTACTCATGTTGGCAGCTGTTCCCGATTCGAATTCTGGAATATTTATTTCGTCTTCTTTTTTGAAGGCATTTCGGGAGGCTTTGTTTAGTAAATATGCTTTAGCAGCACTGTCTTCGATCGCGCAGAGAAGTCATTGATTGTTTCTTGCCGCTAACATACTTCACATACGACTATAATCTCTTTGGAACCTGTTACAATGAATACCTAAGCTATCTGACTGCGTATTTGAATAAGAATTTACAAGTGATACAGAATTTGACTATTGCAACGTAATTTACTGAATTAGAGTAGATGAAAAGTTGTGGTGCGTCAATGTCTCTGTTTTGGCCGTAAGTTTTGCACTCACCTCTTTACATGACTGCCTTTTCCCAAGTGATTTACAGCAAATCGCAGCAGCGGCTAAAGCTTATTGTTACTAAGACTGGCTTTAACAAAAAGGAGTTTGCTTCGATCATGTTAACTACTAAATAATTTGTAAGAAGGGATTTCATTAATTAAGTCTATTTAAAAACTTCAGAAATCATCATGGCCATTAATAGTTTGACAAGTATTAATAATGGCGAAATGCCTGACAATGACGTAAGTGTCAATAATGGTTGAGTGCCAGGTTAACAAATTATTTCATTGCCAAAGTTACGTTCATTTAATAACTACAGCATTTTTAGTGAATTAGATGTGCAGAATAATTATTATTACTTGGAGGGTATGGAGGCTTCTTTAAGCGAAAAGCAAAACATGGAATTACTGCAAACTCGGACTAACAATCACGAGCCTAACTTTGTCGTTGCGCTTTACGCTGTGCTTGCGAATTTTACCTTGAATTCCATCTTCAAGCGTAGTTAAGCCATCTAAATCTCTCCTGGCTGTATAAATGACATCAGGCCTCGAGTGTGGTGAGATCTGCCGTCACAGCCGTGAGGGCAGCGTGACACGTCTTCTGCCAACGCGCTCTCGACCTACACTGCTGACTAGACTTGGCCATTGTTTCTACAGGGTGTTTCAAAAATGACCGGTATATTTGAAACGGCAATAAAAACTAAACGAGCAGCAATTGAAATACACCGTTTGTTGCAATATGCTTGGGACAACAGTACATTTTCAGGCGGACAAACTTTCGAAATTACAGTAGTTACAATTTTCAACAACAGATGGCGCTGCAAGTGATGTGAAAGATATAGAAGACAACGCAGTCTGTGGGTGCGCCATTCTGTACGTCGTCTTTCTGCTGTAAGCGTGTGCTGTTCACAACGTGCAAGTGTGCTGTAGACAACATGGTTTATTCCTTAGAACAGAGGATTTTTCTGGTGTTGGAATTCCACCGCCTAGAACACAGTGTTGTTGCAACAAGACGAAGTTTTCGACGGAGGTTTAATGTAACCAAAGGACCGAAAAGCGATACAATAAAGGATCTGTTTGAAAAATTTCAACGGACTGGGAACGTGACGGATGAACGTGCTGGAAAGGTAGGGCGACCGCGTACGGCAACCACAGAGGGCAACGCGCAGCTTGTGTAGCATTTGCTTGTGGGATGTCGGATGGGTTCTGGACCCCTTATTTGTTTTGAAGGACCGGGACTGATTGAAGCCCATACCTTCTGTCTGAGATGTGGGGATTGGAATGATGGGTTTGGAGTGCGTCATGAGTGGTGTTGCATGATAAAGTGGTAGGATGATAAGGGATGTGTTTAATAATGAAATGAGTAGTGTTTCATGATTGAATGTTAGTCGGATTGTTTGTTTTTTAGACGTGAAATTGGCGCGTGAGCGTCATTTTCGGGTATTCTGCTGTGGGGTTGTCGGGAATGATTCCTAAGCTTCTGATGGTTGGATGATTAGAAATGGAGGCTGAGGCAAAGAATTTTTCTGATTTTGTTTTGATGAGTTGGGAGATGGGCTCGATGTTTGCCAAGAGGTACAGGTGTCTGTTTGGCAAATAGCGGGACGCATTTAGTGCCAAGCGCAAGAATCTATTTTGCACTGCTTGAACTTTTTTGATGTTCTTGTTTGAAGCCAGTGACCAGAGTTCTGAACCGTATAGTATGGATGGTAGCACTACTGACTTGTATAGTTTTAACTTGGTATTTACTGATAGTCCTTCTCCTTTGAGGAGGGGGTATAATGTACATATGTGCTGTGACCCACTGTTACAGATTTGGGTGACATGTTCGCTGAATGTCAGTCTTTTGTCAAATGTTATGCCTAAGTATTTTACATGATCATTCCATTCTAAGTTTACGTTGTTAAATCTAATGGCTATGTTTGGGCTCATTCTCCTGTGGGTGAACATAATAGCCTGTGTTTTGGCACTATTTATGGTTATCTTCCACAGGTTTGCCCAGTTCTGGATTAATTGTAGGTGATCCTGGAGTTTCCTGGCGATGAACAGTAAGTTTTTACTGCTCCTGTACACCGCAGTGTCGTCAGCAAACAGTGACAGGTGGCCCCCTGGTTGCTTTGGTACGTCATTTGTATAGTGAGAGTAGAGAGCTGGGCCCAATACTGAACCTTGGGGCACTCCAGCTATTTGTCTGATGTTACTTTGGGCACCTGATAGTTTTACATAAAAAGTTCTGTTCCTAAGGAAGGATGCCAGGATTTGAATGATGTGTTTGGGACAGCCTTAGCGGCCTCGGGTTTCCGTTCGCCGTGTTGCAGCTGCGATCCAAATGACGCCAACGTCCACGTATCGTCTCATGCGCCAGAGTTTACACCTCTATCCGTACAAAATTCAAACGCGGCAACCCCTCGGCGCCGCTACCATTGCTGCACGAGAGACATTCACTAACGATACAGTGCACAGGATTGATGACGGCGATATGCATGTGGGCAGCATTTGGTTTACTGACGAAGCTTATTTTTACCTGGACGGCTTCGTCAATAAACAGAACTGGCGCATATAGGGAACCGAAAAGCCCCATGTTGCAGTCCCATCGTCCCTGCATCCTCAAAAAGTACTGGTCTGGGCCGCCATTTCTTCCAAAGGAATCATTGGCCCATTTTTCAGATCCGAAACGATTACTGCATCACGCTATCTGGACATTCTTCGTGAATTTGTGGCGGTACAAACTGCCTTAGACGACACTGCGAACACCTCGTGGTTTATGCAAGATGGTGCCCGGCCACATCGCACGGCCGACGTCTTTAATTTCCTGAATGAATATTTCGATGATCGTGTGATTGCTTTGGGCTATCCGAAACATACAGGAGGCGGCGTGGATTGGCCTCCCTATTCGCCAGACATGAACCCCTGTGACTTCTTTCTGTGGGGACACTTGAAAGACCAGGTGTACCGCCAGAATCCAGTAACAATTGAACAGCTGAAGCAGTACATCTCATCTGCATGTGAAGCCATTCCGCCAGACACGTTGTCAAAGGTTTCGGGTAATTTCATTCAGAGACTACGCCATATTATTGCTACGCATGGTGGGTATGTGGAAAATATCGTACTATAGAGTTTCCCAGACCGCAGCGCCATCTGTTGTTGAAAATTGTAACTACTGTAATTTCGAAAGTTTGTCCGCCTGAAAATGTACTGTTGTCCCAAGCATATTGCAACAAACGGTGTATTTCTATCGCTGCTCGTTTAGTTTTTATTGCCGTTTCAAATATACCGGTCATTTTTGAAACACCCTGTATGTTTCGATACAGTGTATCGATACGTGGAACTGTGTCAGTGTTTCGGAACGGCTGTGGTTCACTGTTTCGAAACAGTGGTGTTTCATTTCGCCCCTGTCTCGGACAACCGGACCAGATTCGATCTCGAGCCAGACACAGAAACTGTATCGTTGTTTCAAAATAAGGCTGTTTCAGTCCACTTGTGCTTGGAACGGACTAATTGTATCGAAACAGTGATGTTTCATTCCGCTCTGTGTCGGACGAGATTCGGGCTCGGCACATTAAGAAACGCAAGTAAGCCGACAACATTTTGAAAAAAAAGGCATAGAGTGACAGTTATTAGACATATACATAAATTTGATGTAGGTATAATTGCAAGCAATCTGTTTGACGTATCACTGATAGTGTAATGGTGAACGGGAAGGGCTGGGAAGCATGGTGTCTTTATATTAACGATTCGAAACACAGCCGGCACGGTAGCTCAGCGTGTTCGGTCAGAGGGTTAGGTGCCCTCTGTAATAAAAAAACTGAGTTAATCGATGAACAACGAACTAAAACGGATGTCTTACGACATCCGCCCCGAGCAGATGCAACGAACTAAAGCGAACAAAATGAGATTAAAAAAAAAAGATAGTGTAATGGTGAACGAGAAGGGCTGGGAAGCATGGTGTATTTATAGTAACGGTTCGAAACACCTTGAAAGACAAAATTTTTTTCTGTTATATTTTGTTATTTATTCGAATTATTTGGCGTTATTTGTGAGTCTATAGTCACTGTGCCTATTATCCACAATGATTCCCTTTGTGTGAATGGGAATTAGCAGGATGGGTATATTACCCATACTAACAGAATATGGGAATCCCAGTAGCATATCCGTTGTTTCTGCAGTTTGCTCCCACCTCCAGTTTCGTTCGTGGTGGTTCTTCTGTCGTATGAAAGTCACACGACACGAAAGCAGCGCATTTGCTGCAGGAAATACGAAACTGCCAAGACGCCTAAGTGATAGTTTCATGCTTTCTGCGATATGATTAGCGCTCTCGCACCTAATTTGTGTTTATATGGACATACTTATAGAGTAGACATTCAAGATGATAAGATGTGTAGGCTTATTAGATTGCAAAACACAAACTGTTTCACTGTTTCGAAACAGCGTATCGAAACATTACATTGTGCTGTTTCATTTGTTTCGAAACAGTTACGTGTTTCAGTTTGCCCATCTCTACTACTGACTCGTCTTACAACAATGCTTAGAATCGCGCTCCCATGTTTCGCCCTGAGATTGTTACTATCGACATCTGAGTGCTTATTTACTTCCGATCTTACTCAGTGCAAAGAATAGCCTTATGTTGGCTAACACACTCCTGGAAATGGAAAAAAGAACACATTGACACCGGTGTGTCAGACCCACCATACTTGCTCCGGACACTGCGAGAGGGCTGTACAAGCAATGATCACACGCACGGCACAGCGGACACACCAGGAACCGCGGTGTTGGCCGTCGAATGGCGCTAGCTGCGCAGCATTTGCGCACCGCCGCCGTCAGTGTCAGCCAGTTTGCCGTGGCATACGGAGCTCCATCGCAGTCTTTAACACTGGTAGCACGCCGCGACAGCGTGGACGTGAACCGTATGTGCAGTTGACGGACTTTGAGCGAGGGCGTATAGTGGGCATGCGGGAGGCCGGGTGGACGTACCGCCGAATTGCTCAACACGTGGGGCGTGAGGTCTCCACAGTACATCGATGTTGTCGCCAGTGGTCGGCGGAAGGTGCACGTGCCCGTCGACCTGGGACCGGACCGCAGCGACGCACGGATGCACGCCAAGACCGTAGGATCCTACGCAGTGCCGTAGGGGACCCCACCGCCACTGCCCAGCAAATCAGGGACTCTGTTGCTCCTGGGGTATCGGCGAGGACCATTCGCAACCGTCTCCATGAAGCTGGGCTACGGTCCCGCACACCGTTAGGCCGTCTTCCGCTCACGCCCCAACATCGTGCAGCCCGCCTCCAGTGGTGTCGCGACAGGCGTGAATGGAGGGACGAATGGAGACGTGTCGTCTTCAGCGATGAGAGTCGCTTCTGCCTTGGTGCCAATGATGGTCGTATGCGTGTTTGGCGCCGTGCAGGTGAGCGCCACAATCAGGACTGCATACGACCGAGGCACACAGGGCCAACACCCGGCATCATGGTGTGGGGAGCGATCTCCTACACTGGCCGTACACCACTGGTGATCGTCGAGGGGACACTGAATAGTGCACGGTACATCCAAACCGTCATAGAACCTATCGTTCTACCATTCCTAGACTGGCAAGGGAACTTGCTGTTCCAACAGGACAATGCACTTCCGCATGTATCCCGTGCCACCCAACGTGCTCTAGAAGGTGTAAGTCAACTACCCTGGCCAGCAAGATCTCCGGATCTGTCCCCCATTGAGCATGTTTGGGACTGGATGAAGCGTCGCCTCACGCGGTCTGCACGCCCAGCACGAACGCTGGTCCAATTGAGGCGCCAGGTGGAAATGGCATGGCAAGCCGTTCCACAGGACTACATCCAGCATCTCTACGATCGTCTCCATGGGAGAATAGCAGCCTGCATTGCTGCGAAAGGTGGATGTACACTGTACTAGTGCCGACATTGTGCGTGCTCTGTTGCCTGTGTCTATGTGCCTGTGGTTCTGTCAGTGTGATCATGTGATGTATCTGGCCCCAGGAATGTGTCAATAAAGTTTCCCCTTCCTGGGACAATGAATTCACGGTGTTCTTATTTCAATTTCCAGGAGTGTATTTAATCAATGTACTGGAGAATTTCGACACGCTCCTTACAGCAGTTCAGCAAAGAAACAATACAGCTTCGAATGTCATTTAATTATTGGAAGGGAATGAAATAATATTCGGCAAAACTCCAGCTCTACCGCACGCTTCTCAGGCGACCAGCCGGAGAGCATGAAATGCTCTCGTTCTCGCCTAACATAGTATGCTAATTACAAAAAAGAGTGACGAAAACTCCCAACGTAAACACAAGGTAATTTTTCTGAGCGAGCTGTGTGCGATGCAAAAGCATACTGCAGGTATTTCATCGTATTGTTGAATACTGAAGCCCCCAAAGGTATTAATCACAGACAGTCGTCTGGTAATCTCCTAGCTCTCTCGTTCTCCGAATCGAGAAATACATTTCAGTTCTGGAACTGTCATCTGCTACGTTGATAACGAGTCGATCAACAACAGAATCCATGAAGTTACCCAGGAGCCGCATTTTCTCCTCTACTTTTTTATAACGTGCCGCTATACTCTCATGTTTGCCGACCGCGGTGGCTGAGCTGTTCTAGGTGCTCCAGTCTGGAACCGCGCGACACCTAAGGTCGCAGGTTCGAATCCTGCCTCGGGCATGGATGTTTGTGATGTCCTTAGGTTAGTTAGGTTTAAGTAGTTCTAAGTTCTAGGGGACTGATGACCTCAGAGGTTAAGTCCCATAGTGCTCAGAGCCATTTGAACCATTTTTTTTCTACAGTCATGTTTGTCACTTAGGGATAATTGCAGAATGTGGTGCCACACAACGTGGCACTACACAAAACTGGCGCTAATAGCATAGGCACATAGGGAACACACACGTCACAGATCTGTAAGTCCACAGTATTGTTGATAAGTTGAGAAAACCGTCCCGAAACACATGTGCTGCAAAACGCCACTGTTTCCTGCGCATGTACCCCGACATCAGTATGGGATACGATCACCATTCACACGTACACAGGCCACACAACGGGTTCACATACTCTGGATCAGGTGGTCGAGCAGCTGCTGGGGTATAGCCTCCCACTCTTGCACCAGTGCCTGTCGGCGCTCCTGAAGTGTCGTAGGGGTTGGACGACGAGCAGCGATATGTCAACCGAGAGCATCCCAGACGTGCTCGATGGGGTTTAGGTCTGGAGAACAGGCAGGCCACTACATTCGCCTAAAATCTTCTGTTTCAAGGTACTCCTCCACGATGGCAGCTCGGTGGGGTCGTGCGTTATCATCCATCAGGAGGAAGGTGGGACCCACTGCACGCCTGAAAAGGCGGACATACTGGTTCAAAATGACGTCCGAATACACCTGACCTGTCACAGTTCCTCTGTCAAAGACATGCAGGGGTGTACATGCACCAGTCATAATCCCACCCCACACCATCAAACCACGACCTTCATACAGGTCCCTTTCAAGGACATTAAGGGGTTGGTATCTGGTTCCTGGTTCACACCATATGAAAACCCGGCGAGAATCACTGTTCAGACTGTACCTGGACTTGTCCGTGAACATAACCTGGGACCATTGTTCCAGTGACCATGTACTGTGTTCTTGACACCAGGCTGTACGGGCTCTCCTGTGACCAGGGGTCAGTGGAATACACCTTGCGAGTCTCCGGGCGAATAAACCATGTCTGTTCGGTCGTCTGCAGACTGTGTGTCTGGAGACAGCTGTTCCAGTGGCTGCGGTAAGGTCCCGAGCGAGGCTACCTCCAGTACTCTGTGGCCGTCTGCGGGCACTGATGGTGAGATATCGGTCTTCTTGTGGTGTTGTAGTCTGTGGACGTCCCGTACTGTAGCGCCTGGACACGTTTCCTGTCTGCTGGAATCGTTGCCATAAACTCGAGATCACACTTTGCTGCACACGGAGGGCCCGTGCTACGACCTGCTGTGTTTGACCAGCCTCCAGTCGCCCTAGTATTCTACCCGTCATAACGTCATCAATATGTGTTCTCTGAGCCATTTTCAACACACAGTCACCATTAGCACGTCTGAAAACGTCTGCACACTTACTCGCTGCGCCGTACTCTGACATGCACCAACACACCTCTGCGTATGTGGACTGCTGCCAGCGCCACCGTGCGACGACCGCAGGTCAAATGCACCGCACGGTCATACCCCGAGGTGATTTAAACCCGCAAACCGCCCACCAGAGCGTTGTTTCACCATGTATCAGCATTATCCTTAATTTATGAGCATGAGTGTACATTCCGCCAGTGTTCGGCAGTGACATGTGAAAAAGCTGCGTGGCTTAGTTCCAGCACGTCTGTGGCAGCTTAACACTCTGGTTGTTTCTCGCGACGAATCCAACTTGGCTGCAGATCAGTTCTGATGGGTTCTTCCTGTAATCGTGCAGTGGCAAATGTAAGAATGCAGCATTTGTGCTCGTTGATGTGAAAATGATTGTTTTTTATGTTTTTTCGGCGCTTACCATTCCGGTCCGCGTGAGACTACATGTGTGGCATAAAACAATGGACATATCCAAATAAAGTGTATTTGGTTTTACATTTTTGTCCTAAAAAGAAATTGTTTTGTATTCTTAATTTAAGCAATCTTTATTAACAATCCTTCTTTGAATATCTATAATTAAGAATTTATATTTGAAATGAAAATAGGAATTTGGCGTGCAATATGTGATTAGAAACAAGAAGGTACGCATTATTAATCAAACATGGTGGTGAATTTTACAATTACGAGATGTAGGTATTTCAAATTGAACGAAAAAAAGGACGACCATCGTGAGAGTTGAACCAGAAATCCATGTCCTGCAGCCGGCCGGAGTGGCCGTGCGGTTCTAGGCGCTACAGTATGGAGCCGAGCGACCGCTACGGTCGCAGGTTCGAATCCTGCCTCGGGCATGGATGTGTGTGATGTCCTTAGGTTAGTTAGGTTTAATTAGTTCTAAGTTCTAGGCGACTGATGACCTCAGAAGTTAAGTCCCATAGTGCTCAGAGCCCTTTGAACCATATAAACCAATCAGAGCACAGCAGTACCGAGGTTGTGGCTGTACATTATTTCTGAAATAAAAACTACATAGCAAAAGCGTGACTAAGAAAAACGTAGATGGCTGTTTAGTATATTAGAAAATCTTAAAGTTTCATTTAACTTAATTCAGTAATAAGATATCTACACTCCTGGAAATTGAAATAAGAACACCGTGAATTCATTGTCCCAGGAAGGGGAAACTTTATTGACACATTCCTGGGGTCAGATACATCACATGATCACACTGACAGAACCACAGGCACATAGACACAGGCAACAGAGCATGCACAATGTCGGCACTAGTACAGTGTATATCCACCTTTCGCAGCAATGCAGGCTGCTATTCTCCCATGGAGACGATCGTAGAAGTGCTGGATGTAGTCCTGTGGAACGGCTTGCCATGCCATTTCCACCTGGCGCCTCAGTTGGACCAGCGTTCGTGCTGGACGTGCAGACCGCGTGAGACGACGCTTCATCCAGTCCCAAACATGCTCAATGGGGGACAGATCCGGAGATCTTGCTGGCCAGGGTAGTTGACTTACACCTTCTAGAGCACGTTGGGTGGCACGGGATACATGCGGACGTGCATTGTCCTGTTGGAACAGCAAGTTCCCTTGCCGGTCTAGGAATGGTAGAACGATGGGTTCGATGACGGTTTGGATGTACCGTGCACTATTCAGTGTCCCCTCGACGATCACCAGTGGTGTACGGCCAGTGTAGGAGATCGCTCCCCACACCATGATGCCGGGTGTTGGCCCTGTGTGCCTCGGTCGTATGCAGTCCTGATTGTGGCGCTCACCTGCACGGCGCCAAACACGCATACGACCATCATTGGCACCAAGGCAGAAGCGACTTTCATCGCTGAAGACGACACGTCTCCATTCGTCCCTCCATTCACGCCTGTCGCGACACCACTGGAGGCGGGCTGCACGATGTTGGGGCGTGAGCGTAAGACGGCCTAACGGTGTGCGGGACCGTAGCCCAGCTTCATGGAGACGGTTGCGAATGGTCCTCGCCGATACCCCAGGAGCAACAGTGTCCCTAATTTGCTGGGAAGTGGCGGTGCGGTCCCCTACGGCACTGCGTAGGATCCTACGGTCTTGGCGTGCATCCGTGCGTCGCTGCGGTCCGGTCCCAGGTCGACGGGCACGTGCACCTTCCGCCGACCACTGGCGACAACATCGATGTACTGTGGAGACCTCACGCCCCACGTGTTGAGCAATTCGGCGGTACGTCCACCCGGCCTCCCGCATGCCCACTATACGCCCTCGCTCAAAGTCCGTCAACTGCACATACGGTTCACGTCCACGCTGTCGCGGCATGCTACCAGTGTTAAAGACTGCGATGGAGCTCCGACTGCCACGGCAAACTGGCTGACACTGACGGCGGCGGTGCACAAATGCTGCGCAGCTAGCGCCATTCGACGGCCAACACCGCGGTTCCTGGTGTGTCCGCTGTGCCGTGCGTGTGATCATTGCTTGTACAGCCCTCTCGCAGTGTCCGGAGCAAGTATGGTGGGTCTGACACACCGGTGTCAATGTGTTCTTTTTTCCATTTCCAGGAGTGTAATACATAAGTAGGACCTATTTCCGTGCGTGCTACGGCTTCCGACCTATCATCGCGTTTGTGTTTGCTTGTATCAGGCAACACAACTAACAGGTGCAACACACACGCGACACCACTACTGCCATCCTATATCACTGCAGGTCCACGGAACACGTGCAGGCGAGGCTTGAATGAGTTGCGGAGAGAATTTCCGGACGCACGGAAGAACTAAATTAGGGAATGCTGAGAAAATTAAGTTAGGATTTAAGACCAGTTTTGGTCATGTGGGTAGTAAAGTAACGGACTATGGCCGAAGTAGAAAAGGCTATAAAATGTAGAAAGACAATGGCAAGAAAAGCGCATTTGAAGAAGAGGTACACTACTGGCCATTAAAATTGCTACACGACGAAGATAACGTGCTATAGACGCGACATTTAACCGACAGGAAGAAGATGCTGTGATTTGCAAATGATTAGCTTTTCAGAGCATTCACACAAGGTTGGCGCCGGTGGCGACACCTACAATGTGCTGAAAGTTTCCACCCGATTTCACATACACAAACAGCAGTTGATCTGCGTTGCCTGGTGAAACTTGTTGTGACGCCTCGTCTAAGGAGGAGAAATGCGTACCATCACGTTTCCGACTTTGATAAAGGTCGGATTGTAGCCTGTCGCGATTGCGGTTTATCGTACCGCGATATTGCTGCTGCCGTTGGTCGAGATCCAATGACTGTTAGCAGAATATGGAATCGGTCGGTTCAGAAGGGTAATACGAAACGCCGTGATGGATCCCAACGGCCTCGTATCACTAGCAGTCGAGATGACAGGCATCTTACCTGCACGGCTGTAACGTATCGTGCAACCACGTCTCGATCCCTGAGTCAACAGATGGGGACGTTTGCAAGACAACAACCATCTGCACGAACAGTTCGACGACTTTTGCAGCAGCACGGACTATCAGCTCGTAGACCATGGCTGCGGTTTCCCTTGACGCTGCATCACAGACAGGAGCGCCTGCGATGGTGTGCTCGACGACGAACCTGGGTGCGCGAATGGCAAAACGTCATTTATTCGGATGAATTCAGGTTCTGTTTACAGCACCATGATGGTCGCATCCGTGTTTGGAAGCGTGTATTCGTCATCGCCATACTGACGTATCACCCGGCGTCTTGGTGTGGGGTGCCATTGGTTACACGTCTTGGTCACTTTGACGGCACTTTGAACAGTGGACGTTACATTTCAGATATGCTACGACCCGTGGCTCTACCCTTCATTCGACTCTGCGAAACCCTACATTTCAGCAGGATAATGCACGGCCGCATGTTGCAGGTCCTGTACGCTCCTTTCTGGATACAGAAAATGTTCGACTGCTGCTCTGGCCAGCTTATTCTCCAGATCTCTCACCAATTGAAAACGTCTGGTCAGTGATGGCCGAGCAACTGGCTCGTCACAATACGCCAGTCACTACGCTTGATGAACTGTGGTATCGTGTTGAAGCTGTATGGCCAGCTGTACCTGTACCCGCCATTAAAGCTCTGTTTGACTCAGTGCCCAGGAGTGCCAATGCCGTTACTGCGGCCAGAGGTGGTTGTTCTGGGTACTGATTTCTCAGGATCTATGCACCCAAATTGCGTGAAAATGTAATCACATGTCAGTTCTAGTATAATATATTTGTCCAATGAATACCCGTTCGGCATCTGCATTTCTTCATGGTGTAACAATTTTAATGACCAATAGTGTAAGTTAACTCAGTAATAAGATATCTAATACATAAGCAGGACCTACTTCCATGCGTGCTACGGCTTCCGACCTATCATCGCATTTGTGTTTGCTTGTATTAGGTTCATTCTAACGATGAACAGACTATAGACAGTAACATAACTGAGAGGTGCAAGACGCACGAGACACTACTTGTGCATTCCTATAACACTGCAGGTCCACAGAACATGTCCAGGCGAGACTTGAATGAGTTGCGGAGAGAATTTGTGAACGCACGGAAGAACTAAATTAGGTAATGCTGAGAAAATTAAGTTACGATTGACCAGTTATGGTATTTGGGTAGCAAAGTAACGGACTATGGCCGAAGTAGAAAAGGCTATAAAATGTAGAAAGACAATGGCAAGAAAAATGCATCTGAAGAAGAGGTATTTGTTCACATTTAATAAAAATTTAAGTATTGGGAAGTCTTTTCTAAATGCAGTAGCCTTGTACGGAAGTGAAATGTGGACGAAAATAGTTGAGACGAGAAGATGGTACAGAACGAAAACTTTCGAAATGTGATGCTATACAGGAGGTAATGGTCTTGGCGCAGTGGATCCACCGGTTCCCGTGAGATCACCGGTGTTAAGCGCTGTCGGACGTGGCCGGCACTTGGATGGGTGACCATCCGGCTGCCATGCGCTGTTGCCATTTTTCGGGGTGCACTCAGCTTCGTGATGCCAATAGACTCGACCGAATAGTAGCGGCTCCGGTCAAAGAAAATCATCATAGCGACCGCGAGAGCAGTGTGCTGACCACTCGCCCCTCCTATTCGCATCCTCAGTGAGGATGACACGGCGGTCGGATGGTCCCGGAGGGCCACTTATGGCCTGAAGACGGAGTGCTTTTTTTTGCTATACAAGAAGCTATCGGCTAACCCGGAGCATGGTTCGTCGTCCCAGAAGTAGGTTGCCTGTCCAATGGCTTCCAGGGGCAACAAAAATATAATTGCCAATATTTCATGGAATTATTGATCGAATTTAAAAACTTTCAAGTTCTGTTATAATCTACTCATTAAGATGTGTAATCTTACATTAAAAGTTTAACAGATTAAGACAAGTATTACACTTAGAGACGGCGTACGTTTCTCGAAACAACATAACTCATGGCGCGAAAATAACCCAGACTACATTCATCCAGTATTTGAGAATGACATCACTTAGCTTTACACACCTTCTCGCTAAATCAACCACAAAATCCATACACATTATGGCATCACAAATATGTATGTACACTATGTGATCAAAAGTATCCGCATACCTTGCTGAAAATGACTTACAAGTTCGTGGTGCCCTCTGTCGGTTATGCTGGAATTCAGTATGGTGTTGGCCCACCCTAGCCTTGATGACAGCTTCCACACTCGTAGGCATACTTTCAATCAGGTGCTGAAAGGTTTCTCGGGGAATGGCAGCCCATTCTTCACGGAGTGCAGCACTGAGGAGAGGTATCGATGTCGGTCGGTGAGGCCTGGCACGAAGTCGGCGTTCCAAAACATCCCAAAGGTGTTCTATAGGGTTCAGGTCAGGAATCTGTGCAGGCCAGTCCATTACAGGGATGTTTTTGTCGTGTAACCACTCCGCCACAGGCCGTGCATTATGAACAGGTGCTCGATCGTGTTGAAAGATGCCATCCCCATCCCGGAAATTTCTTTTCAATGGTGAGAAGCAAGAAGGTGCTTAAAACATCAATGTAGACCTGTACTGTGATAGTGCCACGCAACCCCCCATGCAAAACACGGCCACACCATAACACCACCGCCTCCGAATTTTACTGTTGTCACTAGACACGCTGGCAGATGACGTTCACGGGGCATTCGCCATACCCACACCCTGCCATCGCATCGCCACATTGTGTATCGTGTTTCGTCACTCCACACAAACGTTTTTCCACTGTTCAATCGTCCAATGTTTACGCTCCTTACACCAAGCGCGGCGTCGTTTGACATTTCCTGGCGTGATGTGTGGCTTATGAGCAGCCGCTCGACCATGAAATCCAACTTTTCTCGGATTCCGCCTAACTGTCCTAGTACTTGCAGTGGATCCTTATGCAGTTTGGAATTCCTGTGTGATGGTCTGAATAGATGTCTGCCTATTGCACATTACGACCTCTTCAACTGTAGATGGTCTCCGTCAGTCAACAGACTAGGTCGCCCCGTACGCTTTTGTGCTGTACGTGCCCCTACACGTTTCCACTTCACTATCACATCGGAAACAGTGGACCTAGGGTTGTTTAAATGTGTGGAAATCTCGCGTACAGACGTATGACACAAGTGACACCCAATCACCTGACCACGTTCGAAGTCCGAGTTTTGCAGAGCGCCCCATTCTGCTCTCTCACGATGTCTGATGACTACTGAGGTCTCTGATATGGAGTACCTGGTAGTAGGTGGCAGCACAATGCACCTAATATGGAAAATTTATGTTTTTGTTGGTGTCCGTGTACTTTTGATCACTTAAAGTTTGTGTGTGTGTGTGTGTGTGTGTGTGTGTGGGCGGGTGGGTGGGTGTGCGAGCGTGCGTGCGTGTGTTCCACATCTCCTTATAAACCACTGGACCGATTTCAACCATACTTAAGAGTACACATGTTCCTTACTGTCACGCAGAGATCGCTGTTGCGGTAAGAACTACCTACCCAGAGTAGTTTAAGAGATTTGACGTCATAAACAATGAAATGCGTAAAAAACTGACATCATGCATGACGTTTAAATTTATGACTTCTTTGCTACTGATTCTATTCCCAATAAATTTCGCACAGTATCCATGTGTGCCGCCAATGCGCCTACAAACTTACACTCCTGGAAATGGAAAAAAGAACACATTGACACCGGTGTGTCAGACCCACCATACTTGCTCCGGACACTGCGAGAGGGCTGTACAAGCAATGATCACACGCACGGCACAGCGGACACACCGGGAACCGCGGTGTTGGCCGTCGAATGGCGCTAGCTGCGCAGCATTTGTGCACCGCCGCCGTCAGTGTCAGCCAGTTTGCCGTGGCATACGGAGCTCCATCGCAGTCTTTAACACTGGTAGCATGCCGCGACAGCATGGACGTGAACCGTATGTGCAGTTGACGGACTTTGAACGAGGGCGTATAGTGGGCATGCGGGTGGCCGGGTGGACGTACCGCCGAATTGCTCAACACGTGGGGCGTGAGGTCTCCACAGTACATCGATGTTGTCGCCAGTGGTCGGCGGAAGGTGCACGTGCCCGTCGACCTGGGACCGGACCGCAGCGACGCACGGATGCACGCCAAGACCGTAGGATCCTACGCAGTGCCGTAGGGGACCGCACCGCCACTTCCCAGCAAATTAGGGACACTGTTGCTCCTGGGGTATCGGCGAGGACCATTCGCAACCGTCTCCATGAAGCTGGGCTACGGTCCCGCACACCGTTAGGCCGTCTTCCGCTCACGCCCCAACATCGTGCAGCCCGCCTCCAGTGGTGTCGCGACAGGCGTGAATGGAGGGACGAATGGAGACGTGTCGTCTTCAGCGATGAGAGTCGCTTCTGCCTTGGTGCCAATGATGGTCGTATGCGTGTTTGGCGCCGTGCAGGTGAGCGCCACAATCAGGACTGCATACGACCGAGGCACACAGGGCCAACACCCGGCATCATGGTGTGGGGAGCGATCTCCTACACTGGCCGTACACCACTGGTGATCGTCGAGGGGACACTGAATAGTGCACGGTACATCCAAACCGTCATCGAACCCATCGTTCTACCATTCCTAGACCGGCAAGGGAACTTGCTGTTCCAACAGGACAATGCACGTCCGCATGTATCCCGTGCCACCCAACGTGCTCTAGAAGGTGTAAGTCAACTACCCTGGCCAGCAAGATCTCCGGATCTGTCCCCCATTGAGCATGTTTGGGACTGGATGAAGCGTCGTCTCACGCGGTCTGCACGTCCAGCACGAACGCTGGTCCAACTGAGGCGCCAGGTGGAAATGGCATGGCAAGCCGTTCCACAGGACTACATCCAGCATCTCTACGATCGTCTCCATGGGAGAATAGCAGCCTGCATTGCTGCGAAAGGTGGATATACACTGTACTAGTGCCGACATTGTGCATGCTCTGTTGCCTGTGTCTATGTGCCTGTGGTTCTGTCAGTGTGATCATGTGATGTATCTGACCCCAGGAATGTGTCAATAAAGTTTCCCATTTCTGGGACAATGAATTCACGGTGTTCTTATTTCAATTTCCAGGAGTGTATATCATGGTACCGCACGTATTTCAGTAGATATGACGTCGTAAACAATGAGATGCGTGAAATACTGCCGCATTGCTCATGACGTTTAAGTTTATTACTTCTTTGCTACTGATTCTATTCGCAACACACCTGTAGACATGTCCACATATGGCGCTGAATGTGCCTATTAAGTGACACATGGTTCAGGGCACGTGACTTATTTAACACTGAGATGCGTGAAGACATGTCGCATCATGTATAAAGTTTTAACACATTATTGTTTACTACTAAAACAGTCCTACAGTCGAGTCAACTCAAGGAAATCCCTGACACCTGGCAGCGGTTTTGACAGCTTTCAGCTGCGAAGTGTAAACGGCCCTAGGCGAAAATAATAGCCGTCTATGGAGCTATGAAGTGGCGTTGCCATAGAGACATTTACAACATCGCACTGTAGACATGCGAAGCAGCTCTCAGCTGTACTTATACATTTGTACATTATGCATATTTCTTTATACGACTGCATCACAATTTCAAGGGTATTTTCACGAATCCATGGAAATTAATTTTTTTCGATATTACGCTACGAACACTATTCATTTTTTGTTTCCGTTTCATATAAAAAACTGGCAAAATGAATACCTGGGCTATGGCAGGTTTGTCACCTAATGATGACATAAAAAATGATTCTGGCTGACTACAGTTTCACTGTTCATGCTGTAAAACTTCGACACTGTGCATGACGTTTAATTTATTAATTCTTTACTACGAATTCTATTTAGAACGCATTTTGCAGACAATATCGAGTTACACCACCAAATGTACCAGCAAAATTACATCTTAGTTCAGGACGTGTGCCGGCCGCGGTGGCCGTGCGGTTCTAGGGGCTTCAGTCCGGAACCGCGCGACTGCTACGGTCGCAGGTTCGAATCCTGCCTCGGGCATGGATATGTGTGATGTCCTTACGTTAGTTATGTTTAAGTAGTTCTAAGTTCTAGGGGACCGATTACCTCAAATGTTAAGTCCCATAGTGCTCAGAGCCATTTGAACCATTTTTGAATCTGGAGGTGTGACATCACAAACATTGAGATGCGTGAATAACTATTTTTTTTTATTAAAGCGGAGTACCAAGTATCCAGTGTTTGATAATGAAAGCACTTGGTGACATCGAACAAACTTAAAGCATAATTTTAAACCTTTTGTAAACTTTTTCTCGCTTACGTGCTTAACGACAAATATTTAATACATCGGTGCATTTAAAACGAAAGAGACGTTTGAATCTGTTTAAAGAAAGAGGGCTTGAGAGTATACTAGTGCTGAAGATTACTAAAGTAGATCGGATAACTAATGAAGTAGTACTGAATCAAATTGGAAGGAGAACAAATTTATGGCACAACTTGACTGAAATAAAATACTAGTTGGTAGGACACGTGTGCAAGATGTATGACACAAGCAAAATACCATTAGACTCAAGCAAGATTGTAGTAATGCCACTTCCAAAGAAGGAAAACGCTGACAGTTGTGAATAGTGCCAAACTATCAGTTCAGTAAGTCATGGTTGCAAAATACTTACACAAATTCCTTAGAGAAGAATGGAAAAACTGATATAAACCCACTTAGGGGGAGATCGGTTCGGATTCCGGAGAAATGTCCGAACACACGAGACAATACTGACCCTACGAATTCTCTTAGAAGATAGGTTAAGGAGAGACAAACCGACTTTTAAAGACTTTGTATGCTTAGAGAAAACTTTAGACAAAATTGACTGGAACATTCTCTTTGAAATTCTGAAGGTAGAAGGGGTAAAATACAGAGAGCGAAAAGCTATTTACAACTTGTACAGAAATCAGAGGGCAGTTATAATGATGGAGAGGATTCAAAGGGTAGCAGAAGTTGAGAAGGGACTGCGACAGGGTTGTAGCTTATCCCTGATGTTATTCAATCTGCACGCTGAGTAAGCAGTAAAGGAAACCAAAGATATCATACAACGAAGGCTTTCACGGCCGGATGTTTCTGCTGCAGAGAATTTTTCCGGGTTATGTGGCCGCCGTCCATGGAACTCTTCAATTCCTGACGTTTCGTCCAAGGCTACGTTGGATATCTTCGGAGGTGCTTTGGTTGTGCTGAGTCTTGAGTTTAGATTAGATTAGTACTTGTTCCATAGATCATGAATACGACACTTCGTAATCATGTGGAACGTGTCAGGTTAATAAAAGGTGTCTATACAAGATATTACATTAGACAAAATAACTGACGAGTCGGACGTCGAATAGCGGCCTAAATACCGTGGAAAGTGGGCGTGGTTTGGATTTCACGTGGTAGCAGAGATAAACCTTCCACGGTATTTAGGCCGCTCTTGGACGTCCGACTCGTCAGTCGGCAAGACTCAACACAACCAGAAGCACCTCTGAAGATGTCCAACGTGTCCTTGGACGAAACGTCAGAGATTGAAGAGTTCCATGGACCACGGCCATACAACCCGGAAAAATTCCCAGCAGCTGAAACCAAAGAAATGTTTGGTGACGGAATTAGAGTTCAGAGAGAAGGTAGCCAACGCCGTTATAATTTCGTCAGAGGCAGCAAAGGACTTGAGAGAACAGCTGAACGCAATGTACAGCCTCCTGAAAGGAGGATGTAGGATGAATATCAACAAAATCAAAACAAGGATAATGGAATGGAGTCAAATGAAGTTAGGCGATGCTGAGGGAATTAGATTAGGAAATGAGACACATAAAGTAGTAGATGAGTTTTGCTATTTGGGCAGCAAAATAACTGACGATGACCAAAGTAGAGAGGATATAAAATGTAGATTGGCTATGACCAGAAAAGCGTTTCTGAAGAACAGAAATTTGTTAACATCGAATATAGACTTAAGTCTTATGAAGTCTTTTCTGAAAGTATTTCCATGGAACGTGACCAAGTGTGGAAGTGAAAGATGGATGACAAACAGTTTAGACAAGAAGAGAATAGCTTTCGAAATGTGATGCGACAGAAGAATGTTGAAGATTAGATGGGTACATCACGTAACTAATGAGGAGGGAATGAAGAGAATTGGGGAGAAGAGGAGTTTCTGGCAGAACTTGACAAGAAGAAGGGATCGGTTTATAAAAAGACTTTTTTATAATATGAATATTTATGTATGTGTTTGGAGAGAGAGAGATTGATTTTTGATTGAGATTTTTACTTTGAGTCGTAACTGGTACCTGAATTTTGGTTGCTGCCTCCTTGAATGATCAGCTTCCGCACCAGTTGTTGACGTATTGCAATTACGAGGAAGTTATTGTTCTTTAAGGTTCAAAATACGACTATGTTAGTTACTTGGTCGTATTGCGGATAGCTTTAGCCCAAGTTTTCGGAGCTTTTCATAGCTAAGGGACCAATGTTGTAAGTAAGTAAGATCAAACAGCAATATGCTTTTCGTGAGAAAAGAAGATTGCTTGACACACAAAATTCTTTCAAACTACACGTCGTGCTACATCAAAGTTCGTCAGTGGAGTTCAGCGCCATACTATTGTACAAGAACATAATCCAATCACTGTAATTAAGAAATTATGAGAGGTTGAATGAAAATTATAGAGAATGCATTTCTTTTCCTGTATTTTAGGGAACTTTGCACACTTACAGTTCTGTCGATTGATAGACGGCAACGACAATGAAGTTCACCTCCTTTTCTAAAAACAAGATATTTCCATTCTTCACTTCCAGAAAGTTTGTATACATAAATGTTTGGCAACTCTTACACATTCAGAATTTGAAAGAGAGTATTCCAGTCAACACTGTCAAAAGCTTTCTCTAAGCATTTGTAGACTTAGAGAAAGCTTTTGACAATGTTGACTGGAATACTCTCTTTGAAATTCTGAAGGTGGCAGGGGTAAAATACAGGGAGCGAAAGGCTATTTACAATTTGTACAGGAACCAGATGGCAGTTATAAGAATCGAGGGGCATGAAAGGGAAGCAGTGGTTGGGAAGGGAGTGAGACAGGGCTGTAGCCTACCCCCTATGTTATTCAATCTGTATATTGAGCAAGCAGTGAAGGAAACAAAAGAAAAGTTCGGAGTAGGTATTAAAATCCATGGAGAAGAAATAAAAACTTTGAGGTTCGACGATGACATTCTAATTCTGTCAGAGACAGCAAAGGACTTGGAAGACCAGCTGAACGGAATGGACAGTGTCTTGAAAGGAGGGTATAAGATGAACATCAACAAAAGCAGAACGAGAAAAGTGGAATGTAGTCGAATTAAGTCGGGTGATGCTGAGGGAATTAGATTAGGAAACGAGACACTTAAAGTAGTAAAGGAGTTTTACTATTTGGGGAGCAAAATAACCGATGATTGTCGAAGTAGAGAGGATATAAAATGTAGACTGGCAATGGCAAGGAAAGCGTTTCTGAATAAGAGGAATTTGTTAACGTCGAGTATAGATTTAAGTGTCAGGAAGTCGTTTCTGAAAGTATTTGAATAGAGTGTAGCCATGTATGGAAGTGAAACATGGACGATAAATAGTTCGGACAAGAAGAGAATAGAAGCTTTCGAAATGTGGTGCTACAGAAGAATGCTGAAGATTAGATGGGTAGATCACATAACTAATGAGGAAGTACTGAATAGGATTGGGGAGAAGAGAAGTTTGTGGCACAACTTGGCTAGAAGAAGGGATCGGTTGGTAGGACATGTTCTGAGGCATCAAGGGATCACCAATTTAGTATTGGAGGGCAGCGTGGAGGGTAAAAATCGTAAGGGAGACCAAGAGATGAATACACTAAGCAGATTCAGAAGGATGTAGGTTGCAGTAGGAACTGGGAGATGAAGAGGCTTGCACAGCATAGAGTAGCATGGAGAGCTGCATCAAACCAGTCTCAGGGCTGAAGACCACGGCAACTCTTACACATACTTCACTCGGTTTTATCACTAAAATATCAGTTTTCATTTAATGTAACAATACGTTCTGAGCGACGGCCTAGCAACACGTCCTCTTTCCACAAGATACAGATTAACAGTTCTCTTTTTTTATTAATAAATCAATTGTTTTTTTTTTTTTTTTTTTTAGAGTCCTTGCTCAAAGATTGACAACTACTATCGTTGCGGGGATTGCGCGCTAAAGAGTTTCTTGTTATCCAGCTGCTTAGGTTTGAGTAGTTCAGAGTTCTAGGGGACTGATGACCTCAGAAGTTAAGTCCCATAGTGCTCAGAGCCATTTTTGATAGACGGCAACGACAATGAAGTTCACCTCCTTTTCCAAAAACAAGATATTTCTATTCTTCACTTCCAGAAAATTTGTATGCATAGATGTTTGGCAACTCTTACACATACTTCAAGTACTTTTTGAATCAAATTTACATTTACGGTATTTACACACATTACTGAGCTTCTCAGAATAAAATCAGGCACAAATTAGTTAAAGGAAAAAAAGCAGTGAGGCACGCTTAACATTACAGGCTGATAGGACACGTTTAGTGTTGGGGGGGGGGGGGGGGTAAAAATCGCAGAGGGAAGTAAGCAGATTCAGAAGGGTATAGGCTGCAGTAGTTATTCGAAGATGGAGAGGCTTGCACAGGATGAAGTAGAATGGAGAGCCACGTCAGACTAGTCTTCAGACTGTAGACCACAACAGCAACAGGACACGTTCCGAGGAATCAAGGAATCATCATTTGGTAATAGAGGAATGTGTGGAGATGGAGAGCGGAGTAACAATAGTAAAAAGGAGACCAGGGTTGACAACAACCATCAGATTCAAACAGACGTAGGAGGCAGAGGTTAGCAGAGACGAAGAAGACTTGTGGAGCAAAGACTAGCTTGGAGTGTGGCATTTTTCCTTCGGGTCGAGGGCTACAACAACATGAACAACAACAACAACAACGGGTGCCAGTTCTTTTACTGAACTTCATGAAAAAATTATTAAATGTGTCTTAGAATATGATTACAAGAGAGAGCAAGCTCAAGAATAAGCAAGTTTCGTCCTGGCAGATCAACAAATGACCTCACCCTTTTAATAGCGAATGAAATAGATTCGAAAGATTGTAGCGCCGCAGAAACATGCAGGGGAGAGAGTCGAACCCGGCACTTCCAAGCGGAGGGAAGGCCGAGTCTAACTAATTCCTAGGGGAGCGTAGGGGACCTCCCTAGTTGGGGGAGCCGGCGCGAAAGAATTCCACAGCTCCGCAAATCGATAAGGGGTCAGTGGACTCGGAACGTACACTGGCTTCCAAACGCAGTGGTCATCCCACAGGCGAGCAGCGAAGGGCCAATGGTAGCTGAAGGGAACGGGAGGGAAAAGTGGGCGGGGCGGGTAAACAATACGAGAGAATTTTACAGGAGAGGACTTTCAAAAAATTAAACACGAGTTAATTTTATTATTATTATTTTGAGCTTTTCCTCATTACAGAGGCTTATCTCCAACATAATAATTTACTTGGAAATTACAATACAAACAATAAACGTTCTTAAACTATATTCTCAAAATATTTCTCCAGATGTTTCGATCTTGCGTGTCTTCTTCCTCTGCGCCCGTTCTCCTCATTGTGTGCTGTACATTTTGGAGCCAGGTGGTCATAGGTCGTCTTCTTCTTCCTCCCTCAGGTTCCCACTCCAGTATCAATTTTGGTATTCTGGTTTTCTCCATTCGTCGTACATGCCCGTACCACTGTAATTTCTTCCTATCCATTACGTCATATATTCTTTCTTCTATTTCCATTCTCCTTATTACTTCGGTGTTCCTTATCTTTTCTTTCCTGGAGATTCTTGCCGATCTTCTCCAAAAGTCCATCCCTAGAGCTTGTAATTTTTTAATGTGCTTCATGTTAATTGTCCAGGTCTCCGTTCCATACAGAACCACACTTTCTAATATGGATTTGTATATTAATTTTTTAGTTCTGCTCATTACATTCCTGCTCCATAAGACTGAGTTAAGCATCCCAATGACCCTCCGTCCGCTACTAATTCTTTTATTGATTTCTGACTCTGATTTTCCCTCGATTTCTAAAATGGATCCCAAATAACAGAAAGTGTTTATCTTTTTCATTTTCTTTCCTTCATTTTATAGCTCATCTGAATCATTAGTCAAGTATTCTGTTTTTTGGTAATTAATCTTCAAACCCCAAGTTTTGTATGCTACTGCTAGTTGATTGCACATATAGTTAGCATCCTCCCCATCTTGTGCTACGACTACTTGATCATCAGCAAATGATAAATGATGTAGGTAAACTCCATCTCTTATTTCTAATCCCATACTACTACTTTTGCGAGACCATGTTCTAAGGCTAATATCTATAAAGATTTTAAATAATGATGGTGACATGGGACAGCCCTGTAAAAGGCCTTTGCTTGTTCTAAATTTCTGTGAAAGTTTATTACCAACTTTCACTTGGCAAATGTTATCTTTATACATCTGTTGTATTATTTTAATCAAGGAAGGTTTATGTTTGCCATATGTAGTGCTCTCCAAAGTAATTTTCTTGGAACAGTATCATACGCTTTTTCTAGATCTATGAAAATTAATCCTATATTTTTTTTATTTTTCCCTATGTTTCTCCAAAATCTGTCGTAATGTAAAAATATGTTAATTTTACAGGAGAGGAATTTCAAAAAATTAAACCTAATGATTCAGCAGGCCTACAGTTCTCTATCGAGAAGACACAGTATGTGACGAACATCAAGACACAAGAAGGATAACTCAGATGACACAGAGGAGTTACATACAGTATATTGGTTGGGAGTATGCGCTGTTTTAAATCAATGGGGAAAGTGGAAAATTTGTGCAGAATCGGGATCCGAACACGGGTCTCCTGCTCACTAGGCAGATGCTTTCTACATCTACATCTACATCTACATGGTTACTCTGCAATTCACACTTAAGGGGGGTAGGACGTCAAACGCGCCGACTTGGAGCAGGAGAGGCACCACAGAACATTTTAATTTCCACTGTCTATACTTTTACAAATAAATTCATAAAACTTTGTCAGCGTGACCAGGAAGGATTCAGTATTCACATTTATAGCAGTGGAAATTCAAAAACATAACAAAATTATTTTTTTTACATCTGCGATTTCATCATTTTCTCACTTACTATTGGCTGCATTTGTTGCTATAGGTACACTTTTCTTCATAAGTAACAGAGATTCTTCGATGAATTTTCCACACTTACAGGTGTATGAAACTCTAGAATTTCCCAAATCTGTTAAAAACTGTGGTAAAAATTGAGACAATTAACTATAAAATTCAAGTTTTTTTAAACATGAAATCTAAAATGTAACAGCTCGTTCATTTTTCTCATAAATTAAATGAATTCTAGAGTCACCTGTAAGTATTGTTTCTATACTGGGCAAAATTTATCGAAGAATCTCTCTTACTTACGAAGAAAAGTGTACCTATCGCAACAAATGCAGCCAAGAGTAAGTGAAAAATTGATAAATTTCACATGAACAAAAAATTGTTATGTTCTTGAACTTCCACTGCTATGAGTGTGAATCCTGAATCCTTCCTGGTCATGCCAACAAGGTTTTATGACTTTATTTGTAAAAGTATAGACAGTGGAAATTTAAATGTCCTGTGATGCCTTTCCTGCTCCAAGTCGGCCCGTTTCACGTCCTACCCGCCTTAAGTGCCTGGCAGAGGGTTCATCAAACCATTTTCATTTTACTTCTCTACCGTTTCACTCTCGAATGGCGCGTGGGGAAAAGGAACACCTAAATCTTTCCGTTCGAGCTCTGATTTCTCTTATTTTATTATGATGATCATTTCTCCCTACGTAGGTGGGTGTCAACAAAATATTTTTGCATTCGGAAGAGAAAGTAGGTGATTGAACTTTCGTGAATAGATCTCGCCGCAGAGAAAACCGCCTTTGTTTCAGTGACCGCCACCCTAACTCGCGTCTCATATCAGTGACGCTCTCACGCCTATTGCGCGATAACACGAAACGAGCTGCCCTAATTTGCACGTTTTCGATGTCCTCTGTCAATCCTATGTGGTAAGGATCCCACATCGCGCAGCAATATTCCAGCAGAGGACGGACAACTGTAATGTAGGCTATCTCTTTAGTGCCTTTGTCGCATCTTCTAAGTGTCCTGCCAACAAAGCGCAGTCTTTGTTTCGCGTTCCCCACAATATTATCTACATCTACATCTACATTTATACTCCGCAAGCCACCCAACGGTGTGTGGCGGAGGGCACTTTACGTGCCACTGTCATTACCTCCGTTTCCTGTTCCAGTCGCGTATGGTTCGCGGGAAGAACGACTGTCTGAAAGCCTCCGTGCGCGCTCTAATCTCTCTAATTTTACATTCGTGATCTCCTCGGGAGGTATAAGTAGGGGGAAGCAATATATTCGATACCTCATCCAGAAACGCACCCTCTCGAAACCTGGCGAGCAAGCTACACCGCGATGCAGAGCGCCTCTCTTGCAGAGTCTGCCACTTGAGTTTATTAAACATCTCCGTAACGCTATCACGCTTACCAAATAACCCTGTGACGAAACGCGCCGCTCTTCTTTGGATCTTCTCTATCTCCTCCGTCAAACCGATCTGGTACGGATCCCACACTGATGAGCAATACTCAAGTATAGGTCGAACGAGTGTTTTGTAATGGAGTACATTTTCTAAGGACTCTCCCAATGAACCTCAACCTGGTACCCGCCTTACCAACAATTAATTTTATATGATCATTCCACTTCAAATCGTTCCGCACGCATACTCCCAGATATTTTAGAGAAGTAACTGCTACCAGTGTTTGTTCCGCTATCATATAATCATACAATAAAGGATCCTTCTTTCTATGTATTCGCAATACATTACATTTGTCTATGTTAAGGGTCAGTTGCCACTCCCTGCACCAAGTGCCTATCCGCTGCAGATCTTCCTGCATTTCGCTACAATTTTCTAATGCTGCAACTTCTCTGTATACTACAGCATCAACCGCGAAAAGCCGCATCTATGTGGTCTTTCCAATTTAAGTTGCTTGTAATTGTAATTCCTAGGTATTTAGCCGAACTGACAGCCCTTAGATTTGTGCGATTCATCTTATACCCAAAACTTATCGGATTTCTTTTAGTACCCATGTGCATGACCTCGCACTTTTCGTTGTTTAGTGCCAATTGTCACTTTTCGCACCATACAGAAATTCTCTCTAGATCATTTTGTAATTGGAATTGATCGTCTGATGATTTTACTAGACGGTAAATTACAGCGTCATCTGCAAAAACTATCTAAGGGGGCTGCTCAGATTATAGCCTAGATAAATTATATAAATCAGGAACAGCATAGGGCCTATTACACTACCTTGCGGAACTCCACATATCACTTCTGTTCTATTCGATGATTTACCGTCTGTCACTACGAACTGTGACCTCTAAGAGGAAATCACGAATCTAGCGACACAACTGAGACGATACTCCATATGCACGCAATTTGATTAATAGGCGCTTGTGAGGAACGGTATCAAAAGCCTTCTGGAAATCTAGGAATACGGAATCGATCTGAGATCCCATGTCGACAGCACTCATTACTTTATGGGAATAAAGAGCTAGCTGCGTTGCACAAGAACGATATTTTCTGAATCCGTGTTGGTTATGTATCAATAAGTTCTTTTCTTCAAGGTGATTCATAATGTTCGAGTGCAGTATATGCTCCAAAATCATACTGCAAATTGAGGTCAATTAAATTGGTCTGTAATTCAATGGGTTACTGCTATTTCCTTTCTTGAATATTGGTGTGACCTGTGCTGCTTTCCAGTCTTTAGGAACAGACCTTTCGTCAAGTGAACGGTTGTATGTGGTTGCTAAGAAAGGCGCTATTGTGTCTGCATACTCTGAAAGGAACCTGATTGGTATACCATCTGGACCGGAAGACTTGCCTTTCTTAAGTGATTTGAGTTGTTTCGTCACACCTGAGATATCTACTTTTATGTCACTCAAGCTAACAGCTGTTTTGGTTTCGAATTTTGGATACTTACTTCATCTTCTTTCGTGAAGGAATTACGGAAAACTGTATTTAGTAACTCCGCTTTGACCACTAAGCCATCCAGACACAGCGGACAGCGTAACTGCACGCACTACGCTAGCATGGCTCCCGTCGCATACAAATTCTCAACTTATCCACACACTACTAATGTAGTGCCCCTTGCCCATTTTCCTTTTTACGATTCCCGTAAGAGACATGTCCGAAGGAACAGACACCACATATAGATAACTCAGAAGTTGGAGATATTTAAATATCTAAGAGAATGGACAAACTCTGGTCTGACAGAAAAAGAATCAACTGCACCACGAATAATTTAGCGTACAAGCTTCCATGAATATTTACAATAAGAAGAATATTTCAATCAACACAGAACTGAGACATCGCCAGACAATGATCCGCCCTGATGCCTTTTACACAGCAGAAAGTGTGAACCTAGTAAGAACGGAAGTACTTAAGAGACCGGAACGTACTGAATGGAGGATTCTCAGTAGGATGTTGGGATCACAAAGAATAGCAGACTGTCTGTATACGAGGGGCACTCCGAACGAAATGCACACTATTTTTGTAAAAATACAGTTTTCATTCTGCATGTGTGAAAGTTTTACAGTGTGTAGATACATCCTTCCCGCTTGTTTTCAGACTTAGTTCAACCTGTTCCTGTGAGTGGCGCCGTCACAGCATGTCTTCAAGATGGCTGCTACACTTGACGTTCTTCAGAAGCAACGTGCTGTCACAGAATTCCTGTGCTGTGAAAGCGAGACAGTGGGAAACATCCACAAGAGGTTGAAAAATGTGTACGGAGATGCTGCTGTCGATCGCAGTACAGTTAGTCGGTGGGCGAGCAGGTTACGCGAGGAAAGCGGGCACGGCTATATTGAGGATTGTCCCCGCAGCGGCAGGCCTCGTACTGCACACACTCCAGACAATGTGCAGAGAGTTAACGAATTGGTGACTGCTGACAGACGCGTCCCAGTGAACGAATTGTCGCGCTACGTCGGGATAGAGGAAGGAAGTGTTTGCAGAATACTGAAAGTGTTGGCGTTAAAAAAGGTTTGTGCCAGGTGGGTTCCCAGGATGTTGACAGTGGCTCACAAACAAACAAGAAAAACGGTATGCAGCGAACTTTTGGAACAGTACAAGAATGGTGGAAATGAATTTCTTGGAAGAATTGTGACAGGCAATGAAACGTGGCTCCATCATTTTTCACCAGAGACGAAGAGGCAATCAGTGGAGTGGCATCATGCAAATTCACCCAAGAAAGAAAAAAATTCAGAAACACACCTTCTGCTGGGAAAGTTATGCCTACGGTGTTTTTCGATTCCAAAGGACTCTTGCTTGTGGACATCGTGCCGAGTGGAGCCACCATAAATTCTGATGCATATGTTGCGACACTGAAGAAACTTCAAGCTCGACTGAGTCGTGTTTGACCACATCGGCAAAAGCAGGATGTAGCTGTTGCACGACAATGCACGGCCACATATCAGTCAAAAAACCATGGAAGTGAACTCGGATGGACAACACTGAAACAGCCGCCTTACAGTCCTGACCTGGCTCCATGTGACTATCATCTCTTTGAGAAACTGAAAGACTCTCTTCGTGGAACAAGGTTTGAAGATGATGACTCCCCTGTGCACGCTGCCAAACAGTGGCTCCAACAGGTCCAGAATTTTACCGTGAGGGTATACAGGCGCTGGTTCCAAGATGGCGTAAGGCAGTTGAGAGGGATGGAAATTACGTGGAGAAATGAAAATATTGTTCCTAAAGGATGTATCTACACACTGTAAAACTTTCTAACATGTAGAATAAAAGATGGATTTCTTTTGGAGTGACCCTTGTAGAAGGCGAGCGAACCAGTAACTACACACGAGATCTGTTCAAAAAATTCCGGAAGTTTATCCACAAATTTTTTCTACGCTTACCTTTCACTTATTGTGCATGGTCTCCTTTGAAATACTCTCCTCCACAATTGATACACCACTCCCAACGCAGTTCGCTCTTCCGGATGCAGTCCCGATACGCCTCCTGCTAGATCGCGCGAAACGCCGTCTGCGAATTTTGTTTTATCTCGTCTGTCACTGTAAATCTTCTTCTCTTCAACGGAATCTTCAACTTTGTAAATAAAGTAAGTCCGCAGGGGCCAGGTGTGGAGAGTACGGAGGATGAGGCAGCTCAGTGATTTCGTTTCTTGTACAATAGTCACACACCGACAGGGATGAATGTGACTGGTGCGTTACCGTGATGCGAGAGCCACGAATTGCCTCGCCACATTTCAGGCCGTTTCCTTCTCACATTTTCTCGCAGGCGTCGCAACACGTCCCGACAGTACCATCGATTAATAGTGTGTCCCTGTGGCACAAGTTCATAAAGAACTAATCCTTCAGATTCAAAGAATCTGACCTGACGAGCTTTTTTTCGTCTTGGAGAGCCCTTCCCGACCCATTGTGAAGATTGAACACATTTTGTCTGCCAGAATGAGATTTTCAATCTTCAGCGGAGTGTGCGCTGGTATGAAACTTCCTCGCAGATTAAAACTGTGTGCCGGACCGAGACTCGAACTCGGGACCTTTGCCTTTCACGGGCAAGTGCTCTAACAACTGAGCTACACAAGCACGACTCACGCCTCGTCCTCACAGCTTTACTTCTGCCAGTACCTCGTCTCCTACCTTCCAAACTTTACAGAAGCACTCCTGTGAACCTTGGTAGAGCACTTGCCCGTGAAAGGCAAAGGTCCTGAGTTCGAGTCTCAGTCCGGCACACAGTTTTAATCTGCCAGGAAGTTTCCTATCAGCGCACACTCCGCTGCAGAGTGAAAATCTCATTCTGGAAACATCCCCCAGGCTGTGGCTAAGCCATGTCTCAGCAATATCCTTTCTTTCAGGAGTGGTAGTTCTGCAAGTTTCGCACGAGAGCTTCTGTAAAGTTTGGAAGGTAGGAGACGAGGTACTGGCAAAAATAAAGTTGTGAGGACGGCGCGTGAGTCGTGCTTGGATAGCTCAGTCGGTAGAGCACTTGCCTGCGAAAGGCAAAGGTCCCGAGTTCGAGTCTCGGTCCGGCACACAGTTATAATCTGCCAGGAAGTTTTGGGTTTCACGCAAAATATAATGCAGATGCGTTGCTCCTCTAACCCTGCCATCTCGAAATTCGCAAACTGAGCAACACAACGTTCCACTCATACAGCACTGAACAACTAACAGAGGTACATCAGCGAAACTTCTGGCAGTTACACCTTAAACACAGTCGTGTGCAGGGATGCCATCCACATTTCGCTCCAGTACACCACTGGCGTGAAATTACGAATGTTCCGGAATTTTTTGAACAAACCTCGTACTGAGATAGCGAGAATTCTGAACATCATGAGGGAAGAAGGAGTAAATTCTTCGTACACATCCATAGAATGGACCAGGAGGGTTGACACTTCAAATAAAACAGTTTCTTGAGAGTAACAAAACCAAAGCACGATGGATAGAATAGGTACGCAGAGAACTGGGAGAAATGGGAATACAGGAACCAGATATTCACGAAAAGGAGATTATCAAATTATAAATTAAAGTTATCACAGGTTTCCAGGACAGAATTAGGGGCAGGCCGAAATCATCTTCGACAGAAGAGCGAAAAAGTTTGCAAGGTATAACAACGATAAAATAATGGTCGAGGATAAAGACTGGAGGAAATGAAGCTGACCCAAATTAAAATGGTCCTCAGATGGCCAAAACGAAAACAAGAAGAAGCAGATTCAAACATTCTAGAAAACACATTTATGAATGTTTAAGAACCTTCAACATCGCAGTGCGTCAGCAATCGTTGGTTAATATATTAAAAAACTAGAAACCCTCCTCGATTGCGAAAAAAGCACCTAGTGTTAACCTAGGTTTCGGCGTAGATAACTACACCTTCTTCAGAACAATAAAACCGACAAGTGCCTAAGAAGACCTTTGTCAATGATTAAAAGACCACCATAGCTATACATTTATAAGCGAAAAAAGGCAAACACAAACAATACATATATACAAAGTCTACACCACTACTTAACTTAATGGTGAAACCTCCACCTCACACCAGTGTTCGATGGACCATGAGCCGCCATAAACTGGATTGCTGTCAGCAGGTGTCCTTTTGCTACAGGACAATGCAAGGGCCCACACTGCCCGTACAACAGTTGCAACAATCACAGACCTGCATTTTGAGTGCCTTCCTCATCCATCATACTCACTAAACCTTGCCCCAAGTGATTTCCATACGTTTGGACCACTCAAAGACGCAATGGCAGGAAAGAAGTTCCGTTCTGATGAAGAGGTACGCCACGCGGTGTATGCGTCGTTGCATGGAGTACCAAAAGAATTTTTTACTAAAGAAATTTATGCACTTTGTAACCGCTGGAGGACTTGCATTGAGCTTGGTGGAGATTATGTTGAAAAGTGATAACAGCTTTGTACCACTTCTGCATAATAAATAATATTCAAAAAATATTTAAGGTTTTCATTTGACTCACCCTCGTATGTAAGTGTGATGATATAAATAGAACTATTCACATCCAACATATCATAAATACAAAATGTGTAAGCAGTTACTATATGCATCATAACAAATTTTGTTCTCTATAAAAGTTGGCTTGTGAAAATGGGCAAAACCAGAAACTACGCAGCCAGTAAAGAAATAACAGCTTTGGTGGCAAATATTTAAAGTGCCTTGTCTTCAAAATTTGAAACTTGCAAGACGCTGCGTAGTTAAAACTTTCATATGATTCATACATCAATAATACGCTACTGGCCATTAAAATTGCTACACCAAGAAAAAATGCAGATGATAAACGGGTATTCATTGGACAAATATATTATACTAGAACTGACATGTGATGACATTTTCACGCAATTTGGGTGCATAGATCCTGAGAAATCACTACCCAGAACAACCACCTCTGGCCGTAATAACGGGCATGATACGCCTGGGCATTAAGCGCTGTCAGGCTCGGCTAGAACTTGGGTGGGTAACCGTCCAGTCTTCTGAGCACTGTTGGCAAGCGGGGCGCACTCAGCCCTTGTGAGGCAAACTGAGGAGCCACTTGATAGAGAACAGCACAGGTAGTCACAGTCTTCAAGAAGGGTCGTCGAGCAGATGCGCAAAACTATAGACCTATATCTCTGACGTCGATCTGTTGTAGAATTTTAGAACATGGTTTTTGCTCGCGTATCATGCCGTTTTTGGAAACCCAGACTCTACTCTGTAGGAAGCAACACGGATTCCGGAAACAGCGATCGTGTGAGACCCAACTCGCTTTATTTGTTCATGAGACCCAGAAAATATTAGATACAGGCTCCCAGGTAGATGCTATTTTCCTTGACTTTCGGAAGGCGTTCGATACAGTTCCGCACTGTCGCCTGCTAAACAAAGTAAGAGCCTACGGAATATCAGACCAGCTGTGTGGCTGGATTGAAGAGTTTTTAGCAAACAGAACACAGCATGTTGTTATCAATGGAGAGACGTCTACAGACGTTAAAGTAACCTCTGGCGTGCCACAGGGGAGTGTTATGGGACCATTGCTTTTCACAATATATATAAATGACCTAGTAGATAGTGTCAGAAGTTCCATGCGGCTTTTCGCGGATGATGCTGTAGTATACAGAGAAGTTGCAGCATTAGAAAATTGTAGCGAAATGCAGGAAGATCTGCAGCGGATAGGCACTTGGTGCAGGGAGTGGCAACTGACCCTTAACATAGACAAATCCTTTATTGTATGATTATATGGTAGCGGAACAAACACTGGTAGCAGTTACTTCAGTAAAATATTTGGGAGTATGCGTGCGGAACGATTTCAAGTAGAATGATCATATAAAATTAATTGTTGGTAAGGCGGGTACCAGGTTGAGATTCATTGGGAGAATCCTTAGAAAATGTAGTCCATCAACAAAGGAGGTGGCTTACAAAACACTCGTATGACCTGCACTTGAGTATTGCTCATCACTGTGGGATCCGTACCAGATCGGGTTGACGGAGGAGTTAGAGAAGATTCAAAGAAGAGCGGCGCGTTTCGTCACAGGGTTATTTGGTAAGCTTGATAGCGTTACGGAGATGTTTAGCAAACTCAAGTGGCAGACTCTGCAAAAGAGGCGCTCTGCATCGCGGTGTAGCTTGCTGTCCAGGTTTCGAGAGGGTGCGTTTCTGGATGAGGTATCGAATATACTGCTTCCCCCTAATTATACGTCCCGAGCAGATCACGAGTGTAAAATTAGAGAGATTCGATCGCGCACGGAGGCTTTCAGACAGTCGTTCTTCCCGCGAACCATACGCGACTGGAACAGGAAAGGGAGGTAATGACAGTGGCACGTAAAGTGCCCTCCGCCACACACCGTTGGGTGGCTTGCGGCGTATAAATGTAGATGTAGAGGCTCCGGTCATGAAAACTGACAACGGCCGGGAGAGCGGTGTGTAGACCACACGTCGCTCCATATCTGCATCCAGTGACGCCTGTCGGGAGAGGATGACACGATGGTCGGTCAGCACCGTTGGACCTTCCGAGGCCTGTTCGGACGGAGTTTAGCTAAGTTCAGTTTAAATGTATACACGATCTCATTTTTGGTCGAAATGGAACAATTTCGGAACAATCATCGCTGCTATACCTTTCATGCCCAAAACACATAAAAAAATCGCTTCGCATGAGCCAAGGGACATGCCAACATATCAGCAACCTCTCTGATGGTGATTCGGCGATTTTACAGAACCCCTGTCTTCACGTCTTCCACAGTGTCGTCAGTAATTAATGTGTTAGGGCGCCCAAGCGGTCGTCGTCTTCAACGTCTTCCGACCCTCTTTGAAACATTTACACAACTCGTAAACTCTTATCTTATAGTAGATTCGCCAAAAACGACAGTCGACATTTCGAATACAATGCTGAACTTTATTTCATTTTCAAGTAAAATATAATACAAATTCTTTGATCTATCGTTTTCGTAAGAAAAAATTCGCCGAGCACTCGAAATCAGATACAACCTTTCCGACTGTCAACAATAAAATAAATATTCAAAACAGCTGATAATGCAAACATATGCCAGGAACATGTGTATCACCAAGATAATAAATATCTTGAAAATCAGACTATGAAGCCCGCAAAGTTAAAAAATTCCCACTACATTTGATCGCATCTCGTATGCACTCTACTGATTTCGTTGCTCGTAAATGACTGCACTGCACGTATGTACTGTAATTGTAAAAGTCTCTGCTTCAAGTCTTACTAGTAATAGTTTTTTAATTTTATTTAAATTATATATTTATTAACAAATATAAGTGTTAATTAACAAATATCCTATCATAAGTTTATAATAAAAAATATGTCTTTCTATTTTAAATTAATGAACATATGAAAATAAATCTAAATTTGATAGAAATATGTGAAATGCCTTATTGATAAATGAGAAACATTATACAATCAATAATCCTGCTTAACCTCTAGAATATATATGTATATATATGATGTTTGGCATTTTTGCAACAGATATTAATTTAACATGACCACTGATACTTTCTATGGAATCAGCAATTAAAATAAAAATATGTTGTTTTTATTAAAATATCATGAATCAGTGTCTGTTTGTTAATACATATGGAATTTAAAAAATAAAAAATGTTGTTTTTAGTGAGATTCGAACCAGCAGTTTCTACATCACAAAAATTTTATGTTATCTACGCAGTTAGTGATGATGTTTCATTTTTCCGCATTAGTTTATACGTTATTGTAAGTTAAATGTTATAAATAATTCCTGGATTGTAAAAGTGAATATCGCAGAAACGCAATATCCAATTGCAACAAACGAAGTGTCTAAGGCTATATCATGTAAAACTGCATCGGACTGTGGTAGTAGATTTACTGAAATTATTCACATATTTAAATAGGACGCCGAAAAGTGGATTTCGCTCAGTTAAAAACAGCTTATCTTACTTAATAAACAGAGAAACATTAAAAGTAGCGGCAGTACTGTAAACTTGAGGTATGAAGTAAATTATTTAATGCAAAATTTAAATTTTTTGTAATATACTTATAGACCCGAAAACGGAGGAAAACCATATAAATTACTGTTTAGATATAAGCGATGGTAGATAAAAGAAAAATGATATCAGTACAATATTTCTCAGAAAACTTCCCTGTGGTTTACAGTATCATATGCATATAAAAGGTTAAACTTAAGAATTCCAGCAATTTTCAGTTTCGGTAGTGTAACTGACTTCAGTGGTGCTTGAGCAAGGTATCCTGAGTGAACAGTGGCAATTTGGAGGAGAGTCTGGGTTCGGATTCCGTTGGTGGTGGTTAGGCTGTGTTAGTCTGTGATAGGAAAACGTTTTATCTGATAAGAGGTGAAATAACCGCTAGTTTGCGTGTGTGAATTATTCAGAGTTCCTACTTTCGAAGATAGATATTTTTCGACATCTGATAAACTTTTTATTTTTCGGTTTGCATGTGATACAAGCCGCACTTGTAAGGTTTTAGTGTGCAGCCATTGTGGAATTTATAGTTTATATACTGTGGAACTTGAACGGTTTCCTAAAGATAACTCACGCAGTTAATCGTGGTTTATTCTACTGACTCCAAGTCCTTAAGAAACTTGGTCAGGCTCTGAAATTAATTTATTGTGAACCATAACTTCAGATTTTTCTCTGTTTTTATTGAAAATAAACTCGAATTTTGGAAACTTTAAAAAAATACCCGAGTGCATATGTGATTTTTGCATAGCAAATCCTGCCTGCTTTCGTATTAAATACTTTTGTGGAATGTTGGGTACATTGCTACGAATGTGAGTTGGCGCCCCACATATGAAACGTAGCCAGACTTGTAAGTCCAGCCACATTTATGGGAACCCATTAAAGTGTTTGCACTGCGTAATATGTGAATAAATCTTTTCATGCAGTAGCGTTTGGGGCCTTCGAGCTGATGCAGAACTTGTGAACAGTTTAGAACTTTGATTTTCGGCGAGTTGATGAGAGAGCTTGTATTTTATTTTATCATCCACACCACATGCACATTCCTCTACAATCCGCCTGGTAGCAATGTTGATCAGTTCAGCATAAAACAGTGTATCAATCTTAAATGTAAATATTACATTTAGAAAACATTCAAAATGTTAAATGTCGAACATATAATATCATTTTATCGTAAGGCTAATCTCTGACAAAACGGTATTCACTTCTTTCTTTTGATTTAGTCAACAGTTTATTGTCATTCTTAACAATTTACAAACAGTCCTCACAACTGTAGCTGTAAGTTGCAACTGAATCATTTCATCCTGAAGTAATTATTAGTGACATATGTTAGCCACAGATAATTATTTTCTCATCTTTCTGAATGTATATCGACATGGATACTCCGTAAACCACACTTGAGCCCGGAAGATACACACATAGCCGTGTAACTCGCTTAGAAGGTGAATTATACATTATTATTTCAGTGTCAATCATATTCGTACCACAAACAAATAATGTAAGCTTCCATGGTCCGGAGTAGCAGTTAGCATTGCTTCGATTACATAAGGCATTGCTTACTGTTGTCGTAACTTTTCAGAGTCAAAAGTATTTTTCAGTAATACACTCCTGGAAATGGAAAAAAGAACACATTGACACCGGTGTGTCAGACCCACCATACTTGCTCCGGACACTGCGAGAGGGCTGTACAAGCAATGATCACACGCACGGCACAGCGGACACACCAGGAACCGCGGTGTTGGCCGTCGAATGGCGCTAGCTGCGCAGCATTTGTGCACCGCCGCCGTCAGTGTCAGCCAGTTTGCCGTGGCATACGGAGCTCCATCGCAGTCTTTAACACTGGTAGCATGCCGCGACAGCGTGGACGTGAACCGTATGTGCAGTTGACGGACTTTGAGCGAGGGCGTATAGTGGGCATGCGGGAGGCAGGGGGGACGTACCGCCGAATTGCTCAACATGTGGGGCGTGAGGTCTCCACAGTACATCGATGTTGTCGCCAGTGGTCGGCGGAAGGTGCACGTGCCCGTCGACCTGGGACCGGACCGCAGCGACGCACGGATGCACGCCAAGACCGTAGGATCCTACGCAGTGCCATAGGGGACCGCACCGCCACTTCCCAGCAAATTAGGGACACTGTTGCTCCTGGGGTATCGGCGAGGACCATTCGCAACCGTCTCCATGAAGCTGGGCTACGGTCCCGCACACCGTTAGGCCGTCTTCCGCTCACGCCCCAACATCGTGCAGCCCGCCTCCAGTGGTGTCGCGACAGGCGTGAATGGAGGGACGAATGGAGACGTGTCGTCTTCAGCGATGAAAGTCGCTTCTGCCTTGGTACCAATGATGGTCGTATGCGTGTTTGGCGCCGTGCAGGTGAGCGCCACAATCAGGACTGCATACGACCGAGGCACACAGGGCCAACACCCGGCATCATGGTGTGGGGAGCGATCTCCTACACTGGCCGTACACCACTGGTGATCGTCGAGGGGACACTGAATAGTGCACGGTACATCCAAACCGTCATCGAACCTATCGTTCTACCATTCCTAGACTGGCAAGGGAACTTGCTGTTCCAACAGGACAATGCACGTCCGCATGTATCCCGTGCCACCCAACGTGCTCTAGAAGGTGTAAGTCAACTACCCTGGCCAGCAAGATCGCCGGATCTGTCCCCCATTGAGCATGTTTGGGACTGGATGAAGCGTCGTCTCACGCGGTCTGCACGTCCAGCACGAACGCTGGTCCAACTGAGGCGCCAGGTGGAAATGGCATGGCAAGCCGTTCCACAGGACTACATCCAGCATCTCTACGATCGTCTCCATGGGAGAATAGCAGCCTGCATTGCTGCGAAAGGTGGATATACACTGTACTAGTGCCGACATTGTGCATGCTCTGTTGCCTGTGTCTATGTGCCTGTGGTTCTGTCAGTGTGATCATGTGATGTATCTGACCCCAGGAATGTGTCAATAAAGTTTCCCCTTCCTGGGACAATGAATTCACGGTGTTCTTATTTCAATTTCCAGGAGTGTATTTTCACTACATAAAGCGCATTTGGTTTAACTCTTTTTATGCCTAGAGAAGGAGTAGAAATATGTTTGAAAGAAAAGCAGATATTACCTACTTCTGCCCCTAAAGTGCCAGCCTTCCACTTTATGGCCCTCGAGGTAAATAAAACCAAAACCAAAGGAGGTACAAAGGAGCATCACTTACACCATTTCGCCTAAAGGGACTGCACCGATATGGAAGTTAATTTTGCGAAGGATGTGATCGATGCAGAGTGTGACAGCAGTTCTTATTGAATACTGTTTGACATGCATGCACGCTTGCCCTTGCAGTCTGCAGTCGAACGAAAGGCCGGTATATTGCTGGCACATTTCACGCATCCAGTGACAGAACTTCACGTCTACCGATTTTTTGGACCACAGGCAACAGTTCACCTACATATACGTCTACGTGATTACTCTGCCATTCACTCACAATTAAGTGCCTGGCAGAGGATTCAGTGAACCACCTACAAGCTGTCTCTCTACCGTTCCACTTTCGAACGGCACGCGGGAAAAACGAGCACTTAAATTTTTCTGTGCGAGCCCTGATTTCTGTTATTTTATCGTGATGATCATTTCTCCCTATGTTGGTGGGTGCCAACATAATGTTTCCGCAGTCAGAGGACAAAACTGGTGATTTAAATTTCATGAGAAGATCCCGTCTCAACGAAAAACGCCTTTGTTTTAATGATTACCACTCCAATTCACGTATCATGCCTGTGGCACTATCTCCCCTATTTCACGATAATACAAAACGACTGTCCTTTGTACTTTTTCGATGTCATCCGTCAGTCCCACCTGATGCGGATCCCACACCGCACAGCAGTACTCCAGAATAGAATAGCTTGAAGGGGAAACCAGATGGCGCTATGGTTGGCCCGCTAGATGGCTCTGCCATAGGTCGAACGGATATCAACTGCCTTTTGTTTTAAATAGGAACCCCAATTTTTTATTACATATTCGTGTAGTATGTAAAGAAATATGAATGTTTTAGTTGCACCACTTCTTTCGCTTTGTAATAGATGGCTCTGATATAGTCACAAACATATGGCTCACAATTTTAGACGAACAGTTGGTAACAGGTAGGTTTTTTAAATTAAAATACAGAACGTAGGTACGTTTGAACATTTAATTTCGGTTGTTCCAATGTGATATATGTACCTTTGTGAACTTATAATTTCTGAGAACGCATGCTGTTACAGCGTGATTAACTGTAAAATACCACATTAATGGAATAAATGCTCAAAATGATGTCCGTCAACCGAAACGCATTTGGCAATACGTGTAACGATATTCCTCTCAACAGCGAGTAGTTCGCCTTCCGTAATGTTCGCACTTGCATTGACAATGCGTTGACGCATGTTGTCAGACGTTGTCGGTGGATCACGATAGCAAATATCCTTCAACTTTCCCCCCCAGAAAGAAACCCGGCGACGTCAGATCCGGTGAACGTGCGGGCCATGGTATGGTGCTTCGACGACCAATCCACCTGTCATGAAATATGCTATTCAATACCGCTGCAACCGCACGCGAGCTATGTGCCAGACATCCATCATGTTGGAAGTACATCGCCATTCTGTCATGCAGTGAAAGATATTGTAGTAACATCGGTAGAACATTACGTAGGAAATCAGCATACATTGCACCATTTAGATTGCCGTCGATAAATGGGAGCCAATTATCCTTCCTCCCATAATGCCGCACCATACATTAACCCGCCAAGGTCGCTGATGTTCCACTTGTCGCAGCCATCGTGGATTTTTCGTTCCCCAGTAGTGCATTTTATGCCGTTATATGTTACCGCTGTTGCTGAATGACGCTTCGTCGCTAAATAGAACGCGTGCAAAAAATCTGTCATCGTCTCATAATTTCTCTTGTGCCCAGTGGCAGAACTGTACAAGACGTTCAAAGTCGTCCTCCATGCAATTCCTTGTGGAAAGAAATGTGGTACGGGTGCAATCGATGTTGATGTATCTTTCTCAACACCGATTTTTTTGTGATTCCCGATTCTCGCGCAATTTGTCTGCTACTGATGTGCGGATTAGCCGCGACAGCAGCTAAAACACCTAGTTGGGGATCAATATGTGTTGCAGGTCGTGGCTGACGTTTCACATGTGGCTGAACACTTCCTGTTTCCTTAAATAACGTAACTATCCGGCCAGCGGTCCGGACACTTGGATGATGTCGTCCAGGATACCGAGCAGCATACACAGCACACGCCCATTGGGCATTTTGATCACAATAGCCATACATCAACACGATATCGACCTCTGTTACATAGGCAGTCTGCTACTATAACTGTGCACCGAGTTCATCGTTTAGTAATGTAAATAGACTGCATTACTTAAGTTACTTTGACAACTGACGTAGGCTGTAGCTCCTATAAAGGAAATGCAAATTTAAATAAACTGTCTAACAATAAATAAGTGATGTGATGTACCTTACCGTTATTCTGGCAAATGTGTTATAAGAAGTACTGATATTTTAGCATATTGGTCAGTGACATGCAGGAATACAGTGATGTAATTTCAAGGAATGAGTTACAAGAATAACACAAATTAGCAGGAATATGTTTAGGACGGAGCTGTAGCGTCCCGTACATGGTCCAACAGGATATTTTTTCCACCTTAAATATGTGACGGTTGGTAACCCCTGGCGCACTTATGAAACCGTGAGTAAACTGTCTTTACGGGACTGCCCCACCGCATTCCCGAGGGCATTCTATGAACACGTGATACGCCGGCGCTTCGGAGCTCAAATTGCACCCCTCTCTTCGGCCCTACGCGATTGTTTGCCTGTGCATTAGTATGCCTATCTGTGTGTGTGTGTGTGTGTGCGTGTGTGAGAGAGAGAGAGAGAGAGAGAGTGTGTGTGTGTGTGTGTGTGTGTGTGTGTGTGTGAGGGAGGGAGAGAGAGAGAGAGTGAGAGAGTAAGAGAGAGAGTGGTAAGGGGAGGGGGTGAGTGGGTGAGTGAGGGGTGCACGTGCTCGCCTTGAGCCGTAAACAGAAGGACTGTCGGAGCGGTGGGGGGGATCAGGATAGCGTGGTATAATGGGGCAGCGCCGCCCCACCCCGTCCACGGGACCAGCCCGTGTCTCCCTCGCTGATGCTGATCGATGTGGAGTGTGGGCTGCCTCCGTGTTGGACCAGTCCCACGCCTGACTGCTGGCGAGCGCCACGCGCTCCCGCTAGATGCACCTGTCTCGGCGTCGCGTGGACCCATCAGACTGTTCTCCTCCCCCTTTCCGATGAAAACATTTGTGCCTGCCAAAGTGCCTCCACACTTCAAATACCATTCATTCCAGTGCTGCTGGCTTCCTCGCCGTTAGCCGCCCTTCAAGGTGAGTACAATCCTTCTTTTTATTGGTGTACTTCCGTGCTGTTGTTTCCATTTTATGCACAATATGTGAACGACCCTGTCAGCTGTCTTATTCAAGTGTTACGACTTTTTTCTGTTACGTATACTCTCTGCCTGACCGTGAGCTACTGTCGATCTCGCGCCGTTGTTTCCGAGCTCGATTCCCAACACCCACTACGGCCTCATCTCATGCTATTTTGTTTTTCAATGCCCGCACTGATATTTTTACATCTACATCCATACTCCGCAAACCACCTGACGGTGTGTGGCAGAGGGTACCTTGAGTACCTCTATCGGTTCTCCCTTCTATTCCAGTCTCGTATTGTTCGTGGAAAGAAATTATTGTCGGTATGGCCTCTAATCTCTCTGATTTTATTCTCACGGTCTCTTCGCGAGATATACGTAGGAGGGACCAACATACTGCTTGACTCCTCGGTGAAGGTATGTTCTCGAAACTTTAACAAAAGCCCGTACCGAGCTACTGAGCGTCTCTCCTGCAGAGTCTTCCACTGGAGTTTATCTATCATCTCCGTAACGCTTTCGCGATTACTGAATGATCCTGTAACGAAGCGCGCTGCTCTCCGTTGGATCTTATCTATCTCTTCTATCAACCCTATCTGGTACGGATCCCACACCGGTGAGCAGTATTCAAGTAGTGGGCTAACAAGTGTACTGTGACCTACTTCCTTTGTTTTCGGATTGCATTTCTTTAGGATTCTACCAATGAATCTCAGTCTGGCATCTGCTTTACCGACGATTAATTTTATTTGGTCATTCCATTTTAAATCACTCCTAATGCCTACTCCCAGGCGGCCGTGGTGGCCGAGCGGTTCTAGGCTCTTGAGTCTGGAACAGCGCGACCGCTACGATCGCAGGTTCGAATCCTGCCTCGGGCATGGATGTATGTGATGTCCTTAGGTTAGTTAGGTTTAACTAGTTCTAACTTCTAGGGGACTGTTGGCCTTAGCTGTTAAGTCCCATAGTGCTCAGAGCCATTTGAACCTACTCCCAGATAATTTATGGAATTAACTGCCTCCAGTTGCTGACCTGCTATATTGTAGCTAAATGATAAAGGATCTTTCTTTCTATGTATTCGCAGCACATTACACTTGTCTACATTGAGATTTAGTTGCCATTCCCTGCAATTCGCTGCAGATCATCCTCCATTTCAGTACAATTTTCCATTGTTATAACCTCTCGATATACCACAGCATTATCCGCAAAAAGCCTCAGTGAAGTTCCGATGTCATCCGCAAGGTCATCTATGTATATTGTGAAGAGCAACGGTCCCACGACACTCTCCAGCGGCACACCCGAAATCACTTACTTCGGAAGACCTCTCTATTGAGAATGACATGCTACGTTCTGTTATCTGGGAACTCTTCAATCCAATCACACAATTGGTCCGACAGTTCATATGCTCTTACTCTGTTCATTAAACGACTGTGGGGAACTGTATCGAACGCCTTGCGGAAGTCAAGAAACACGGCATGTACGTGCATTCCTAGAAATGCAGATTCTGCCAGTGTTTCGCAGCTTTGCTGTATGTGACAGCCGCCTAGATCTTATGGCTGGGGTAAACGTGAGAGATTTTTGCTCTCAGGCTGTCAAAATCGAGAGTGGTTTGAAAAGTTCTCGGAATCACTACGCGAGGTCAGCGCTAGCGCAACGGGTTGTTCACGTGATATTCATTGGAGTGTTACCTGTAAACACGTGCCACGTCAGTGCTCTTGGAAGAGAGCTGTGGCGGTGACTTGGCTCCATGATTCCGCGCAGTGATTTGCGAAGATGGAAAAAATCGAGATTCGGGCAGTGATTAAGTACTTTGTAACGAAAGGTATGAAAGCGAAGGACATTCATGCCAATTTCCAGAATACGCTGGTGGCCTGTGCTCCTTGATATTCATCTGTTGCCAAATGGTCAAACGAATTTAAATTTCGTCGGGAAAGGTTAGTTGATGATCCGCGCAGTAGTCGGCCAGTATGTGTCACTACTCCAGAAATAACTGCAAAAGTGCACAAAATGGTCGTGGAGTATCACCGATTGAAAGTTCGTGAAATTGCTCACGCTTGCAAATGTCATCTGAAAGGGTATATCACATTTTAACTGAAGAACTACAAATGAAAAACTTATCTGCTAGATGGGTGCAGCGACTCTTGACGCTGAATCAAAAGCGTACGAGAATGGACTTAACGGAACAATCTTTGGCCCGTTTAAGGAGAAACAAACAAATTTTTCCGCCGGTTTGTGACCACAGCTGAAACTTGGGTGCAGTAGGATGCCGCAGAGACAAAACAACAGCCAAAGCAGTGGAAACATGCTGATTCTCTGCCACCAAAGAAAGCCGGAGTGGCCGAGCGGTTCTAGGCGCTACAGTCTGGAACCGCGCGACCGCTACGGCCGCAGGTTCTGGCATTGATGTGTGTGATGTCCTTAGGTTAGTTACGTTTAAGTACTGGGTGATCAAAAAGTCAGTATAAATTTGAAAACTTAATAAACCATGGAATAATGTAGATAGAGGGGTAAAAATTGACACACATGCTTGGAATGACATGGGGTTTTATTAGAACAAAAAAAAAAAAAGAAACAAAGTTCACAAAATGTCCATCAGATCTCTTGCGCACGTCGTTTGGTGACGATCGTGTGCTCAGCCACCACTTTCGTCATGCTTGGCCTCCCAGGTCCCCAGACCTCAGTCCGTGCGATTATTGGCTTTGGGGTTACCTGAAGTCGCAAGTGTATCGTGATCGACCGACATCTCTAGGGATGCTGAAAGACAACATCCGACGCCAATGCCTCACCATAACTTTGGACATGCTTTACAGTGCTGTTCACAACATTATTCCTCGACTACAGCTATTGTTGAGGAATGATGGTGGACATATTGAGCATTTCCTGTAAAGAACACCATCTTTGCTTTGTCTTACTTTGTTATGCTAATTATTGCTATTCTGATCAGATGAAGCGCCACCTGTCGAACATTTTTTGAACTTTTGTATTTTTTTTTGTTCTAAGGAACCCCATGTCATTCCAAGCATTTGTGTCAATTTTTACCTCTCTATCTACATTATTCCATGATTTATTCAGTATTCAAATTGATACTGACTTTTTGATCACACGGTAGTTGTAAGTTCTAGGGGACTGATGACCTCAGCAGTTTAGTCCCATAGTGCTCATTTCCATTTTTGAACAATTCCTTCAGTGGGAAAGGTCATGGCATCATTGTTCTGGGATTCGAAGGGGATTCTGTTTGTAGATTATCTCCCCACTGGAGAATACTATGCTAACAAAAGATACGGGAAAAAAGGCCAGGTTTAGCAAGGAAGAAAGTCATCTTCCATGAAGACAACACGCGACCGCACACACGTGCCATCGCCCTGGCAAAATTACACGAAATAAGGTATGAATTGTTGGCACACCCGCCTTATTCACCCGATATAGCTCCGTCAGACTTCGATCTCTTCCCAAAACTGAATTTTTTCTTTTGGTGGACGAACATTCACTTCAGACGGAGAATTGATAGCCAGAGTTGACAACTATTTTGCAAGCCTGGAGGAAACTCAATTTTCGAGATGGGATCAAGGTACTGGAACATTGTTGGACCAAGTGTATTAATCTACAAGGAGACTACATTGAAAAATAAAAAGAGTTTCAATGTTGTAAGTATTTCTTTTCTGTTCCGTTCCGAGAACTTTTCATACCGCCCTCGTAGTACACGCTGGACTGTTTACACTAGGGGCGACTTTTCGCCGATAGTTATTGTCTGGTAGTTCCTTGCGAGTGTCCGAGAGTTTTGCGAGAGCAGATGTGCGAAGCGTTTACACTCAACAGGGTGTGTCCGTCCGTGAGAGGTGACAGATCACTGCCAGCTTTGTTTCTCTCGTAGTTGTGTGCGCGGAAGAAGAGATTGCGGTGGAAGAGTGTCGGGCTGCAGCTGTACTTGTAATACTTTTAGTAGCAAAGAAAAATTTATGTAAAGGACTCTGTTCGTTCATACAATGTAAACTTTCACGGCCGGTATTGTCTTCACGTAAAACTTCCGGGCTGATAGGCCGTGGTCGAAATATAAAACTGTCTCCTGACGTTTCGTCTCCGACTGCGGGAGACATCCTCGGAGGTAAAGCGGCGAACTGTGAAGAGAACTCGAGGAAGCGCTGATTATATAGACAGTACAGAGGGCGCCACTGTCGATCACCTGGCGTCGGCTATAAGATTTTCTCTGGTAATGCCGACATTCACGATTGAAAGTAATCGATCGCCACGCTTGCGGTGCAACGCTGACTCCAAATTTTATCCAGTTTAACACCTTCGTCTTTCCCGTTGAAATTATTACGATGTTTATCAATCTCGATAGCGTCTCTATACAAGCGTGCATAATAATGCGAGGTTTCTGATATGACGCTCGTCTCGCTGAATTTTATTTCATGATCACCTTCCTGGTAAACATGTTCCGCTACGGCCGATTTATCCGTGTGACCCAGGCGGCAATTCTTCTCATGTTCGACAAGACGGGTGTTCACACTTCGCTTTGTGGTACCGATGTATACCTGTCCACAACTACAAGGAATTTTATATACCCCCGGTGTAGCGAAAGGGTGCCTTGCATCTTTTGCCGACCTTATAAATTCTTTTATTTTCCTAGTGGGTCTGAAAATAGTTTCCACCCCATACTTGCCTAAAACTTTCTCAATGCGATCTGTGACCTTACTAATGAAGGGAAGAAAAACTTTACCTGGCCGGCCGAAGTGGCCGTGCGGTTAAAGGCGCTGCAGTCTGGAACCGCAAGACCGCTGCGGTCGCAGGTTCGAATCCTGCCTCGGGCATGGATGTTTGTGATGTCCTTAGGTTAGTTAGGTTTACCTAGTTCTAAGTTCTAGGGGACTAATGACCTCAGCAGTTGAGTCCCATAGTGCTCAGAGCCCAAAAACTTTACCCTTGGGCGACTGTTGTTCGTCGTTACTCTTGATTCTCTGCCTAGAGCGAAGTGCTCGATCTATATCCTTGCTAGAATAGCCATTCTTCACGAAAGTTGACTGTTGGGCCATAAGGTGCGTAGAAAGCCCACACATACTGATCGTTATCTACACAAAGATTCAAACCACCACCCTAGACAATAAAGAGGTGTAATGAAAACTTTGGTAGACAGGGCGTACAAACTTTGTGAACCTGTTTATTTAAAAGATGAGATTGAACATCTACGGTCAACTTTCGTGAAGAATGGCTATTCTAGCAAGAATATAGATCGAGCACTTCGCTCTAGGCAGATAATCAGGAGTAACGACGAACAACAGTCGCCCAAGGGTAAAGTTTTTCTTCCGTTCATTAGTAAGGTCCCAGATCGCATTGCGAAAGTTTTAAGCAAGTATTGGGTGGAAACTATTTTCAGACCTACCAGGAAAATAAAAAAAAAATATGTAAGATCGGCAAAAGATGCACGACATCCTTTGGTTACATCTGGGGTATGTAAAATTCCTTGCAGTTGTGGACAGGTTTATATCGGTACCACAAAGAGAAGTGTGAACACCCGTCTTGTTGAACATGACAGGAATTGCTGCCTGGGTCACACGGACAAACCGGCCATAGCGGAACATGTTTACCGGGAAGGTGATCATGAAATAAAATTCAGCGAGACGAGCGTCATATCAAAAACCTCGCATTATTATGCACGCTTGTATAGAGACGCTATCGAGATTGATAAACATCGTAATAATTTTAACGGGAAAGACGAAGGTGTTAAACTGGATAAAATTTGGATGTCAGCGTTGCACCGCAAGCGTGACGATCGATTACTTTCAATCGTGAATGTTGGCATTACCAGAGACAATCTTATAGCCGACGCCAGGTGATCGACAGTGGCGCCCTCTGTACTGCCTATATAATCAGCGCTTCCTCGAGTTCTCTTTGCAGTTCGCCGCTTTACCTCCGAGGATGTCTCCCGCAGTCGGAGACGAAACGTCAGGAGACAGTTTTATACTTCGACCACGGCCTATCAGCCCGGAAGTTTTAAGTGAAGACTCTGTTCGTGTTGAATAAGAGAGCGGATCAGGTGGCGCGATTATTTTGAAGCACGAAAGAATCCCATAGTGCTGAACTGCCATATTGCGTCCCAGATTTGCGCCGTTTACAGTTTGTACGCTAAAAGGCTGCGCAGCTTGTGATGGAAATTCCTCAACAATATCGAAATTTTATAAGAATGACAGCGATGGAGATGGAAGAAATACTCTTTATAACTGGACCTAAAATTGCCATTATAGATACTCTTCTGTGTAAATCCATCACTTTGGAGGTATGAATTAAACAACGCCTTCAGTCACAACTTTTAGTGTTTTATTAACTACACGATGCATTTCGGACCCTGTGGGTCCATCGTCAGGTGTAATTTGTCTTAATACATGTTTTATTTCTTCTCCTGAATGAGGTGAAATGTATACTCCTGTCACGAAATGGTTTGATGTTAGGTTATGAATTTCGTAAGTCGAACGCGGAAAATATGTGGAAAATAGTGGAAAATGAACAGTGTAAACTTACCACATCATCCAAGGAAACCATTTTTAATGTTTTAGTACCGGCAAAACATTCTTTTCTCCATCGTTTTAGTACATGTCACTTCATTCAAAATGTACATTTGACACACACATGTTTATAAACACTTCACCAGGCTCAAGAATTTCGAAAAATCAGTCATTACACAACATATGTTGGAAACGAAACATGTCATCAACAGTCTAGAAAACAAGTTGGTAATACTAGATAACGAAGCCAATGGTAAGACCCTAAGTCTGTAAGAACAACTGGAGATATACCCCCACTAAATCAAAAGACCAGAATCTATGTTACATGAACAAACAGATTTCGCAAGCCATAGTTATTTCAGTAACTTTAAAGACCTATTCCAAAGTTGTTTCTTGTATATGTGAATTGTTTAGTAGTCATATCTTTAGCACTACGAATAAATTCATCTTTGACAATACCATGTACAAAAACATCTGTGAAGTGTTTATAAGCATGTGTGTGCAAATGTACATCTTGAATGAAGTGACATGTACTAAAACGACAGAGAAAAGAATGTTTGCCGGTACTAAAACGTTAAAAATGGTTTCCTTGGATGATATGGTACGTTTACACTGTTCATTTTCCGCGTTCGACTTACGAAATTCATAACCTAACATTAAACCTTTTCGTGACGGGAATGTGCATTTCACCTCATTGAGGAGAAGAAATAAAACACGTATTAAGACAAATTACACCTGACGATGGACCTACAGGGTCCGAAATGAATCGTGTAGTTAATAAAACACGAAAAAGTTGTGACTGAAGGCGTTGTTTAATTCATACCTCCAATGTTTTGAATTCAGTCACGTTTTAAGCTGCAAAATATGGATAAAATTAAATCCATTACTGTTAAAGACAGATTGCTTATGACACTAATGTTTCCAGCATCAGCTACGTTTATTCTCTTTAATATTTGCTAATGTAACAATTACAATGAAATAACATTACACCAGTTTCGTCTTGATATCTATAGACGTTCAAATTCCAGGTAGGTCGGAAATCTGGTAACTGAAGCATACCCGTAACCGGGTGCATAAGTCCGTAGCGTTATTTACAACAGTGTGCCAATGCTGGGGTAACTTATCGATTCCGCGACTGTGGAAATAATGTGGTTTTGAGGCGAAGAACTCGACAAGTCATATTCGAGGCGCATTTTCATCCGGGTCGGAAGTTCCTTGAAGGTTATTCAGTCGAGAGCGTGAAAGGTGGAAATCTGAGGGCCAAAGATCAGGTCGATAAAGTGGGCGTGGAATGATTTCTCAAGCCAACTGCTGTGTAGTGTTCTTTGTCACTTTAGCAGAATGCGGGCGGACGTTACCGTGGAATAGCATCACTTCACGTAGTCTTCCTGGTTGTTGTTCTCGGACTGCGCCTGCAAGACGTCTCAGCTGTTGACAACAAATGTCAGCAGTGATGTTGACACCTATATAGTGTTGAGGAACAGTGGACAAAGTTCAAAACCATCGTTAGATGAGTTAGATGAGTATGTGCCAAGCAAGATCGTAAGAGATGGAAAAGAGCCACCGTGGTACAACAACCGAGTTAGGAAACTGCTGCGGAAGCAAAGGGAACTTCACAGCAAACAAAAACATAGCCAAAGTCTTGCAGACAAACAAAAATTACGCGAAGCGAAATGTAGTGTGAGGAGGGCTATGCGAGAGACGTTCAATGAATTCGAAAGTAAAGTTCTATGTGCTGACTTAGCAGAAAATCCTAAGAAATTTTGGTCTTGTGTCAAAGCGTTAGGTGGATCAAAACAAAATGTCCAGACACTCTGTGACCGAAATGGTACTGAAACAGAAAGGCCGAAATATTAAATGTCTTTTTCCAAAGCTGTTTCACAGAGGAAGACTGCACTGTAGTTCCCTCTCTAGATTTTCGCACGGATGACAAAATGGTAGATATCGAAACAGATGACAGAGGGATAGAGAAACAATTAAAATCGCTCAAAAGAGGAAAGGCCGGTGGACCTGATGGGATACCAGTTCTGCCCGCATCTCGTGGTCGTGCGGTAGCGTTCTCGCTTCCCACGCCCGGGTTCCCGGGTTCGATTCCCGGTGGGGTCAGGGATTTTCTCTGCCTCGTGATGGCTGGGTGTTGTGTGCTGTCCTTAGGTTAGTTAGGTGTAAGTAGTTCTAAGTTCTAGGGGACTGATGACCATAGATGTTAAGTCCCATAGTGCTCAGAGCCATTTGAACCATTTGGATACCAGTTCTATTTTACACAGAGTACGCGAAGGAACTTGCCCCCCTTCTTGCAGCGGTGTGCCGTGGGTCCCTAGAAGAGCGTAGCGTCCCAAAGGATTGGAAAAGGGCACAGGTCATTCCCGTTTTCAAGAACGGACGTCGAACAGATGTGCAGAACTATAGACCTATATCTCCAACGTCGATCAGTTGTAGAATTTTGGAACACGTATTATGTTCGAGTATAATGACTTTTCTGCAGACTAGAAATCTACTCTCTGGGAATCAGCATGGGTTTCCAAAAATACGATCGTGTGAAACCCAGCTCGCGCTATTCGTCCACGAGACTCAGAGGGCCATAGACACGGGTTCCCAGGTAGATGACGTGTTTCTTGACTTCCGCAAGGCGTTCGATACAGTTCCCCACAGTCGTTTAATGAACAAAGTAAGAGCATATGGACTATCAGACCAATTGTGTGATTGGATTGAAGAGTTCCTAGATAACAGAACGCAGCATGTCATTCTCAATGGAGAGAAGTCTTCCGAAGTAAGAGTGATTTCAGGTGTGCCGCAGGGGAGTGTCGTAGGACCGTTGCTATTCAAAATATGCATAAATGACCTTGTGGATAACATCAGAAGTTTACTGAGGCTTTTAGCGGATGATGCTGTGGTATATCGAGTGGTTGTAACAAAGGAAAATTGTACTGAAATGCAGGAGGATCTGCAGCGAATTGACGCATGGTGCAGGGAATGGCAATTGAATCTCAATGTAGACAAGTGTAATGTGCTGCGAATACACAGAAAGATAGATCCTTTATCATTTAGGTACAATATAGCAGCTCAGCAACTGGAAGCAGTTAATTCCATAAATTATCTGGGAGTAGGCATTAGTAGTGATTTAAAATGGAATGATCATATAAAGTTGACCGTCGGTAAAGCAGATGCCAGACTGAGATTCATTGGAAGAATCCTAACGAAATGCAATCCGAAAACAAAGGAAGTAGGTTACAGTACACTTGTTCGCCCACTGCTTGAATACTGCTCAGCAGTGTGGGATCCGTACCAGGTAGGGTTGATAGAAGAGACAGAGAAGATCCAACGGAGAGCAGCGCGCTTTGTTACAGGATCATTTAGTAATCGCGAAAGTGTTACGGAGATGATAGATAATCTCCCGTGGAAGACTCTGCAGGAGAGACGCTCAGTAGCTCGGTACAGGCTTTTGTTGAAGTTTCGAGAACATACCTTCACCGAGGAGTCAAGCAGTATATTGCTCCCTCCTACGTATATCTCGCGAAGAGACGATGGGAATAAAATCAGAGAGATTAGAGCCCACACAGATGCATACCGACAATCCTTCTTTCCACGAACAATACGAGACTGGAATGGTTCAAATGGCTCTGAGCACTATGGGACTTAACATCTATGGTCATCAGTCCCCTAGAACTTAGAACTACTTAAACCTAACTAACCTAAGGACATCACACACATCCATGCCCGAGGCAGGATTCGAACCTGCGACCGTAGCAGTCGCGCAGAGCCGGACTGAGCGCCTAGAACCGCTAGACCACCGCGGCCGGCGGGACTGGAATAGAAGGGAGAACCGATAGAGGTACTCTAGGTACCCTCCGCCACACACCGTCAGGTGGCTTGCGGAGTATGGATGTAGATGTATATGTAGAAGCTCCTGTTTCGTTTTGGCTCGACTATTCCTGTCTTTTCCTTATGTTATCACGAAGACAGCATTTCTCGTCACCAGCAACGATACATCATAGGAATAGTCGGTTTTTCTCACGAGCCATTTGATGACGAGCTAGTACAGATACACATATGGCCTCCCGCTGATTTTTGTGATTTTAGATTAGAACATGCGGTACCAAAGACCCGGTTTTTGGACCTTCCTCACTGCATGAAAATTTGTCACGCTGATTGAATAATCACATTTGCCAGTTCTCGAGTATGCTGGCATGAATCATAGGGGATTAATGAATTTAAATGATCTGCATAGAGCCCCGATGTCTTCCTGCACCTGGAGAGTAACTAATGTCAAAAGGATCCTCCTTAAAACGAGAAAATCATTTTCGTTCCATGCTCTGTCCAATGGCGTTATTCCCGTACACGACGCAAATGTTTCTCGGTCCCTCCTCCGGTGCCGTCACCCCTCTATTGAACTCAGATAGAAGAGTATGTCGGAAATGTTCCGATTTCTACACTTGGCACTCCATTTTCTAGCGTCCACAGCTCCAATCACTATCTCCAGATGACGAAATGACAGTATGTAAACTCAGACAGCAACAGTAAACAATAAATAAAAAAAATTACAATCGATAAATAAACCCATAGGAACCGGAATATCAACATCCAAAGCTAAAACGCTACGAACTTATGCACTAACCTAATACCTTTATTTTATCGTTTTTACTTGTACTGAATTAAGGAACAACTCGTAGATTTTTGAACATCTATTCTTCAACATGCAATATAGTAATATAATCAATAAACACCACGTCATATAAAATTATGGATGCAGCTGTATTACTTGAAGTTAAATGGAAATTTTCCGAGTTCTAAACCGATTACTTTCAAATATAACTTCACTTGTCTTTTATGTTAATTAATCTATGTTATAAAATTGCTTTGCCTGATTTTTTGAATTTTGGATATTCTGATAAATTTCTTCTGTAGAGGTGTTAAAAACTGTAGCTGTTTCAGGTAACAAACATTGCATCTTGCCTTAGTTCCTGTATTTCAGTAACTGTACATTCCCTAATGCTGGCCGTTCCTCGTAAAAACTAGTTAAATGGACAACTTCATCCTGATGCCACTTCCTGGGAGCTTTCTTCAGCACTTTCCTTCGCCAACACTTTGCGGACATTCACTGACGGTGCGTATCCGGTTGTCTCAGCTGTCCCGACAACACCGGTATACGTTTAGGGAATGAGGTGTCCCAATGTTTGTATGGCGCATTTGGTAGCATGTTGACCAAGCCACCGCATCCCTGTCTACAAACATATTATTAGCCTCGAGAAAAAGCTTGGAGGAAATGGAACAGCCCAATCAGTTATATTAAATAGACCTATTTTCTTCCGTGGCTGTAAGGTGAATTTTACCCTAGACGTCGCCATGGGAAATTCTGGTAGTGGTTGGTTTACACTGGCCATTGTTCATTGTAAAAACGCCTCTCTACCTGGACTGGAATCCTTCGCCGATCGAGATGTTATCGCCTACAAGACCTGCCGCGCGGGATTAGCCGAGCGGTCTAGGGCGCTGCAGTCAGGGACTGTGCGGCTGGCCCCGGCGGAGGTTCGAGTCCTCCCTCGGGCATAGGTGTGTGTGTTTGTCCTTAAGATAATTTAGGTTAAGTAGTGTGTAAGCTTAGGGACTGATGACCTTAGCAGTTAAGTCCCATAAGATTTCACACACACCCTACAAGACCTGGCATTGTGGAATAGATCCCAAGACCCAAAACAGACCTAGTTATGTATATAGTAATATGCCATTTACATTGTATACACGCTCCTGTAGAAAAGTTAGTAATAATGAAAGGACTTGCTGAAAATGTAACTGTAACTGGAGATTGTACAATAATTACTAATAAAGTGTGATCGCTGACTTTAGCAACCGGGGAGCGGACATCGCGAACCGGGGGCTCAAGGATGCAACAGTTTGAAAAAAAATCGAAAGCGTAGTGCCGGACTGGCCGCTGAGCGCCTAGCGAGTCGATGACGCAACCCGCCCGACTTGGCTCGGCGCACCAAGGCGTACGGCTACAGCACGCGTACGGGATAACTCCCTTATACGAGGCCTGTCTAAAAAGTATCCGACCTTTGGCCAGAAAAAAATATTTCGAATACCTGACGGGATTGGGACCCTAATCCCCTTCAAAGTAGGCCCATTGTGCTTGCACACACTTAGCCCACCGATCCTTCCACTGCTGGAAACACCTCCGGAAGTCTTCTTTTGGAATGGTGTTCAGCTCCATCGTCGTGTTCCGCATTTTCTCTACTCTCAAAACGGGATCCTTTCAGTGGCGGTTTCAATTTTGGAAACAACCGGAAGTCGCAAGGAGCCATGTCTGGAGAGTAGGGAGGTTGGCGAACGGCTGTAATTCCATGTTTGGTGAAGAAATTTTGGATCAGCTGGGATGAATGTGCAGGGGCGTTGTCGTGATGAAGTTGCCAGTTTTCTGCTGTCCACATGTCTGGTCTTTTGCGCCGAACTGCGTCACGGAGTCGGCGGAGAACGTCGTGATAGTACTTCTGTGTCATTGTTTGTCCTTCCGGTGTGTGTTCGTGATGCACAATTCCACGGACATTGAAAGGTGGCTACACGGAGTCGTAGCGCCAGAGATTGCGCCAAAGTTTGTTATTCCGCCGCCTGCACTGGTGCAGTAGTAGTTCAGAGGATGTCGAGGGCAGTTGTTGTTCTGTTGAGCGAGAGAGTAGACGCTGTTCGGTTGGTGTAATGTACAGATGGAAGAAGTTGCAGTTGTCAGAATATATTTGAGAAAGGAGATGGGCTTTTGATTTATGATGCTGGTGTAATGGAATATTTTCGTCAATATATAATGAGGTAAAAAGGTATTCCAGTTTTCTTTAATGACAATCCCTCTTGCTCACAGGTACAGTCAACAAAGCATCTGGCTCATGTTCATTTATTAGACTTGTAATTCTGGTTTCTATGTGCAATTATCGTAATTCTGGTTTTTCAATTAGTTCATTGTAAATGGTGTTTAAAATACAGGGTGATTCAAAAAGAATACCATAACTTTAAAAATGTGTATTTAATGAAAGAAACATAATATAACCTTCTGTTATACATCATTACAAAGAGTATTTAAAAAGGTTTTTTTTCACTCAAAAACAAGTTCAAAGATGTTCAATATGGCCCCCTCCAGACACTCGAGCAATATCAACCCGATACTCCAACTCGTTCCACACTCTCTGTAGCATATCAGGCGTAACAGTTTGGATAGCTGCTGTTATTTCTCGTTTCAAATCATCAATGGTGGCTGGGAGAGATGGCCGAAACACCATATCCTTATCATACCCCCATAAGAAAAAATCGCAGGGGGTAAGATCAGGGCTTCTTGGAGGCCAGTGATGAAGTGCTCTGTCACGGGCTGCCTGGCGGCCGATCCATCGCCACGGGCAGTTGACGTTCAGGTTTCATAACTAACCTTTTTCGTAGGTCTCTCCATACAGTTGATTGTGGAATTTGCAGCTCTCTGCTAGCTCTGCGAGTCGATTTTCCTGGGCTGCGAACAAATGCTTGCTGGATGCGTGCTACATTTTCATCACTCGTTCTCGGCTGTCCAGAACTTTTCCCTTTGCACAAACACCCATTCTCTGTAAACTGTTTATACCAACGTTTAATACACCACCTATCAGGAGGTTTAACACCATACTTCGTTCGAAATGCACGCTGAACAACTGTCGCCGATTCACTTCTGCCGTACTCAATAACACAAAAAGCTTTCTGTTGAGCGGTCGCCATCTTAGCATCAACTGACGCTGACGCCTAGTCAACAGCGCCTCAAGCGAACAAATGTATAACTAAATGAAACTTTATAGCTCCCTTAATTCGCCGACAGAAAGTGCTTAGCCCTGCCAGAGTTTTAAATTCCTAAAGTTGTGGTATTCTTTTTGAATCACCCTGTATTTTGTCGTATTGAGGAAGAACCGAGCGCAGATACATGTACGTTGAGTCACACTACCACACACAAAACAGTTACATTTGTGCTTTATTGTTTCGTAGCTTTTATAGTTGCAGGGGACTTAATTAATCAATTGTGTTAATGGAAACTCCTTGTCATTCTTTATTTTTATTTTATGCAGTCAAATTGCGTGCTAATACTAGTCAGAGCCAACCGGTTACGAGACTTCGTAACTGGTCACACAGCTACTAAAATTATTGCATATATTCATTAATATTGCCGGCCGCGGTGGTCTCGCGGTTCTAGGCGCGCAGTCCGGAACCGCGCGACTGTTACGGTCGCAGGTTCGAATCCTGCCTCGGGCATGGATGTGTGTGATGCCCTTAGGTTAGCTAGGTTTAAGTAGTTCTACGTTCTAGGGGACTGATGACCACAGCTGTTAAGTCCCATAGTGCTCAGAGCCATTTGAACCATTTTTCATTAATATTAGTCCTTTCTTTTTAATTAAGCCTCCATGCAACATGAAAGAAGGCAGCATTACCTAATTTTGCTTCACACCTGCCGCACTTTCTTCAGCCTTGGAGACTCGGGACGCTTCCATTACGACAATTGTCTTTTTGTTTCGGAGTCGTACCTGTACACCCATGTTCACGGTGTTCAGAAACCTAGGATCAGTGTTGGTGGTGTCCAGAACGACCTGTGCAAAGTCAAAACGGAGGTCTTTTTGTTTCAGCGACAACAACTTGGGCACGAATTTCGCAGCCACTTGGTGCAAGTTCAAATCATCACGTAAAACTGCATGTGCAGAATCTTCACTCTCTCCGACCTCTTGGGCAATCTCCCACACGGCCAAACCAAATTTTGCACCCTCTCAACAACAGCTGCACTCCGAGCAGTTTGGGGCCTGCCAGAACGCTGGTCAGTCTCCGCTGATGTGCGGCCATTTTCGAATCGGTTGAACCACTACTTAATTTTTGTTAGACCATCGCATCTCCTCCAAACACCTGCTGAATCTTACGAATGTTTTTAGCTTTGAGAATCACCAAGCTTCAGACAAAATGTGATGCAGTATCTTTGCAAACACGTTCAGTCATCTTGAGAGAATCGGTAATCCTACGAACACATTGTGTAGCACCTCGCTCAGCGACCGACAGGCAGCGACTGATGGGCTGGGAGGCAGGGACAAAATTCACGCATGCGCATAAAGGTCTCTTCCTTTACTGTGTACAGTGGTGCCGCTATCGTCTCTGTTTTGCGCGGAAAATTCAAAGGTCGGATACTTTTTAGACAAGCCTTGTATACTTGTACTTTCGTTTGGTAATTCTATAAAATCAGACTATGGTGTTTTATACACTCCTGGAAATTGAAATAAGAACACCGTGAATTCATTGTCCCAGGAAGGGGAAACTTTATTGACACATTCCTGGGGTCAGATACATCACATGATCACACTGACAGAACCACAGGCACATAGACACAGGCAACAGAGCATGCACAATGTCGGCACTAGTACAGTGTATATCCACCTTTCGCAGCAATGCAGGCTGCTATTCTCCCATGGAGACGATCGTAGAGATGCTGGATGTAGTCCTGTGGAACGGCTTGCCATGCCATTTCCACCTGGCGCCTCAGTTGGACCAGCGTTCGTGCTGGACGTGCAGACCGCGTGAGACGACGCTTCATCCAGTCCCAAACATGCTCAATGGGGGACAGATCCGGAGATCTTGCTGGCCAGGGTAGTTGACTTACACCTTCTAGAGCACGTTGGGTGGCACGGGATACATGCGGACGTGCATTGTCCTGTTGGAACAGCAAGTTCCCTTGCCGGTCTAGGAATGGTAGAACGATGGGTTCGATGACGGTTTGGATGTACTGTGCACTATTCAGTGTCCCCTCGACGATCACCAGTGGTGTACGGCCAGTGTAGGAGATCGCTCCCCACACCATGATGCCGGGTGTTGGCCCTGTGTGCCTCGGTCGTATGCAGTCCTGATTGTGGCGCTCACCTGCACGGCGCCAAACACGCATACGACCATCATTGGCACCAAGGCAGAAGCGACTCTCATCGCTGAAGACGTCACGTCTCCATTCGTCCCTCCATTCACGCCTGTCGCGACACCACTGGAGGCGGGCTGCACGATGTTGGGGCGTGAGCGGAAGACGGCCTAACGGTGTGCGGGACCGTAGCCCAGCTTCATGGAGACGGTTGCGAATGGTCCTCGCCGATACCCCAGGAGCAACAGTGTCCCTAATTTGCTGGGAAGTGGCGGTGCGGTCCCCTACGGCACTGCGTAGGATCCTACGGTCTTGGCGTGCATCCGTGCGTCGCTGGGGTCCGGTCCCAGGTCGACGGGCACGTGCACCTTCCGCCGACCACTGGCGACAACATCGATGTACTGTGGAGACCCCACGCCCCACGTGTTGAGCAATTCGGCGGTACGTCCACCCGGCCTCCCGCATGCCCACTATACGCCCTCGCTCAAAGTCCGTCAACTGCACATACGGTTCACGTCCACGCTGTCGCGGCATGCTACCAGTGTTAAAGACTGCGATGGAGCTCCGTATGCCACGGCAAACTGGCTGACACTGACGGCGGCGGTGCACAAATGCTGCGCAGCTAGCGCCATTCGACGGCCAACACCGCGGTTCCTGGTGTGTCCGCTGTGCCGTGCGTGTGATCATTGCTTGTACAGCCCTCTCGCAGTGTCCGGAACAAGTATGGTGGGTCTGACACACCGGTGTCAATGTGTTCTTTTTTCCATTTCCAGGAGTGTATGTTATTTGCTGCATAACACAAACTCGCCAGGTTAGCCGAGAACGCTAATCCACTGCTTCCTGGACTCGGGTAGCCGCGCCAGCTCCGGATCGAATCCGCCCGATGGCTTAACGACAAAAGCCACTGTGCCGGCCAGCCTGGATGCGGTTTTTAGGCGGTTTTCCACATCCCACTTGGTGAATACCGGTCTGGTCCCCACGTCACGCCTCAGTTCCACGGCCCACAGACATTTGAACTCATTCTCACTATTCCATGGATTACACTAGACACAGACAGTTGGAGTATACTAATTCCATCCCGGGGGGGTACGGGGTGTCGGCAGTAAGGGCATCCGGCCACCCCTTAAAATAACCTCGCCAAATCCGATTAAACATGCCGAAAGTCATCGAGTAAAACAGAAGTGATTTCTGGCGTTCCCCAAGGTAGTGTTATAGGCCCTTTGCTGTTCCTTATCTATATAAACGATTTGGGAGACAATCTGAGCAGCTGTCTTAAGTTGTTTGCAGATGACGCTGTCGTTTATCGACTAATAAAGTCATGAGAACATCGAAACAAACTGCAAAACGATTTATAAAAGATATTTGAATGGTGCTAAAAGTGGCAGTTGACCCTAAGTAACGAAAGGTGTGAGGTCATCCACATGAGTGCTAAAAGGAATTCGTTAAACTTCGGTTACACGATAAATCAGTCTAATCTAAAAGCCATAAATTCAATTAAATACCTAGGTATTATATTTACGAACAAAATAAACTGGAAGGATCACATAGAAAATGTTGTGACGAAGGGTAACCAAAGACTGCGTTTTATTGGTAGTACACTTAGAAAATGTAACAGGCCTACTAAGGTGACTGCCAACAATACGCTTGTCCGTCCTCTTTTAGAATACTGCTGCGCGGTAACCAAAGACTGCGTTTTATTGGTAGTACACTTAGAAAATGTAACAGGCCTACTAAGGTGACTGCCAACAATACGCTTGTCCGTCCTCTTTTAGAATACTGCTGCGCTGTGCGGGATCCTTACCAGGTAGGACTGAAAGAGTACATCGAAAAAGTTCAAAGAAAGGCACCACTTTTTGTATTATCGCGAAATATGGGAGAGAGTGTCACAGAAATGATACAGGGTTTGGACGTTTTTCGTTGCGACCTAATCTTCTCACGAAATTCCAATCACCAACTTTCTCCTCCGAATGCGAAAATATTTTGTTCACACCGACCTACATAGGGAGGAACGATAACCGCGATAAAATAAGGGAAATCAGAGATCGTACTGAAAGATGTAGGTGTTCATTGTTTCCGCGCGCTATACGACATTGGAATAATAGAGAATTGTGGAAGTGGTTCGATGAAGCCTCTGCCAGGCACTTGAATGTGATTTGCAGAGTATCCATGTAGATGTACAGACAATTCATGGCTCTTGCATCACGATAACGCACCCACACAACCATCCAGTTTCGTGCGTGACTACCGCACAAAAAAACGAAACCTCTGCACTGCCTCGTCCTCCGTGCTCTCCTGATCTGGCCACTGCGGACTTTTTTTCTTGTTTCCAAAGTTAAACATCCCTTTGAAAGGACGAAGATCTGCAACGATAGGCGAGACAAAAGAAAATTCGCAGACGGCGCTTTGCGCAATACAGCAAGAGTTGTACCGAGGCTGCTTCCTCAAGTAGAAACGGCGCTGGGAGAGGTGTATCAATTGTGGAGGAGAGTATTTGGAAGCGGACGACGCACAATAAGTAAAATGTAAGTGTAGAAAGGTTCGGCGATGACATTGTAATTCTGTCAGAGACAGCAAAGTACTTGGAAAAGCAGTTGAACGGAATGGACAGTGTCTTGAAAGGAGGATATAAGATGAACGTCAACGAAAGCAAAACGAGGATAATGGAATGTAGTCGAATTAAATCGAGCGATGCTGGGGGAATTAGATTAGAAAATGAGACAGTTAAAGTAGTAAAGGAGTTTTGCTATTTGGGGAGCAAAATAAGTGATGATGGTCGCAGTAGAGAGGATATAAAATGTAGACTGGCAATGGCAAGGAAAGCGTTTCTGAAGAAGAGAAATTTGTTAACATCGAGTCTAGATTTAAATGCCAGGAAGTTGTTTCTGAAAGTATTTCTATGGAGTGAAACATGGACGATAAATAGTTTGGACAAGAAGGGAATAGAAGCATTCGAAATGTGGTGCTACAGAAGAATGCTGAAGATTAGATGTGTAGATCACATAACTAATGAGGAGGTATTGAATAGGATTGGAGAGAAGAGAAATTTGTGGCACAACTTGACTAGATGGAGGGATTGGTTGGTAGGACATGTTCTGAGGCATCCAGGGATCACCAATTTATATTTGGGCGGCAGCGTGGAGGGTAAAAACCATAGAGGGAGACCAAGAGATGAATACACTAAGCAGATTGAGTTTGATGTAGGCTGCAGTACGTATTGGGAGATGAAGCAGCTTGTACAGGATAGAGTAGCATGGAGAGCTGCATCAAACCAGTCTCAGGACTGAAGACCACAACAACAACAAGTGTAGAAAAATTTTGTGGACGAAGTTCCGGAAGTCTTATAACAGGCCAAGTACATCTGCACCCAAACAAAGGATTGCAATTTCTGAAAAACTGAATGATTTATCCAAGAGAAAGAGCTTCACAAATTGAGCGACTGTATAATGCGTTTGTCCATCTCCAGCCCTTATGCAAGCAGTAATTCGGCTTGGCGCTGATCGATAGAGTTGTTTGATGTCTTCCTGCGGGGTATCATGCCAAATTCTGTCCAACTGGCACGTTAGATCGTGAAAATCCCGAGATGGTTGGAGGGCGCTGCCCATAATGCTGCAGACATCTCTATTGGGAGAGAACCGGCGATTTTGCTGTCCAAGGTAGGGTTGCGCAAGCACAAAGACAAGAAGTGCACTACTGGCAAAATTGCTACACCAAGAAGGAATGCAGATGATAAACGTGTATTCATTGGACAAATATATTATACTAGGACTGACATGTGATAACATTTTCACGCAATTTGTGTGCATAGATCCTAAGAAATCAGTTCCCAGAACAACCACCTCTGGCCGTAATAACGGCCTTGATACGCATGGGCATTGAGTCAAACAGAGCTCGGATAGCGTGTACAGGTACAGCTGATCATGCAGCTTCAACACGATACCACAGTACATCAAGAGTAGTGGGTTGCGTATTGTGACAAGGCAGTTGCCCGGCCACCATTGACCAGACGTTTTCAGTTGGTGAGAGATCTGGAGAATGTGCTGGCCAGGGCAGCAGACGAACATTTTCTGTATCCAGAAAGGCCCGTACAAGACCTGCAACGTGCGGTCGTGCATTATCCTGCTGAAATATAGGGTTTCGCAGGGATCGAATGAAGGGTAGAGCCAAGGGTCGTAATACAACTGAAATGTAACGCCCACTGTTGAAAGTGCCGTCAATGCGAACAAGAGGTGACCAAGACGTGTAACCAGTTGCACCCCATGCCATCACGCCGGGTGATACGCCAGTATGGCGATGACGAATACGCGCTTCCAATGTGCGTTCACCGCGATGTCGCCAAACACGGATGCGACCGTCGTGATGCTGTAAACAGAACCTGGATTCATCCGCGAAAATGTCGTTTTGCCATTCGTGCACCCAGGTTCGTCGTCGAGTACACCATCGCAGGCGCTCCTGTCTGTGATGCAGCTTCAAGGGTAACCGCAGCCACGGTCTCCGAGCTGATAGTCCATGGTGCTGCAGACGTCGTCGAACTGTTCGTGCAGGTGGCTGTTGTCTAGCAAACCTCCCCATCTGTCGACTGAGGGATCGAGATGTGGCTGCACGATCAGTTACAGCCGTGCGGATAATATGCCTGTCATCACGACTGTTAGTGATACGAGGCCGTTGGGATCCAGCACTGCGTTCCGTATTACCCTCCTAAACCCACCGATTCCATATTCTGCTAAGAGTCATTGGATCTCGACCAACGCGAGCAGCAATGTCGCGATACGATAAACCGCAATCGCTATTGGCTACAATCCGACCTTTATTAATGTCTGAAACGTGATGGTACGCATTTCTCCTCCTTACACGAGGCATCACAACAACGTTTCACCAGGCAACGCCGGTCAACTGCTGTTTGTGTATGAGAAATCGGTTGGAAACTTTCCTCATGTCAGCACGTTGTAGGTGTCGCCACCGGTGCCAACCTTGTGTGAATGCTCTGAAAAGCTAATCATTTTCATATCACAGTATCTTCTTCCTGTCGGTTGAATTTCGCGTCTGTCGGACGTCATCTGCGTGGTGCAGCAATTTGAATAGCCAGTAGTGTATTACAGATATCTTGCTTCTCAAGCTAGACAGCAGATAACAATAACCAAGAGACTTAAAGAGATGACCCACAGAGATTTAAAATAAAATACAGTCTGAAGCTGATTTAAAGAAATGGCACATTTTAAAAAAAATTAACAATATGAAGGTGATTTACGAAAAGCATCAGTTCGTTTAGAACCCCCAAAAACTCAATCAGCACAACACGTGACTATAATTACAGTTCATTCTCAACAAATTTAAAAACTTTCTTTTTAAAAAAGCAATACACGAAATAGGTGAAATGCCTTCAAACGGGCCGTGACCCCAGGCTGGCCTGGGCAAAGGTGACTTAACTTAAATGCCGGAAGCAGCAGACCAGCCGTCCAAACAACACTTAAACGCCGGTGCCCAACCGGGAGTCACTTCCCACTAGACGGCACGTCACAGCTTCTGTGCTCCGAAGCGGGACGTAGCGCCGCATCCACGCACCCCAACTCGCAGAAACTGGAACACAAACAGACCGCAGAAGACACGGCAAACACCAGCCCAACATCAATCAATACACGTTAAGAAATCGATAAACAATAAAATACACCAACCCATTACTGTTGACTGAGTGCATTCAATAAGTGCACGTATATAAAGAAGTACATATAAATCACTAGCTTTACAAAATACATGTTTTACTAATAACAGAATAACTGCTTGCAATAGATGTGGGTCAAATTTTTTTTCTTTTGCAGCAATATACCAGGAACGTCGTTTGATAGCAATAACCGAAAATTACACGAACGCCTTCGTGTTATTCTGCCTTTTAATAGTAATCCAACCAGCAGATTTTAAAGGAAATAGTAATTGCTGGTCTCCATACAGTCACACACAGTCTGCCGTCTGCTCTTACTCCGACAACACGTACTTTAGAACCAACCGATCGACTAGTACACTCGCTGCAACGAAAATCGTTTGACGAAACGAAGGCACCAAACCACTCACACGTACGATGGAGAGCGTTGTTCGAGATGGTCTCGAGGGATGGGTCTCTCCGAGAAAACAGACCACAAAGCAATGCGACGAGCAGCGCCCGAGGTTGACATCAGACAGGTCCGCCCCAAAGACGCGACGGTGCTGCGAAGTAGACCGGCGGCGCCGCAGCTGGCCGAGTCCGCGTGTTTTGCTCCGTCGTCGCCTCAAGCACGCCCTAACGCCTCGTAGCCAGTCCGACGACCAACTCTGCTATCGCAAATACCCGACGCCAGATCACGACAGGGGCAGATATCGTAGTACAAGGTGCATTCAAGTTCTAAGGCCGCCGATTTTTTTTCTCCGGACTGGAAAGAGATAGAAACATGCGCATTGTTTTAAAATGAGGCTGCGTTCATTGTCAACACGTCCCAGAGATGGTAGCACCGTACGGCAGATGGAATTTTACCGCCAGCGGCGAGAACGAGAACTGTTTTAAATACTTAAAATGGCGACGTTTTCCTTACTTTAACAGCGTGCAATCATTCGTTTTCTGAATTTGCGTGGTGTGAGACCAATTGAAATTCATCAACAGTTGAAGGAGACATGTGGTGATGGAGTTATGGATGTGTTGAAAGTGCGTTCGTGGGTGCGACAGTTTAATGAAGGCAGAACATCGTGTGACAACAAACCGAAACAACCTCGGGCTCGCACAAGCCGGTCTGACGACATAATCGAGAAAGTGAAGAGAATTGTTTTGGTGGATCGCCGAATGAGTGTTGAACAGATCGCCTCCAGAGTTGGCATTTCTGTGGGTTCTGTGCACACAATCCTGCACGACGACCTGAAAATGCGAAAAGTGTCATCCAGGTGGGTGTCACGAATGCTGACGGATGACCACACGGCTGCCCATGTGGCATGTTGCCGAGCAATGTTGACGCGCAACGACAGCACGAATGGGACTTTCTTTTCGTCGGTTGTGACAATGGATGAGACGTGGATGCCATTTTTCAATCCAGAAACAAAGCGCCAGTCAGTTAAATGGAAGCACACAGATTCACCGCCACCAAAAAAATTTCGGGTAACCGCCAGTGCTGAAAAAATGATGGTGTCCATGTTCTGGGACAGCGAGGGCGTAATCCTTACCCATTGCGTTCCAAAGGGCGCTACGGTAACAAGTGCATCCTACGAAAATGTTTTGAAGAACAAATTCCTTCCTGCACTGCAACAAAAACGTCCTTGGGGGGCTGCGCGTGTGCTGTTTCACCGAGACAACGCACCCGCACATCGAGCTAACGTTACGCAACAGTTTCTTCGTGATAACAACTTTGAAGTGATTCCTCATGCTCCCTACTCACCTGACCTGGCTCCTAGTGACTTTTGGCTTTTTCCAACAATGAAAGACACTCTCCGTGTCCGCACATTCGCCATCCGTGCTGCTATTGCCTCAGCGATTTTCCACTGGTCAAAACAGACTCCTAAAGAAGCCTTCGCCGCTGCCATGGAATCATGGCGTCAGCGTTGTTAATAATGTGTACGTCTGCAGGGCGGTTACGTCTAGAAGTAACGCCAGTTTCATCGATTTCGGGTGAGTAGTTAATTAGAAAAGAAATCGGAGGCCTTAGAACTTGAATGCACCTCGTACAGCCAGGTAATCGATAGTCCTGCCAAAGAGCTGGTGTGCCAGAGAAGGGGCACCACGGCTCAACCAGTAAATTACAAACATTCCAAGTCAAACAAAAAAAAAAAAAGTTCAAATGTGTGTGAAATCTTATGGGACTTAACTGCTAAGGTCATCATTGCCTAAGCTTACACACTCCTTAACCTAAATTATCCTAAGGACAAACACACACACCAAAGCCCGAGGGAGGACTCGAACCTCTGCTGGGACCAGCCGGACAGTCCATGACAGCAGCGCCTCAGACCGTTCGGCTAATCCCGCGCGGTAGTCCAATTACAAATCACGATTTACACTGATCAGCCAGAACATTATGACCCTGACCTACTATCGATATAAAACCGTCCAGGCGATAGCAGCGCCACCTGCTAGTCAGACACAGGCGCGGCGCATGTAGTATCAGTGAGCCTTCTGTCCGTAAGTAAAGTAGAGTGGGGAACGAGCGCGATCTATCTGGGGTTGACCGGTGGCTCCGCACGAGCATTTCGGAAACTGTGTGACTTGTCGGGTGTTCGAGGAGTGCTGTGGTGAGTGTCTTCAACACGTGGCGAAACCACATCCAGGCGTCGTGGGGTTGGGCGACAACTTCTCATTACATATGCCGCACGTAGTGGCCTGGGCAGACTGTAAAAACAGGACAGGCGAACTGTGGTGGAACTAACATCAGCCTTTGACACTGGGCAGAGTATAAGTGCGTCTGGACACACAGTGTAACGAACACTCCTAACGACGGGCCTCCGCAAGCGACGACACCACGATATCGGCAACTAGTACTGAAATGGGAACGTTGTAAGGTATATGCAATTACACTCATGTTCATAAATTAAGGATAATTGCAGACTGTGGTGCCACACAACGTGGCACTACACACGAGACATATCTGTAAGTCCACGGTATAGGTGATAAGTAGAGAAAACCGTCCTGAAACACATGTACTACAAATTTCACTGTTTCTTGTGGATGTATCCCGACATCAATATGGGATATGATCACCGTGCACACGTACACAGGCCACACAATGGGTGGGCATACTCTGGATCAGGTGGTCGAGCAGCTGCTGGGGTATAGCCTCCCATTCTTGCACCAGTGCCTGTCGGAGCTCCTGAAGTGTCCTAGGGGTTTGAAGACGTGCAGCGATAAGTCGACCGAGAGCATCCCAGAGGTGCTCGATGGGGTTTAGGTCTGGAGAACAGGCAGGCCACTCCATTCGCCTGATATCTTCTGTTTCAAGGTACTCCTCCACGATGGCAGCTCGGTGGGGCCGTGCGTTATCATCCATCAGGAGCAACGTGGGACGCACTGCACCCCTGAAAAGGCGGACATACTGGTGCAAAATGACGTCCGAATACACCTGACCTGTCACAGTTCCTCTGTCAAAGACATGCAGGGGTGTACATGCACCAGTCATAATCCTACCCCACACCATCAAACTACGACCTCCATACAGGTCCCTTGTAAGGACATTAAGGGATTGGTACCTGGTTCCTGGTTCACTCCAGATGAAAACCCGGCGAGAATCACTGTTCAGACTATACCTGGACTCGTCCGTGAACATAACCTGGGACCGCTGTTCCAATGACCATGTACTGTGTTCTTGACACCAGGCTTTGCGGGCTCTCCTGTGACCAGGGGTCAGTGAAATACACCTTGCAGGTCTCCGGGCGAATGTCTGTTCAGTCGTCTGTAGACTGTGTGTCTGGAGACAACTGTTCCAGTGGCTGCGGTAAGGTCTCACGCAAGGCTATCTTCAGTACTCTGTGGACGTCTGCGGGCACTGATGGTGAGATATCGGTCTTCTTGTGGTGGTGTACTCTGTGGACGTCCCGTACTGTAGCGCCTGGACACGTTTCCTGTCTGCTGGAATGGTTGTCATAATCTTGAGAGCAAACTTTGTTGCACACGGAGGGCCTGTGCTACGACGTGCTGTATTTGACCAGCCTCCAGTCGCCCTAGTATTCTACCCCTCAAAACGTCATCAATGTGTGTTCTTTGAGCCATTTTCAACACACAGTCACCATTAGCACGTCTGAAAACGTCTGCACTCTTACTCGATGCACCGTACTCTGTATCAGCATGTATCAGCATTATCCTTAATTTATGAGCATGGGTGTGAATAACTGAAGTGTGAAACTCGGTTGTTTAATTTTATATAGGTTTGTTTCTGATTATGTTTTTGCCTCAAGTTTGTTTTAGTTTTCTTTGAGATTTTTATTTTACGTTTTTTAATTTTTTCGTAATAATTGTTGTTGTCTATGATTTACGTTGGTGTTCTGTCTCTGTTTTACACTGCTCGTGTTTTTATCGCTGTTACTATAGGTATGTGTTGTTTAGACTCTCTGATTTTATTGTTTTACTCGTTTTCCCGATGTATAAAGTGAATAAAGTTTTCTTTTTGTGCTTTTGGTCAGTTTGTTCTTTCAATAATTTTGTTGGGTTGCTGTATGCATATGAGAATATATGTTTCCTCAAGGATGTTCATGAATGTTCCCTTCTAGTGCTTCGTTTATGGGTTTTGCATCATGTTTCTCTGTTTGTAAATGTTGAAAAAATGTGGATGGGTTGTTTTCACTTTCTCTGATGAGCTCTTTATATCTAAGTTTGAAGTTTCTACCAGTTTTCCCTGTGTGGAATTAGTGCAGTGTCTTACACGAAATTTTGTAAACGCCGGGATTGTTGTGTATGGGGATTTTCGAGCTGCCTTTGTGAATTTTGTGTTTGATGCTGTGTGTGTTTTGAAATACAAATGCGATGTCAGTTTTGTTGAATAGTTTGTTAATTTTGTTCAAGATGTTTCTTAGATAAGATATATACTATATAAAAATAATAATAAACAACCGAATTTCACACTTCACTTATTTATAATGGTAACTATGTAAACATGTAATATCCCTGACCCACTGTCATTCAAGTGGCCAGAAAAATAGCATATATAGGAAACAAGTAATATCCGACATACAACTCCAGTGTACAACTGGGAGAAAGTAATAATTCTAAAACAGACAGGACATGACAGCAACGTTGTTACATGTGCATGGGGGCTTAATTAAATATAATGCAAATATTTTTAGTTAAGCCGTATGTCCGATTACGCTGTGTCTCGTAAACGGTTGGCCCTGACTAGTATTATTACGCAATCTGACTGCATAGAACAACAACAAAGAATGAAATGAAAATTTTCGTTAACACAATTAATTAATTAAGTCCCCAGCAACTATATAAAAAAATTTTAAATATCATTTATACTGACGTGATAAAAAAAATTAGAAATACTACAATTGCGCAAGAAACCCAGAATTACACTCTAATACAAGAACACACGCCAGATGCTTTGTTGACTGAAACTGTAATGACACATTATTTAAGACATTGAGATAATAAAAAGAAAAGGAAAAATTTTTTTCTTTTACCTTCATATATTGACGAAAATCACTCTAATCATTACAATATATCTCCACACCGACTCTCTACTACCACATCTCAACAAGAACTCTCCACCACGACCTCTCGACAAGCACTCTTCACTAGCACATCTCAACAAGCACTTTTCACTAGCACATCTCAACAAGAACTCTCCACCACGACCTCTCGACAAGCACTCTTCACTAGCACATCTCAACAAGCACTGACTACTACGAGTTCTCCCCAAGCACTGCCAGTGGAGGCGGCTGAATAATACTCTTTGGCGCAATCTCTGGCGCTGTGGCTCAGTGTAGCCACCTTTCATATGCCCCTCCTCCACGGGCCAGAATTTGATGGTATTTTTGCCAGCATTGGTGGTGAAAATACCACCAAATTCGTCCACAAAAATACAGACAAAAATAAAAGATAATATTAATACCTAAATATCACATAATTAGTTAAAATTTTGGCTTTGCACTGACCTTTCAATAACCTAATATATAAAATACAGTAAGCAATACAACTTCTTTTCATACATGTGACTTTACATAATAGTTTACACAATACACAAAAAATCAGTTTATACAAATGTTCACATAAAATGCTTTCAATGATTAAAAAAAAACAAGTAGTTGATAGTTCCAGCAGTAGCACCCAGCAATAGTCAACAGGTGCAAATATCAACAAGTGACATCATTTTAGTAGAAGCAGTCCATCAGTGGCACCCAGCAATGTTGAACAGGTGCAGACACCAACAAGTGACATCATTTCAGTAGAAGCAGTCCATCAGTGGCACCCAGCAATGTTGAACAGGTACACACAGCAACAAGTGACATTATGTCAGTAGAAGCAGTCCATCAGTGGCACCCAGCAATGTTGAACAGGTGCAGACACCAACAAGTGACATTATTTCAGTAGAAGCAATCCATCAGTGGCACCCAGCAATGTTGAGTAGGTGCAGACAGCAAGAAGTAACATCATTTCAGTAAAAGCAGTTCATCAGTGGCACCCAGCAATGTCGAGCAAGTGCAGACACCAACAGATGACATCTTTTCAGTAGAAGCAATCCATCAGTGGCACCCAGCAATGTTGAACAGGTGCAGACAGCAACAAGTGACAACATTTCAGTAGAAGCAGTTCCATCTGTGGCACCCAGTAATGTTGAACAGGTGCAGACACCAACAAGTGACATCATTCAGCAGAAACAGATCCATTAGTGGCACCCAGCAATGTTGAGTAGGTGCAGACAGCAAGAAGTAACATCATTTCAGTAGAAACAGTTCTAACAGTGGCACCCAGTAGTGTTGAACAAGTGCAGACACCAACAAGTGACATTATGTCAGTAGAAACAGTTCCATCAGTGGAACCCAGCAATGTTGAACAGGTACAGACACCAACAAGTGACATTATGTGAGTAGAAGCAATCCATCAGTGGCACCCAGTAATGTTGACAGGTGCAGACAGCAACAAGTGACATTATGTCAGTAGAAGCAGTCCATCAGTGGCACCCAGTAGTGTTGAGCAGGTGCAGACACCAACAAGTGACATTAGTTCAGTAGAAGCAGTTCCATCAGTGGCACCCAGCAATGCTGAACAGGTGCAGACACCAACAAGTGACATTATTCAGTAGAAGCAGTTCCATCTGTGGCACCCAGCAATGTTGAGTAGGTGCAGACACCAACAAGTGACATTATTTAAGTACAAGCAGTCCATCAGTGGCACCCAGCAATGTTGAGCAGGTCCTGAGAGCAATCCATAATATTCACTATCACTGATCACACTGTTCATCAGAGTTTATAAGTAGAAATTAAACATGTCCTAGTGGCACCAATCATGTAGAAAAAGTACAAGTAACAGTCCATAATATTCACTATCACTGATCACACTGCTCAACAGAGTTTATAAGCAGAAATTAAACATGTCCTAGTGGCACCAATCATGTAGAAAAAGTACAAGTAACAGTCCATAATATTCACTATCCTAATCACACAGTTCATCAGCAGAAATTAATCATTTCTAAGTGGCACCCATTATGTTGAAAAAGTGCAGGTAACAGTCCATAATATTCACCATCACTAATCAGACAGTTCAGGCATGAACAATAGTTTAAATGCACATACAAATGCTTTTACACTAAACATACAAATCATAACAAACACACAAATGATGTCAGATAATTGTCATATTAACTATTACAAATACACAAATATCAGTAAACCTATAATATTTATGGGTGTCAGTGCAAGCCACTACATACAAATAAAATAATATTTAGGAGATAGGTGGGTAGGATTACGAAAGGAAAACACACAAAACACACTCACTCATCTTTCATCCACATTAAGTACTACTGTGTAATTGAATAGTGTTAACTGTGTAAATGCAATTTTGTCAAAATTTGATGTTCATCTTGTGTATCAAGTAGTAGTGGCAGCAATGTATAACAGTCAATAATAGTTAAGTCAACGTCATAGTCATCATGTCAAGACCAATGTTTGCCAAGCCAGATCAAAATGTACTGTTGCTGAACAACTGTCAGTGAGCCAAGATATGCTATTACTTCCTCTCTCCAAAAAAAAGTATATACTGCTTAGTGATTTAACAAAGTGTGTGCGTAGACTATCTTCCTTCTACTTTAGTGTTCTAGTCTGCTATCTTCATCCTCCTTGTTCCATATAGACCATCAAAAAATATATGCACCTCACTTACTTTACCTCTTATCCACCAAAACTCCAATAATCATCAGCATCACATAATCTCAATACTTCAATAATACCTCTTACGTCGATACATATAAATCTTATCATCAATATCATTTACCTTACCTCTTGTCCACAAAAACTCCAATAATCATCAACTTCACATAATCTCAATAATACCTCAATAATACCTCTTCAACACGTCGATACATATAAACCTTATTACCAATATCATTTCACTTCCATAACAACTCTTTCCTCTAGTCAGTCTCCTCGAACAAGTACAGATAAAATCCTAATGCAAACCTCATCATCCCATACAATCCGAAGACACACTGTCAACACACAACCTCTGTGTAATCCATCTGACCCAAATCTTCTACTCATTATGAATTATAAACAAAAGAAATGCATACATGACCTCTAACAGACTTAGTTCCAATAACTCTCAGTAATTAAGTACGATTACGGAGTGTGAATGATCATAATATTTCACAGTGTGTACACCACTTCAAGAATTATGGCAAACAGAAGCAAACATGTGGAGTATTTCTTGTGTCAAGTGTCACTTCCTATTTCAATTGCTCACGAAAAATGCAGTGTAATAACTGTCAAAGGTCTAAACCTAGTACCGAGCGAGGTGGCGCAGTGGTTAGCACACTGGATTCGCATTCGGGAGGACGACGGTTCAATCCCGTCTCCGGCCATCCTGATTTAGGTTTTCCGTGATTTCCCTAACTCGTTTCAGGCAAATGCCGGGATGGTTCCTTTGAAAGGGCACGGCCGATTTCCTTCCCCATCCTTCCCTCACCCGAGCTTGCGCTCCGTCTCTAATGACCCCGTTGTCGATGGGACGTTAAACACTAATCTCCTCCTCCTCCTCTAAACCTAGTTTTGGTATGTCATGTCGTTAGCTTCCTTCCTATTAGCATACATTTATACAGATTCCATAAAACCTCAGCTCATGTGACTTCTATGAAGTTTCTTGTACTAATGTTGTTCGTCGAATTATAGCAGTTCATTTTCTTATCTTAAAAATATAAGGTACTGAGCGTAAGCAAAACATGCAATAGCGAGTAAATATACCAGTAGAAAAAGGAATGTCAACAAGTGGATGCAGCACAATTCTTACAACGAGGCTCTGCCAAGCGAACAATCTATAATTAATACAATAGTGTGACCTAAACTCTATGTTTGTACACAGTATCTCAGCATTTCTATATACCAAATTAAACAGTAGTTATGACAACGAAACAGAAATGTGTAAATATGCAATCCATAAGCAAGGCAGCAAATATGTTATCTAACATAATAAACAGGTCATTAGCATCATATCAGCATAAGCAAATAAATGTTCATATGTAATCTTAATAAGTAAACATGAAGGCGCAAGCAGATAAATCACAAAGTATAACTTACATACCTAACCACATCAGCACAATTAATCAAGTGACAATTATAATTTAAACAAATAAGCACAGCAGGCACATAATAAAAAATATGACATCAGTGAAAAAGCAGTGCAGCCAAGCGATGCATAATATACGCAAGTTACAACCCAGTTCATTAATAATCATTGTCAAAATCAGTTAACGTACGCAAGCACGTCGCTTCACAAGTAATTTCATAGAACATGAAATTTAGCACAAAGTATGAATCACGTAATCGCGAGCAGCAAATTACGTCTAAAGTACGTACCTAAGTGGAAATATGTTACCTGAAAAATGAACTCAATTAATAGTTACCTTTTTTTAGTTTATTAGTTTCTTCTTCGAAATTACATTCTTCCTGAAAATTTCTCGATAGCAAGTCGTCTTAACGTCGGAGACACACAGAATTTACCTGAAGTTCTTAAATATTTTATACAACCGTATCCTGAAAAATACTGAACGTTAATAACATAATTCATCAAGTCACTATAGCTTTATACTGAATTTAGTCGGAGAAATTAGATTGTGTATTTGTTTACGGCTGTCAGTGCATTCGCACTGAGCGCTCGATCAGCTGTAGGCGCGTGGCGTAGGAAGCAATTGTTTGCGGTCAACGACTGCCTTGGGCGGCGCGCAGACTTGACTGTTGCTTTGAGTATATGCCGCCGCCAAAACACAGCGCGGTATCCTTGTATTCTCTGCGTGTTTACATGTAGCTGTTAGTTTCTCACAAGTATGTCATTCCACAAAAATTTTTCAAAAGAATATCATTCCACAAAAATTTTAACGTTAGATATATGATGTATTCCCTTAGAGCGCCGAGATTTAAGAGTTTCTACTTCGACAGTGTTATCATGAATAATTTTGCGAATTCTATATGGACCGTTATAAAGCAGAAAAAATTTGCGACACAAGCCTTTTCCTTTATGAGACAAACGATGAGACTTAATTAAGACCTTCTGACCAACTGACAAGATTTTTAAACGACCAGGACGCTTAGCTGATTTCTCTCTTCTAGCAGCCGCAGATGCAATATTTTGTAGAGCCAGGTTGACAACTTCAGAATGCCTCAGTTTCCGTGAAGGCGGAAAAGGAACGATTTCAGAAATGCGATTTGTCGGTGCTTTGTTTTTTAATATCAGTATAGGCGGTAAAGAAGTTGAGTCATTAGGAAGTTCATTCAGAATGTTTTGAAAAATATGAAGATACTGATCCCACGTTCTGTGATTCTGATGACAATAAAAACGACACAATTTATTGATTTCCTACATCCATCTCTCTGAAGCATTAGATTGAGGGTGAAAAAGTGAAATGAAAATTGGTTTAATTTTACGATGCCGTAGAGTACGAAGCCAAATTTTAGAACAAAACTGTGATCCATTATCTGATATAACCTTATCAACATGACCAACTTCTTTAAGAAAATGGTTAATGAAAGCGTTAGATACTGAACGAGCTGTTGCTTTGCGTAACGGTGTAAAACACACATATTTTGATGTCAACTCCACTGCTACGAAAATGTACGCAAAACCATTAGTAGAACGAACCACTGGACCGAAAAAATCAACTGCAGCCATCTCCTTTAATTTCGCTGGAATGATGGGAAACAACGGTGCTCCGTGAGAAATTGTTGGCGGCTTAGCCTCTTGACATAATTTGCATTTGGCCAGAACAGATCGAATACGTTTTTCCATATTACTAAAGTAGCAATTTTCCCGTAATTTATGAAAGCATTTTCTGGGACCAAAGTGTGCATAACTGAAATGCGTATACCAAATCAATTTATTGACCCACTCATCAGGAATACAAACTAACCAAACAGAGTTGTCGACCGATTTTCGTTTAAAAAGAATTTTTCAGACAGTTCGCAAAAACGAGGTGTGGCCAAATCGTCCAATCTAACAAAGCGTCTAAGAAAATTACAGACACCAAGGAAACTACGAACATCACGTTTTGTGGTAGGAACAGCATATTACGAATAGCGTCTAATTTCTCTGGATCAGGAAGAATACCTTCTGTAGAAATAATGTGACCGAGAAATTTCACCTGAGAACGACCAAATTCAGATTTTTTTAAGTTCACTGTAATGCCAATTCTTGCAAAAATACGTAATAATGAATCCAAAATTTTGTTGTGCTCACTCCAAGAACGTTTAGCAATAAGAGTGTCGTCAACATATGAAGTAATATTGTCACGAAGATAAACAGGTAAAATTTCGTTTAAGCTACGAATGAATGCTGATGATGATACAGTAAGTCCAAACGGTAATTTCCGAAATCACTTTTGGGTAAAATAGTCATATTGTTTATCTACTGTCTAGATAGATTGATAGTCGAAGAGTTGTTTTGACAGATGCAAAGAATAGTAAAAGAGTAGGCAGCGGTGCAGAAAACTAAAAGGGAAATAGCACCACTACAGCTCGGGGCCCTATGCTCGCTACGGCACATATTCACTTAGAGTAGTGAATCCCCTGAGGACCTTAATAGCCGCACATAATTTCAAGTTTGTGACTTAGTGGCAAATTTGGTGGAAGTGCGTACATAAATTGATCTAACCATGAACATGGATGTATGTCATTCTTAGAATTGCGAAAGATCTTAAATTTCCGAACAGTTAAGAAGTGTTTGTAGTCAAAGTTTTCTCCTCGTGGCGACAAAGACCTACCGCGACTGTTCAAGTCCGAATGTCGATTATTGTTAAGTTCACGCACCTCGCGCTCTCTTATTGCATCCCGTAAATGAAATAAATTACTTTCTTCAAACCCTTCTGCTAAACGAACACTTGTCAATTTATCTGAGATCTCCTCAACTCTTTCCGATGAGTCACTTAATTGTCCTTTCTGTTTATTTACGTCTTCCGTAAGTGTCGCGACTCGGGTTTCAGTATTGACACATTTGGTAGTTAACTGTTCATATTGTTGTGTTATGTTATTTAATCTGTCATTTGATACGGACTCCTCGATTCTCTCAAGTATTTCTTCCTTATCGTGTGCACATTGTAAATTTAACTCTGAAAATTTCTGTACTATCACGCGATCTTTTTCTTCCTGTTCCCTGCCCTGTTCCTCTTGTCTGATTTCTGTTGCAACTAATGTATTATTGTGAGCATTCAAAATCGGTTGTCCTTCTTCTCTGATTTCTTTCTTTAATTCGTCTTTCATGTATTTGAAACATGTCCCTGTTCGTGAGCCTAACTGTGTTTCCATTGTTCCCATATCAGTTTCTAATCCAGATCGTAACTGTGATCCCACTGCTTTCATCTCGGTTTTAATTGTTCCTATTTCTGTTTCAATTGTTCCTATTTTTGAGCATAACCGTGTTGTCATTGCTTTCATCTCAGTTCTAATTGTTCCTATTTGTGTTTTTAATTCAGATCCTATCTCAGTTTTAATTGTCCCTATCTCTGTTTTTAATTCAGATCGCAGTGAGTCTAACCGCGTTTCCATTGTTCCCATCTGTGATCCCAAATTTAATATTGCACTCATTAACTGCTCCATTTCTTCTGTCGTTAACCACGTAATCTGTGAATTTTCTGATTGAGAAAAATTTTGAACTATTTCCGGACTATTTTCCCTGCTTATTAAATTGTTTTCAACACCATTATTTATCATACTGTTATCCTGTGTTGGCGAGTTCGCCATGTCAATAATTTCGTTATTCTGACTATCCATCATTTTTGCCTTTTTCATCGATCGCGTAATCATTTACAAAACATAAAAATTTCGTCACTGTACGAAAATTACACACAATGACTCCTTATCTCAACAATACCACTCACACGAAATATTTCCCTCAAACACGACTAACGAACAATTGAAATAATTGCACTAAATTGTCAAACGCGTATACAAGACAACAAAATTAAACTCTGAAAAAAAATACCATTAGAAGAATGACAATTACCAAATCTACACATGCAAAATAGACTACAATTACTAAACTACAAATTACTACAACATACTACTGTCTACTATTTTTACAATCAGAAGAATTCCAAGGGACGATCCGAAGCAGCGGTCGCCACGTGCATGGGGGCTTAATTAAATAATGAGAATAATTTTTTTATTTTGGTGGCTGTATGTCCGATTACGCAGTCTCGTAAACGGTTGGCCCTGACTAGTATTATTACGCAATCTGACTGCATAGAACAACAACAAAGAATGAAATGAAAATTTTCGTTAATACAATTAATTAATTAAGCCCCCAGCAACTATAAAACCTACGAATCCAACAAAGCACAAGTGTAGCTGTTCTGTGTGTGGAAGTATGACTAAACGTACACATCTGGCACGGTTCTTCTTCAATAAGGCAAGAAATTTTAAATATCATTTATACTGACGTGATAAAAAAAATTAGAAATACTATAATTGCGCAAGAAACCCAGAATTACACTCTAATACAAGAACACACGCCAGATGCTTTGTTGACTGAACCTGTAATGACGCATTATTTAAGACATTGAGATAATAAAAAGAAAAGGAAAAATTTTTTTCTTTTACCTTCATATATTGACGAAAATCACTCTAGTCATTACAATATATCTCCACACCGACTCTCTACTACCACATCTCAACAAGAACTCTCCACCACGACCTCTCGACAAGCACTCTTCACTAGCACATCTCAACAAGCACTTTTCACTAGCACATCTCAACAAGAACTCTCCACCACGACCTCTCGACAAGCACTCTTCACTAGCACATCTCAACAAGCACTGACTACTACGAGTTCTCCCCAAGCACTGCCAGTGGAGGCGGCTGAATAATACTCTTTGGCGCAATCTCTGGCGCTGTGGCTCAGTGTAGCCACCTTTCACATGTAAGACAAAACACCCAATGATATATTATAGGTTTTCAAATCATAGTTATAAGACCTTTGTATTGAGGTCATCGCTTAATTATGTATTTACACAGCCGCTGACGATGGCAATTTGCCGAAATGGGCTCATCGTGAGTTGGATAAAATATAAACAATTTACATAGCAGTGTAGCTGGCTATTCATAATAATAGTAATGTGTTGTGTTTGTGGTGTTTCCACATTTTTGTCCACCCCTCAGTACCGGGTGATCAAGAAGTCAGTATAAATTTGAAAACTTATTAAACCACGGAATACTGTAGATAGAGAGGTAAAAATTGACACATGCTTGGAATAACATGGGGTTTTATTAGAACCAAAACAAAATATCCGACAGATGGAGCGGGATAGCAAAACGTCAGTGACTGCGCATGACAATCGTGCATAAAAGGAGCTGTAATGAGAGAGAGAATCAGATGCGCCAGTAGTCGCAGCATGCTGACGTTACCTGAAAAGGCGCTTTTAGTGAAGCTGTATTATCAGAATGGGAAATGTGCTACTTCAGCGATACGATCCTATCGCCATAGGTAGGGGATTCGAACGGGTAAAGGTCCGTTGACAAATGCAACAGTGGCGAGAATGATTTCGAAGATCGAAGCCACGGGTTGTTTAGGCGATAGACGATGTGTAGCGGGTTCGTCTATGCACGGGAAGTCAGCGCTCGTGCAGTCGCACGTCGCACCGGCATTCCATACACTACTGTTTGGTTGGCACTGAGGCGTACCCTCTGATGCTATCCGTACAGAATCCATCGGCATCGTGAACTGTTACCTGGCGATTTAGTGAAGCGGAGGGCATTTGTGGTGTGGGCGTTTCAAAAGATGGCGGAAGATGACGATTGGTTGAGTAACGTGTTGTGGACCCACGAAGCTCATTTCACGCTCCGAGGGTCTATCAACACCCACAACTGCAGAATTTGGGCTACCGAAAATCCTAGAACTGTCGTGGAAACTCCATTGCACGACCAGAATGTCACGGTATAGGTTGGATTTACCACATCTACCGTTATCGGGCCTTTTTTCTTCGAGGAAATGCGTGATTCTGGTTTTGTAACTGCTACCGTGACGGGTAAGAGGTACACCGATATGTTACAGAATCGCATCATCCCCAGCCTGGCTGATAAACACCTGCTGGAACGTACGATGTTTATGCAGGATGGCGCTCCACCCCGTATTGCTAGACGCGTGAAAGATCTCTTGCGCTCGTCGTTTGGTGATGATCGTGTGCTCAGCCGCCACTTTCGTCATGCTTGGCCTCCCAGGTCCCCAGGCCTCAGTCCGTGCGATTATTGGTTACCTGAAGTCGCAAGTGTATCGTGATCGACCGACATCTCTAGGGATGCTGAAAGACAACATCCGACGCCAATGCCTCACCATAACTCCGGACATGCTTTAGAGTGCTGTTCACAACATTATTCCTCGACTACAGCTATTGTTGAGGAATGATGGTGGACATATTGAGCATTTTCTGTAAAGAACATCATGTTTGCTTTGTCTTACTTTGTTATGGTAATCATTGCTATTCTGATCGGATGAAGCGCCATCTGTCGGACATTCTTTGATCGTTTGTATTTTTTTGGTTCTAATAAATCCCCATGTCATTCCAAGCATGTATGTCAATTTGTACCTCTCTGTGTACATTATTCCGTGATTTATTCAGTTTTCAAATTTGTGCTGACTTTTTGATCACCCAGTACATATCGGCATGTGTAAATGTGATGGTATCGTTTTTCTCAACAGGGAGCTTGCAGCATTAGTACTCTCTCTGGTCAGAGATAACGTCTGCGCGCCATGTCTCTGGCAGAGGAGCTGGCGGCGGACCCAGACCTGCGTCTGGAGGCGCGCCTCGTGTTCTCTGCAGAGGACGACAACAGCGGCGCCTCCCTGCCCTCCGCCAACCCCCCCGGGAGGGTGGCCGATGTCGTGAGGATATGGGGCTCCGAGAGGTTGGGAGACCTGCTTGCTAAGGTGAGTGCGTTCTGCACTGCTGCCACACTGCGTAAACATGTCAAACAGGCTGGCCGCAGATCCTCCTGCATAGGCTCATGAAAATAAGTATGTATAGAAAAAAAATTTGCAAACTCATTTATCGTTTGATGACGTGTTGCTACAAAACCCTTTCTTTGTATGATCTGTCATATGACTGGTTTTAGGTGGCTCACAACTAATTCCTCTCTTCCACCAACCCCTTCATCTCAGAGTAGTACTTGGAACCTGCGCCCCCAATTATTAGTTGGATGTATTCCAATCTCTGTCTTCCTCTACACTTTTTACCCTCTACAGCTCCCTGTAGTACCATGAAAGTTACTACCTGATGTCTTAACAGATCTCCTGTTCTCGTGTTCCTTCTTTCTCGTCAATTCTCTGGAGAACCTCCCCATTCCGTATCTTAATCGATCCACACAATTTTCAAGATTCTTCTGTAGCACCAGATCTCAAATGCTTCGATTCTCTTCTTTTCCGTTTTTTTCCACAACCTATGTTTCACTACCTACAATGCTGTGTTCCAAACGTACTTTCTCAGAAATTTCTTCCTCAGATTAAGGTATATGTTTGACAATAATAGACTTTAATAATAATCGACAGAATCCCCTGTTAGCCTATGACAATCGGCTCTTTATGTCTTCCTTGCTTCATCCATCACACATTATTTTGCTTGCAAAGCAGCAGAATTCCTCTAAAGCTTTTACTACGTTGTCTCCAATTTTGATATTAATGTCGGCCATTGTGGCCGAGCGGCTCTAGGGGCTTCAGTCTGGAGCCGAGCTGCTGCTATGGTCGTAGGTTCGAATCCTGCTTCGGGCATGAATGTGTGTGATGTCCTTAGGTTAGTTACGTTTAAGTAATTTTAAGTCTAGCGGACTGATGATATCAGATGTTACGTCCCATAGTGCTCAGAGCCACTTGAACCATTTTTTGATAATATTTTTATTATTGATCTCATTCTTGCTACTGCACATTACTTTAATCTTTATTTGGTTTCTTATCAAAGCACAGTATGTCCTCATTAGACTGTTCATATCCCAAGATTTTTTGTGGTGAGTTCCTCCGGCCCAAACTGCTGAGGTCATCTGTTCCTAGGCTTACATACTACTTAATCTAACTGAAACTAACTTACGCTAAGGACAACACACACACCCATGCCCAACGGAGGACTCAAACATCTTACCGGGGGAGCGAACCGTAGCAAGGTGCCCTAGACCGAGCAGCATATCCTAAGATTCACAGTATACATCTCAATGTACTGTATATTTACATGTTTAGTGACAAGTTTGTTATTACCTCTTTAATGAAATTATTTGTAAGACTTTTTGAGTTATCGTACATCCAGAACCACTTTTCACATAGATCTGTGGAAGGGAAATCAGCATGTTTTATTTGTAATTATGTTGTAACCTAGCTGATTGCAATTGTCTCAGTCCTCCATTGTTAGGACTGCTGTTGTGGTCACAGACGGGTCAACTGGGAACGGCCGACAGCCATGTCAACCATCAACTAATAGTGTCATTTGGATCCCATACGGAGGGGCGTGGTGTCAACACACTGCTCTCCTGGGCATTGTTGGTTTAGAACACCTACATGTACACTTGACAGCAAAAAAAGTGGGCCACTGCCGAATACAACCAACATAATGTAGCTGTGTTGCAAGTCCTCTAAACACCAAAACCCCATGGGGTACAGTCGTTTGACTACACACAATGGGTACCGCAAGAGACTACTAAGAGACCAAAGGTCTTTATGGCAGTCAGTCTAAGCGTCAACTAATATCGTCGTACAAAACATATTAGAAAACACGTTCTCAGCGATGAGACACCCCATAACACTCATAAACTAACCTTAATTACAACAAGTGACATTCCAAAAGTTCTGAGAAAACGGTTTATTTTACATATATTGTACAGAAATACTTAGTCAAAATTAAATACTTGGCACAATATATGGAGTTACAAAGCTGTATGCCAATTGGAAAAAGTTTTTCGCTCTCTAAAAGGTTTTCCATCCACGTGCTGAAGGTCGCTCAACGGCGAGTGGCTCTGGAAACTGGATATTGGACGAACCAGTAGAAAAACGCGATTAACGGCAACAAGCACTCTAAGGAAACCTCAACATTAACAGCGAATCACCAGTAATATCATTGTTCTCGTAACACATCAACAGCTACGTGTACACATATTTGAACTTTAAATGACATGACCAACGTCGTCGTTCTGGACCTAGATTCAAACCCAGCACCTATAGCCATTACTAACTAATCTAAGCTTTGTTTGTGCCTTATTGAGACCGGATCACTAGGCATAAAGAGGCGTGAAGTATAGACGTTTGCACCAGTATCAGTTATCAATTCAGATCCTGAAAATAAATGACGAAAATGTGTGTACTGAACTGGGAATCCTGTCATAACAGTTACCGTCCTGGGAACTACCCCCAACGACGTTTAATATGGTGTCATTCACAAGGAACAAGGTATGCTCATGTTTAAAATTGAAACGCCATCATATAAAGCTTGTGACAGGGATGCGAACCCAGCACCTAATCGGATTGTTAACGAAGTACAGTCATGCTCAAAAGTATCCGAACGACCTGGATTGCATTTCGCCTGATTCCCAGGCAACCCACATAACGCAGCTGTCTAGCAGGTCCTCTAATCGCTCCTTGGTACAGTCGTTTGACTATTGAAAATGGTTCCAACAAGTCACCACTAGAAAACAATGCTCTGTATCGCAATAACTCAAGATGTAAAGTAATACCACGACACTAAAAATATCAGGGAACACCTCATCACAGGTAAGACTGTCCTTAAGGCTTGTAAGCCCGCATTTATTGCAATAAATTACATACCTGAAATTTTAGCACTCTCATTATTACGTCAGATAGGTATTGCACGTAGTAAGTTCGTCGTATTCATAATTTCCTCTTCAAAGTAACATACCATACTTGTTATTTAACACAAAATGTCATTAAAAATTTACGATATTCACGAGCAGCTAGTTGAGAATATGTATGAACTTCAAATGACACGATGAATCGACTCGTTCTGCATATGGATTCAAACCCAGGGCATGCAGACTAAGATTTCGTCACTGACGGAAATTAACAGTCATTCCTGACTAGGCGTAAAGAGAGTGATATACCTCATTTTTGGACAGTATCAGTTAGCAAATATCAACTTTAAATTATATAACGTAACATTTTTAACGGGCGCGAATTCCTACCCAGCATCTATTCTCCCTGTTAACGAACTACGAGAGATGTTAAATACTGCTTCTTCACAAGTAACTTACTTGAAATGCAGTGAGGTAAAGCTTTGTGTTGGACCTGGATTCGACCCCAGAACCTAATCGGATTGTTATCGAAGCACAATCAACTTTGACATATCGGATTTTCTCGGTAGTAGCTAGATGTATTAACTGAAATGACGAGACGAAACATTAATTTTTTCCTTCTCAGGACTCCAACCCGGCGCATATCGCTGTTATATTCTAGAGAAAAGGAACGTTAAGTAAGGGTTTGTTACACCAGCAGCGACATGTGAGCATGTTTGAACTAGAAATAATATGACAAAAAGTTCAGTGCTGACTAGGAATCGAACCCCACACATATCTTTGTTGACTACACACAAAGAGACGACACTTACCGAATTTTTCTCCACCAGCAACTCGGAATAACATCCTTGAACTTACAGTGACCTCGCAAATAGTTCTGTGTCTCACTGGGAGTCAAAAACGTCGGATATCGTTAGTGTTGACAACAAATGAAAATGCATTAAAAATAATAATTATTATCCACCAGCAGATAGGTGTTCTCATGCTAGAGCTTGATAATACATAGTGAAAAGTTTAGCGCTGGGCCAGGATTCCAACCCATTCATGCGCAATATGTGGAGATGTTGAGGAATCTGCAGTTTTGAACAAACAACAAGTTGTAGTCGAGCTGTATTGTCACGAAGGGATCAAATTCCGCGTTAAGGGCGGTCTGAGTTGCATTCCCAGTTCAGAACCAATTTTATCGACATACAGAAGCTCAAATAAAAGACGGAATAAGTGTCCTGTGACCATACACAGGGTTTGTATCGTCACTAGAAATAAATAACTGGTATAAGAAAGGTTACTGGTGATAGAGTTTCTACATGTCGCCACTCCTTACTTTATTGTGGTTCCACCTAACGTCTACTTGGTAGAGAAGGAATATCATGTTTAATGTGATTTTCAGACCACAATGCCATTATACCTCCTACACTTGGCGTAGCCAGAAGAGAATAGAATCTGCCTCTCCCTATAAAAAAAAATATCGCCAGAAGTTGGAATCGAACCGAGACCATGATCATATGAAACTATCATCCGTCCAACAGACCACCAAACCCTCATCTCTACGACTCATTTCTATATCATAACACCGTTGAGGCACACAAGATGAGAATTCTGGAACACAGGCTCCCTGTAGTGGTTTGCAGGATGTTCAGCACATTTATTTACTTGGTTGACCGAATCGCCATGAACTAGCTTCCTTAGCTACCCAGTGCATACATTCGACTCTATTTTGTAATCACCGAAATAAAATAACATAACTGCCACCTACACAGAACTGCCAACAGCGTAGGATGCAGAAATTTAAATAGGAAGTATTCCTTTCCATTTGAGCTACTCTATTGCACTATCTGTTTGTTGAAACAATCGTGCAGTGCAAAAGAAATGCTGTAACTGTCTGTCTCTCAGAAGTCTAGATCCGGCCATATGCATTATCTCACAGCACTGTGGAATGCCGAAGTTCTGGAGGAACTGTTGTTCACTTCCAGAGGTGTTGCAGCTACGTCGCAGCTAGTAGCGTAACGGTAAGCGTCGCGCACTGTTGATAAGACATTGCCTGTTCTATAACATTCGCTACTACATTTTTTTTTAAACGCAATTCTGCTGTCTGCTGAAGTTAACAATTTAATAGAGCTTTGAACATAATTCTCTTCACTTCTCAACCCAAAATAGTCGCATGTGGAAAAAAAGGCTAACTTCTGCGTCGTTTTGTTCTTTTCAGGTTTAATAGACGGCCAGGCAGCAGATGCGCTCGAAGCTTTAGTATTATGTATGGGGAGAGTGCATCATGCCAAAATAGTCAGAAAAGTATTTTCTACATTAGCTGTCGTCTGGTAGTGGCATTTTATTTTTCTTCAAACCTTGTTTGACAGCTTTAACTCAGAACAAGTTTTCTACATGCATGTAATTAATAAACTGCATGTGCATTGTCAGACTGTTATAGATAACATCAGAGAATTCGCATATATCGTTGATGATTAATTTCTCTCTCATGTTTAGTGTTGTTTTAACAACACTAAAAGAAACCTTACGAAAACTGTGCACTGTATTGTAAGAAATGAAATAAAACTACCCACAATAACCTTACGTCAGAAGTAAGTCTGTTTTAACAAAACTGAGTATCTGTACACAAGCGTGCCTCTATCTGTACGAATTAGTAAAATACTACTCACCTAGATTTCGTTTGGGTCTGTGTTTAAATGGTATGCTGTGTCATACTCAACAGGTATGCAAATGTGGCATTTCATAAATAAAGTTACTTATTCGTAGAAACCCAAAATTTGGTTGTCAGCAGCGGAAAGAGGCGTTACCTGTTGTGCAGCATTGTAAGGTTTTCACCATTGCACTTTGAGCGGAAAGTATTTTCTTGTGATTTGCTAATCAATTTATTTCCTTGATACTTATCACCCTGGCATGGGAGTCGTAAGTGAACAACATTATTGAATTTCGTATCGTTGACGGTCGATTCGAATTTCTTCAGAGATGCTTGTATTGTATAGCAGCTTGGCAGTCAGAATGCCGAAATCTACGACCATTAACACAACTTACTGAGTCGAGCTGCCAAGAGGATTTGATGTGTAAAGGTTTTCTTCTGATTTTGTTACTTAATTTTTTCTGGGAATTCGCAGCTCCATGAAATAATACATAAAAGAAACTCGCACGCGCTGCCCCTACCACGGTTCGATTTTCTTAACCGTTGGAACACGAGACACGGGCGGTACCACGGAGCTACGGACATACTGCTGCCAGCACCCCACTCTCGTCATGGTATTGGTCGATCAGCCTCATAATGCTTCGTGAAAGATATTAAAAGTTGTCACTTATGTGAAGAATAGCATTCCTTTAGCCAAAAAATTGAAATTTCTGTCTCAGTGTCTTAGTTTACGTGAGGATTATACACCACGAGTCATTCAAATGGAAAGGGAATATCAAGTGAATTTAGCGAGTCAGTTCAGTACCATACGCGGACGTGATTGCACTGTCACAGTGTTGCCAAATGTTTGTGACGATGTTGCCAATTCTCAGCTGTGCTAGGAACAGCTCTGTAGCGTTATAGGAGGAGAATCCCGTGCTCGTGTCATAGGAGGATACGGAGAGGAGGCGCGGGGTTTGGTTAATATGCAGCGTTTTCTCCTACCAGTTGTGTCAAACATTCCGGTGTGCAATCTTCCATAACTATTACAGTTTCCCACAAAATATATACGAATAAAACACTTACCTTGTTACTTTGTTACAAAAGATTATTTCAGTACAATAAAAAGTCTTTGGAAATCAACTTTGCCAACCTGTCACGAAAAGTAAGATAACAAACACTTTGCACCTCGAAATCGATTGCATCTATGTGCAGTCTTGTGATCATAGAAGTAGAAATTCATGAATTGCACGAGAATGTAGAAATATGTTGGTGTGAATGGAAGCTGTAAGAAACACAGTTACCTAATTATTCTGTACCACGTAATAATCAGTTCATTTGATAATTCAGAAGAGAAGAAACTAAAAATTATGCCCATTAAGACAGAAACTAAAGTGCAGATGCGGGCACTGTGCAGATCTGCGCTTTTTCATCTTCAAATCTATACAAATAATGTATACTAACCAGCGTATTCATTGCTTTCGTAAGAATCGACAGCAGACCAACACCGACAACGATAGTTCAGGTATACATGCCGACGTCGCAAGCTGAAGATGAACAGATAGAGAAAGTGTATGAGGATATTGAAAGGGTAATGCAGTATGTAAAGGGGGACGAAAATCTAATAGTCATGGGCGACTGAAATGCAGTTTTAGGGGAAGGAGTAGAAGAAAAGGTTACAGGAGAATATGGGCTTGGACAAGGAATGAAAGAGGAGAAAGACTAATTGAGTTCTGTAACAAGTTTCAGCTGGTAATAGCGACTACCCTGTTCAAGAATCACAAGTGGAGGAGGTATACTTGGAAAAGGCCGGGAGATATGGGAAGATTTCAATTAGATTACATCATGGTCAGACAGAGATTCCGAAATCAGATACTGGATTGTAAGGCGTACCCAGGAGCAGATATAGACTCAGATCACAATATAGTAGTGATGAAGAGTAGGCTGAAGTTCAACACATTAGTCAGGAAGAATCAATACGCAAAGAAGTGGGATACGGAAGTACTAAGGAATGACGAGATACGTTTGAAGTTCTCTAACGCTATAGATACAGCAATAAGGAATATCGCAGTAGGCAGTACAGTTGAAGAGGAATGGACATCTCTAAAAAGGGCCATCACAGAAGTTGGGAAGGAAAACATAGGTACAAAGAAGGTAGCTGCGAAGAAACCATGGGTAACAGAAGAAATACGTTTTCTAGGGGACTGATGACCTCAGATGTTAAGTCCCATAGTGCTCAGAGCCATTTGAACCATTTTTTGACTCTACCTCGAATGGACCTCTCCCAGTGAGCCATTACGGCAGAGAGCCTGATGTGTATTGCTGCTTGCAGCTCTGCTACTGATTCCAGGAGAGGAGGTAAACATATTTACGTGAAACGGAGCGGCAGAGGCAGAGGCACGCGGCGCAGCCGTGCTGGCTCGTCCCGGGCTGTTGGCCCACCAACGCCACCGCCAGCTCGCTCACTCGCGTCTCGCCTCGGCCAGCCAGGCTGGCCCGTAGCTCGCGAGCCGCGGCTACTACAGACCCGGGCCGCATGGCCACGAGCACCCCTTGAAGGATCAAAAGTTACACCTAACCTACCCAAGTCTGTAGTGCAAACTAGCGCAGCTACAGCTATTATGCTATAACATGTGCAGGCACACCTACAGCTGACGATTTATTCAAATATTTGGCGAACAATACTTTCAAAAATACATTCATCTTAAACATAGCTACCACAAAATATTTCACCTAGCTAGCCATAGCATGACGCAGGAAACTATACTTTCTTGTAACCGCTGTGCATTAGATGTAGCCTTAAGAAAACCTGTATTCAACCACGACAACTAAGTGGAATGTAAAAGTAAAGTTTGGCGGCAGCTTCTCCAAATAATAGTATATACTTAGTATACAGGGTGAGTCACCTATCGTTACCGCTGGATATATTTCGTAAACCACATCAAATACTGACGAACCGATTCCACAGACCGAACGTGAGGAGAGGGGCTAGTGTAATTGGTCAATACAAACCATGAAAAAAAATGCACGGAAGTATGTTTTTCAACACAAACCTACGTTTTTTTAAATGGAACCCCGTTAGTGTTGTTAGCACATCTGAACATATAGCCCGCATCTCGTGGTCGTGCGGTAGCGTTCTCGCTTCCCACGCCCGGGTTCCCGGGTTCGATTCCCGGCGGGGTCAGGGATTTTCTCTGCCTCGTGATGGCTGGGTGTTGTGTGATGTCCTTAGGTTAGTTAGGTTTAAGTAGTTCTAAGTTCTAGGGGACTGATGACCTAAGATGTTAAGTCCCATAGTGCTCAGAGCCATTTGAACCATTTGAATCTGAACATATAAACAAAAACGTAATCAGTGCCGTTTGTTGCATTCTAAAACGTTAATTACATCCGGAGATATTGTAACCTAAAGTTGACGCTTGAGTACCACTCCTCCGCTGTTCGATCGTGTGTATCGGAGAGCACCGAATTGCGTAGGGATCCAAAGGGAACGGTGATAGACCTTAGGTACAAAAGAGACTGGAACAGCACATTACGTCCACATGCTAACACCTTTTTATTTGTCTTTTTCACTGACGCACATGTACATTACCATGAGGGGTGAGGTACACGTACACACGTGGTTTCCGTTTTCAATTACGGAGTGGAATAGAGTGTGTCCCGACATGTCAGGCCAATAGATGTTCAATGTGGTGGCCACCATTTGCTGCACACAATTGCAATCTCTGGCGTAATGAACGCCGTACACGCCGCAGTACATCTGGTGTAATGTCGCCGCAGGCTGCCACAATACATTGTTTCATATCCTGTGGTGTTGTAGGCACATCACGGTACACATTCTCCTTTAACGTACCTCACAGAAAGAAGTCCAGAGGTGTAAGATCAGAAGAACGGGCTGGCCAATTTATGCGTCCTCCACGTCCTATGAAACGCCCGTCGAACGTGTACCTCACCCCTCATGGTAATGCACATGTGCGTCAGTGAAAAAAACCAATAAAAAGGTGTTAGCATGTGGACGTAATGTGCTGTTTCAGTCTCTTCTGTACCTAAGGTCCATCACCGTTCCCTTTGGATCCCTACGTAATTCGGTGCTCTCCGATACACATGATCGAACAGCGGAGGAGTGGTACTCAAGCGTCAACTTTAGATTACAATATCTCCGGATGTAATTAACATTTTACAATGCAACAAACGGCACTGATTACATATTTGTTTATATGTTCAGATGTGCTAACAAAACTAACGGAGTTCCATTTAAAAAAACCTAGGTTTGTGTTAAAAACATACTTCCGTGCATTTTTTTATGGTTTGTATTAACCAATTACACTAGCCCCTCTCCTCACGTTCGGTCTGTGGAATCGATTCGTCAGTATTTGATGTGGTTTACGAAATATATCCAGCGGTAATTTTAGGTGACTCACCCTGTATAATACACGTTTTGTGCAGTTATAACATGTACTCAGTGTCTCTGAAACAATACGTGCTGCACGACGGATATTACTTTCTGCTGAGGCACTTCATTTACATCTCAATGATAACGACTACTAGAGAACATTGCTCTTCACAGCAGTCAATCCACTTGTAAATTAACATCATGATATCGCAGATACTAGGCAACACGTTACTAGGGATGAGTAAGGCCTTAAGGTTTGCAACTTAACATGCTACTCCTAGCTGCTACTGAATATGAAGTTGATTATTAACGTGTCTTCATAACTATGTGTTTGGCGTCCGACTCTCAGTCAGCATAGACGTTTTCGTCACCTTATTTCTAGTTAAACGTGTGCACATCTCGCTGATGATGGACCAACATTGGACATTTCTCGTCTGTTCCTGGTTAGACAACGACGGCGGTAGGGGCCGGGTTCGAATCCCGGTCAGCTAATACAACTTCAGTCATCATTTAAGGTTCCAACCCCACTACTGGTGACAAACTGTGATATCTACATTCTGATTTTATGTACTTATTCAACAATCCGATTAGGTGCTGGGTTCGCATCTTTGTCCCCAGCATTACATGATGACATTTCAATTTTAAACATGTGCATCCATTATTCCTTTACAATGCAACACTATACAACGTCTTTCGAGGTTAATTACCAAGAAGGTAATTGTCATATCAGGGTTCCTGCTTTCGTAGAAACATTATCGTCATTTACATTCAAGTTGAGAATTGATAACTGATACTGGTGCAAACGTCAATATTTGACGTCTCTTTCTGCCTAGTGATCGAGTCTCGATAAGGCACAAAGCTTTGCTTGGTTAAAAATGGCTTTACGTTCTCGGTTTGCATCCGGATCCAGAACGAAGACGTTGGTCATGTCTTTTAAAGTACAACTTCGTGTACAAGTAACTGTTGATGAGTAATGTGAACAATGATATTACTTGTGATGCGCTGTTAATGTTGGGATTTCCGTAGAGTGCTTGCCGCCGTTAATCACGTTTTCTTTTAACTGCTTAGTATTACATAAAGTTGATGCAAAACCTCTCCCTGTTGAACGTTGAACGACGTACAGCATGTGTTGCGTAAACCTTTTAGACAGCAAAGAACTTGTTTCCAATTGCCATACAACTTTATAAATCCATATACTGTCTCAAATATTTAATTGTGCCTAAGGATTACTGAACGATTTATGTGACAAAACTAGTTGTCCCATAACATTTGAAATGTCACTTATTGTAATTAAGTTTAGTTTACAAACGTTAAGGACTGTCTGATCTCTTCTGTACTATCGTGGTTGTACTTTACATCTGGACGGACTGTCATAAAGACCGGTGTTCTCTAGTAGTCTCTAGCAGTACCCATTGTGTATCTTACAACGACTGTACTGTGGAGGGTTGCGACTATGTGCAACACAGATATGCTATGTTGGTTGCATACATTCAGGTGCAGCCTACGCGTTGGAATTCAGGGGTGACCCACTTTTTTTGCTGTCGAGTGTACATCTCCATCAAGCACCATATAGTGCATGATGGAGGGCAACTTGTGCCACTACGAGTTATTTCCTTACCTGTTCCACTCGCAAAATGAGCAATGTATATGTCTCCGTACAGGCTCTACTTTCTTTTATATGCGGCATCCTTACGCGAAATATTCGTTGGCGGCAATAGAATCGTTCTGCAGTCAGATTCAAACGCCTAAAAAGAATGTTCAAATGTGTGTGAAATCTTATGGGACTTAACTGCTAAGGTCATCAGTCCCTAAGCTTACACACTACGTAACCTAAATTATCCTAAGGACAAACACACACACCCATGCCCGAGGGAGGACACAAACCTCTGCCGGGACCAGCCGCACAGTCCATGACTGCTGCACCCCAGACCACTTGGCTAATCCCGCGCAGCCTGAAATGCCTATTCAGTAAATATTCTCAATAGTGTGTCATGAAGAGAACGGTGTTTTGTCTCCAGGGATTCCCATTTGAGTTCACAAGGCATCTCCATAATAAAAGAGACCTTCAGACGCCGGCCGCTGTGGCCGAGCGGTTCTAGGCACTTCAGTCCGGAACCGCACTGCTGCTACAGTTGCAGGTTCGAATCCTACCTCGGGCATGGATGTGTGTGATGTCCTTAGGTTAGTTAGGTTTAAGTAGTTCTAAGTCTAGTGGACTGATGACCTCAGAAGTTAAGTCCCATAGTGCTTAGAGGCAGTTGAACCAGACCTTCAGGCCTCAAATCGATCAGCACTCCTCTGAATTTCTTCGATGTTTTCCTTTTAATCAGTGAAGATCCCAAACACTCAAGCAGTACTTAGGAATTGGTCACACTTATTGTTCTACACATGCTCAATCGTGTGAATGTAGTTCATATAGATGAACTACACGTCCCTTAAATTCCCCTGAGAAACTGAAGTCAACTATTCAGCTTCCCTACAGTCCTTACGTCTTTCTTCAACTTCATATTGCTTTGCACTGTTACGCTTAGAAATTTTTTCATCGTGACTGTCTCAGACAGCATACAAAATATTCGAACGTTTGAAGATTGTTTCTCCTACTCATCTTCTTTAACTTAGTTTTCCTAAATTTAAAGCAAGCAGCCATTCGCCACACCAACTAGACAGTGGCGGCTAATGTGTAAGACCACAAGAGCACGTGAACACCCTAGCTTTCGACACCTTGCAGATTCATTGGTAACATAAATGCTGCAATCTGAAAGATAATCCGCGAAACTTGGCGGGCGCACCTTCAGTTGTGCATGTTTTAAGGTGCTTTTGCGCATGCGCAACCTGCGTGATGTAATTGTCTTACGGGTCCAATACATACGGATTTGATAAACAACGTGCACGGTTCGCGATGTACACTTGCCACTCAACTAGAAGTTCACGTCAGTGCCACCAGATGGTAGCACACTGCGGCAGACTTTTATCCCCATTCACTCGGCATATATCCTGCTAGATGACAGCACACTCCTCAGGTATGCTGATTCACTCACTATACCGGATGATCAAAAAGTCAGTATAAATTTGAAAACTTAATAGACCACGTAATAATGTAGATAGAGAGGTAAAAACTGACTCACATGCTTGGAATGACATGGGGTTTTATTAGAACAAAAAAAGTTCACAAAGTGTCCGACAGATGGCGCGTGATTCTGGTTTTGTAACTGCTACCGTGACGGGTGAGAGGTACGCCGATATGTTACAGAATCGCATCATCCCCAGCCTGCCTGATAAACACCTGCCAGAACGTACGATGTTTATGCAGGATGGCGCTCCACCCCATATTGCTAGACGCATGAAAGATCTCTTGCGCACGTCGTTTGGTGATGATCGTGGGCTCAGCCGCCACTTTCGTCATGCTCGGCCTCCCTGGTCCCCAGACCTCAGTCCGTGCGATTATTGGCTTTGGGGTTACCTGAAGTCGCAAGTGTATCGTGATCGACCGACATCTCTAGGGATGCTGAAAGGCAACATCCGACGGCAATGGCTCACCATAACTCCGGACATGCTTTACAGTGCTGTTCACAACATTATTCATCGACTACAGCTATTATTGAGGAATGTTGGTGGACATATTCAGCATTTTCTGTAAAGAACATCATGTTTGCTATGTCTTACTTTGTTATGATAATTATTGCTATTCTGATCAGATGATGCGCCATATGTCGGACATGTTTTGAACTTTTGTATTTTTTGGTTCTAATTAAACCCCATGTCATTCCAAGCATGTGTGTCAATTTGTACCTCTCTATCTACATTATTCCGTGATTTATTCAGTTTTCAAATTTCAAATTTATACTGACTTTTTGATCACCCGGTATATTGTATTAAAGTACAGCAGAGTCCCGCTAATCCGAACGTTCGGTTAATCCGTTCATGAAAAATGTTAGTCTAAATACAGAAAACTGTGCGGTAAACTGCTGTACACAAACACTATTTTAATTTAGACAGTACACTAAACATGTATTAGAAAAATTGGCAAGAAAACATTAAGTTTAAACAATACACGACAATGAAAGAAAAGTTGTCAAACTTACTAAAATACAGCGGAAATTTTATCCCTACTGTTCAGATGACAAAATATCAGTCATTGGTTTTTGGCGTAATGAAGACAGTCTGTTAGATGACGCATACTTGCGCCATTGTCTCATAAACATCAAATCAGTTGGTTTAGCAGTGGGCTGTTGCTCCAAATAATGTAGCTCGAGGTCAAGGGCTTCTGCTGCGTCACTGTTTGCCACCAGCTCTCCTTTGTCGCTTTCAGGCTCACTGGCACTTCCGTCACAGCAGTCCACTTCTTCCTGGTCTCGAATCACAGCAGGAACTGAATCAGCACTTGTAAAGTTCTCCATACATGCCCCATCCGCTGCCATCCACTCATCTACGTCTCCTTCACAAGCTTCTTCACATCCAGGGATTGTATCATCTATAGTAGATTTTCCTCTTCATCTTCAACTAAGTTGTCCTCAAATTCAAGAGATGTCCACAGTTCTCTCGAAGATTTTCTCAGAGTATTTTCTGAAATATTCTGCCATGCCTCAGTGGCCCAATAAACAACATCCTTCACATAGGCCTTTTTTTATTTCGTCCACTAAAGGAATGCTATCATCTTGGATCAGCATTCTTAAAAATTGTTTTATGTAAATCAGTTTTAATGTTTGCAACACGCCCAGGTCCTTCGGCTGTAGAAGTGGTGTAACATTAGGCGGCAAAAACTACGCCACAATTTCTCCATCACATAATTCCTCACTGCTGGGGTCTGGTTGCGATAATATACGGGCAGGGACTTCATGTTGACTGGAATACTCTCTTTCAAATTGTAAAGGTGGCAGGGGTAAAATACAGGGAGCGAAAGGCTATTTACAACTTGTACAGAAACCAGATGGCAGTTATAAGAGTTGAGGGACATGAAAGGGGAGCAGTGGTTGGGAAGGGAGTAAGACAGGGTTGTAGCCTCTCCCCGATGTTATTCAATCTCTATATTGAGCAAGCAGTAAAGGAAACAAAAGAAAAATTTGGAGTAGGTATTAAAATCCATGGAGAAGAAATAAAAACTTTGAGGTTCGCCAATGACATTGTAATTCTGTCAGAGACAGCAAAGGACTTGGAAGAGCAGTTGAACGGAATGGATGGTGTCTTGAAGGGAGGATATAAGATGAACATCAACAAAAGCAAGACGAGGATAATGGAATGTAGTCGAGTTAAGTCGGGTGATGCTGAGGTATTAGATTAGGAAATGAGACACTTAAAGTAGTAAAGGAGTTTTGCTATTTGGGGAGCAAAATAACTGAAGATGGTCGAAGTAGAGAGGATATAAAATGTAGACTAGCAATGGCAAGGAAAGCGTTTCTGAAGAAGAGAAATTTGTTAACATCGAGTATAGATTTAAGTGTCAGGAAGTTATTTCTGAAAGTATTTGTATGGAGTGTTGCTATGTATGGAAGTGAAACATGGACGGTAAATAGTTTGGACAAGAAGAGAATAGAAGCTTTTGAAATGTGGTGCTACAGAAGAATGCTGAAGATTAGATGGGTAGATCACATTACTAATGATGAAGTATTGAATAGGATTGGGGAGAAGAGAAGTTTGTGGCACAACTTGACCAGAAGAAGGGATCGGTTGGTAGGACATGTTCTGAGGCATCAAGGGATCACCAATTTAGTATTGGAGGGCAGCATGGAGGGTAAAAATCATAGGGGGAGACCAAGAGATGAATACACTAAGCAGATTCAGAAGGATGTAGGTTGCAGTAGGTACTGGGAGATGAAGAAGCTTGCACAGGATAGAGTAGCATGGAGAGCTGCATCAAACCAGTCTCAGGACTGAAGACCACAACAACAACAACAATGGGGTGAGATGGCGCGTTATCAATCAAAAGGATTGCACGGGGAGACAAATGATCTTCCTTAGAAAACCGTCAAACATAGGGAACAAACTGGCTGTGAAACCATTCTTTGAACAGCTTACCATTCATCCGTGCTTTTCTCTGGTTGCGATAATATACGATCAGGGACTTCATGTTGCAGTTTTTAAAAGCTCTGGGCCAGCAGATTTGCCGATCAGCGTTAAAGGCAGCTTGTGATTACCAGCAGCGTCGCAGCACGTTAATAAAGTCACACTATCTTTGTACATTTTAAAACCAGGAGCATGGTCTTCTGCTTTTGATGCCAGGCTTTTTGTTTACCAACGCCATAAAATTAAGGCCAGTCTCGTCAGCGTTATAAATTTGTTGGGGAGAATACTTTCCCTCTAGCCATTTTTTCAAACTCACCCAAGTATTCCTTCTCTGCATCACAGTCAGAAGTAAGCTTCTCTCCAGTAATTGTTAGCTGACGGATTCCATGACATTTTTTTGAATCTGTCCAACCAACCTGTACTCGCACTAAAAGACTCATCGCCATTCGTTAACTCGTTCAGGTAAACAGCCTTCTTCGAAACCAGTGCTCCACTTTGGAGTTCCCCTTTCTCTTTCCTGCGTAAACCAAAGGAAAAGAGCTTCATCCACTTTTTCGTACTGGGACTGTTTCCAAGTGTGCCGAATTTCGAATGTTTTTCCCGAAGGCGTTGCACAGGACTGTTCAAGCTTCACTCGGTTCTTCTTCCAATCACAAATGGTTGTTTTACCAACACCCAGTTCCGTTGCCAGGTTAGATACATTCTCGCCATTCTCTATCCGCTTCAAAGCATTCAGTTTTTCTTTGAGAGTTAACGTTGTATGTTTCCGTTTACTCATGACGAAAATACGGACACCACTACACCTGAACGAATACAGTACAACTGTTTACGAGTGCCAGCGATCGATAACTAACATAACCAATCGCTTTGTGAGCCAACTGGCAGTTCACTGACCTCAGTCACTACAAAGGTCTCAACAACGCACAATAGCAAGGGCAGGGAGTGTGAGTGAGCCATTGTTCCCACGCTTCTTTCCCTTTGTTACCATGGGGTACCTACTTAATATGCTTGGTATACTTCATTCTAGAAACTCTTCACCGTAATTCCGGGTAATCCGAACAAATCGGTAATCCTAACAAGATCCAGTCCCAAATAGTTCGGATTAACGGGACTCTACTGTATATGTTAAAGCTGTATTGACAGTAAACCTATTTGTCAGTTTCTGAATGAGCTAAAGTATACTAAGTTATGCATTTTATCGTAGAGTAGGGTGACCAAATTATTTTCTGTGAAAACCGGGACACATTCCCCCGGGTGCCAATGGACACCTCATTACACATGTACCCAGGTTTCTTAATTATAAATATTAATGTTTTGTTGATACATTTTGTTAACCCGATTATTATAACTAATAAGAGGATGCAGAAGATTGATATAATCTAGATTATCTGTATAATTAATGAAATTTAATAGACGTATACAGTAATAAAGAAACGTATTACGATTTTACAAAATTTTACAGCCATTCAACTTTTAATCAATTAATATTAACGTGAGCTTTAATATTACTGAGCACTTGTAGATGGAATTGACTGTCCTTGGAGAAAAGGGTATTTTTCACTGCCTCCAGCCTTCTTGATCATGTCTTTGTTCTTTGAGACACAGTGATAAAACTCGGCACAATCCATTTTGTAGTTGTACAGGATCTGCAGGATTGCTTCAAGAGAGTCCACCTCCGTTCTGTTTCTTTCATCAGTCCACTGGAGATTCATGAACGAAAATATTATTTCCACATTGGCATTATGGGCTGGGATTGCAAAATTAATACCTTGCAATTATTACCAACTCAGAGTAATGCTTAAGACAGTCACAGCTTTAAAAAAAAACTCACCCACTTCTCATGACATTCCAATGGTGTTTTTTTTTCATCATTCCACTTGTGAAGACTTTCTTCAACAAAATTTGTCAGTATGCCGAACTGATGGAATCATCGATTTCAGTCTCTTTACTCTTCAAATAAGAAACTGTCTCTTCTACACTTTCCCATTTTGGCACTCTCTTCAGTAACATACAATCAAACACCGGCGATGAGGGTAAATATGAGGCGCTCCACTTGCTGAGATATTCTACACAAGTGTCATAAAATTTGTTAACTTCTTCCCTAAAACTCCTTTCCGCTGCTTCTGATACTTCTGCTCTTTTAAGGACAGATTTAACATTAAAAGAAATGAACTGCTGTTCTCTCCTCTTAATAAAAGTTTCCAGAGTATTTTTCAAAACATCATTTACCTCTATTACACTTTTCGTGCTTCCCACAATTTCCTTTATCCCATGCTGCAAAGTGCTAAGCTGACTGTGAATGAACCATAAGTAGGCTTCACTTAAAGGGTTACTGAAAAACTGAACCAATATTTTGGGGGCTTTGTCTTCATTTAGGAAAAAATCTTTTAACTGTTCTAACAGGCGGATTACTCTTTCAACTGCTGGAAACAGTGATAACCAGCGAGTTTTCGAGTGACACATTACATTCATATATCCAGTTCCCACATAATCACAGAACTCCTTAAGCCTCTCTGTTCTAACAGTATGTATGTCAAAGTGTGGGTATACCTGCATGACGATAGTTTCAGCATCACAGCTTGAACTGTCAGCAGATGTCTGCACGCTATTGTGTAAAACATGTGCAGGGCACCCTATGCCTTCAATGTTTTCATGCAATGTTGCCTTTAATTTGGTAAATACGTTGCATTTGCCTTGTCTTTTTAAACCACCAAAGTTTGTGTTGGTGTTGTCTCCACAAAATGCCACACATTTATTTTTCTCAAGATCAAACATTTCGATAGTATTCATACAAAATCTTGAAATTTCGTCAGATGTTTCATTAGGTAGGGAACTCACCTTCAAAAGTTTGGTCTGAATTCCCTGATTAATATCGAAAAACTGAACAACAAACGGAAATATTTTAGTGGCCTTATGATTGCTGGCATCAGTGGATATCCCGTAGAAAGAAGACTTTTTCATGTATTCAAGGCTTTCCTTTACACTCTGTGGAGCAATAACTCTTTTCACTAAGGCTGACACTATAGTTCTTGCTGAACTAAACTTTTTTTGCAGTGGAAGAACCATCAAACATAACGCTGTTAAGCTTACTAGTACAATAACTAGATCTATAAGTTTGGTGATGTTTTACCGTGTGGTAGGCTAGTGTAAGCTCGGCTGCTCCAACTTTCGTCTCTTCACTTGACTGATGTTTCACAAAATAATTTTGTAGAGTTTTACTGCAGCTCGGTGCACTGTATCTGTTAATGTGTTTCTTTGACCTGATGTGATCAACTATGTCGGAACGTCCACCATGACTTATACTAATAAAACAGTTACATACGGAACACTCTGCTTCGTAATCAAAACGACCTTTCTTAATGAAATTCCATTCCCTGGAATAACAGTCACTGAACTTGCAGGCACGTTTCGGCATTGCGTTTCACAGTACTGCAGCAATAATACCACTAATGTGAGAAAAAACTATTGCAGTTCGTCTGAGAAAACATCAACTGCTACACTGTTCTGACAATGAGAGTGTGAGTAAGCGGCGCGACAATCGGACGGTTTCATAGCTCTGTTACAATAATACAACTTACTACTTGTTCGCCAAAGTACCGCTCATAGTAAACTATTGCCTGAGTGTATCAATACTGATACTGTGATTACTAGTATGGGACAATGGAGGTTTTAGACAAATAAGCTAAAATATATTAATTTCTTGTGTTGTATTTCCTCTAATATAGCGAAATCCCAAAACATTTGAGAAAGTTTCACGAAATGTATTTAAAAACTGAATTCCGGGACTTTTGAGCGTCCCGAAACAAATTTTCGGGACACCGGAACACAGGGATGAAAACCGGGACAATCCCGGTTTCCTGGGACGTTTGGTCACCCTACCCTAGGGGCTATCTTTGCCTCATTTGTATTCTAGTCAAGTGACCATGTTGGTAGATATTACTACTTCAGTTGAACCATTTCCACAAACGGCACATTGTGTTGCTTGTTTACTGTGCGGGAATCGGCTTTCATACGCAGTGTAAACATGAACTATTTTGAATCCCCTTTTAAACGCTAACAGATTCGTGAAGTGTGAGAACTTGTCGTGAGTCGTGCTTGGGTAGCTCAGTCGGTAGAGCACTTGCCCGCGAAAGGCAAAGGTCCCGAGTTCGAGTCTCGGTCCGGCACACGGTTTTAATCTGCCAGGAAGTTTCATATCAGCACACACTCCGCTGCAGAGTGAAAATATCATTCTGGAAACATCCCCCAGGCTGGGGCTAAGCCATTTCTCCGCAATATCCTTTCTTTCAGAAGCGATAGTATTGTAAGATTTGCGGAAGAGCTTCTGTGAAGTTTGGCAGGTAGGAGACGAGGTACAGGCAGAATTGAAGGTGTGAGGAAGGGTTGTGAGTCATGCTTGGGTAGCTCAGTCGGTAGAGCACTTGCTTGCAAAAGGCAAAGGTCCCGAGTTCGAGTCTCGGTCGGGCACACAGTTCTAATCAGCCAGGAAGTTTCATATCAGCGCACACTCCGCTGCAGAATGAAAATCTCATTCTGGAAACATCCCCCAGGCTGTGGCTAAGCCATGTCTCCGCAATATCCTTTCTTTCATGAGTGCTAGTTCTGCAAGGTTCGCAGGAGAGCTTCTGTAAAGTTTGGAAGGTAGGAGACGAGGTACTGGCAGAAGTAAAGCTGTGAGTACCGTGCGTGAGTCGTGCTTCGGTAGCTCAGTTGGTAGAGCACTTGCCCGCGAAAGGCAAAGGTCTCGAGTTCGAGTTTCGGTCGGGCACGCAGTTTTAATCTGCCAGGAAGTTTCATATCAGTGCACACTCCACTGCAGAGTGAAAATCTCATTCTGGAAATTTCTTTGACATAAATATTTGACATATCAGCTTTGACAAAGAAATATGATAGTGTGATACCGGCCTTAGACGTTCACAACTGTGTATTAATTTTGCAGGGGATCACATTCAGCATATCCCATACATGTATTTCTCACCGTAGTTTCCATGGTGAGTAAATGGCAAGTCCACTTCAGCTCTTCGTTTGTGTAATTTCACTGCATTTCCTTTGAACTTATATGGACTACTTTTATCGGCGCCAGCCTGCACTTGTTGCGGTGATTGATATGTATCACCATACTGGACGTTCATCGCCGACGGATTTAAGTAGGTTTGGTATGTTCACTTTTCAGAAAACTGTGGCAGAGTGTTGTTCTTCGTTGGTGCAAGTGGGGCAGACTTGGAAATGGTATTGTGGCCGCGTTTCGCTTGTCTGTAGTATGCTACCGCCTGTAAGGCATTCCTAACCTCAATTATAACAGTACTGCCAACTTACAGAACAATGGCGCGAAATGTCGATTTTTAAATACGCTTCTGTTATGTCAAGGACACTACATGCGGCTTTCAAACAGGAGAGACCATACCCTAGAATAAGACAGGCTCCAGATCAGCAATACGTAGTAAACGATACAGAAACAAACACAGACACTGACCCGGATGCTATATCACATGTGGTGTCACCGCCAGACACCACACTTGCTAGGTGGTAGCCTTTAAATCGGCCGCGGTCCGTTAGTATACGTCGGACCCGCGTGTCGCCACTACCAGTGATTGCAGACCGAGCGCCGCCACACGGCAGGTCTAGAGAGACTCCCTAGCACTCGCCCCAGTTGTACAGCCGACTTTGCTAGCGATGGTTCACTGACAAATACGCTCTCATTTGCCGAGACGATAGTTAGCATAGCCTTCAGCTACGTCATTTGCTACGACCTAGCAAGGCGCCATATTCAGTTACTATTGATATTGTGAATCATGTACCGTCAAGAGCGACGCTCATCATTAATGGATTAAAGTTAAGTATTCCACCAGCTACGTCCGTTTTTCTAAAGTCTAGTTTCCTTGTCCTGTTCCAGACCTCACGCCAGCCTGCGTGAGCTAAAACGCGTGCCTTTTGGCTTCCTCTAATAATACGGTGTTGACTCTCCTGCCAACCCACGGGAAATGAAGCAAGATACACATACAAACATAGTAAAAGTAAGCTAAGATTTTCCAGCACTAAATGGAATCAGTCTATCTCTCTATGCACTTGGTTCTTATACCATTACATAATATGTGACATTTTTTCTTCTTTTGCTGCATCAGATATGATTGGTTCGAACTTTTACCGAGCCATCGCACCTGATGCAGCAGTCTATGACGTTTTAAAGCAACTCGCAATCTCCGCTGTTACCGTTAGTTGGAAAACACATTGAAACATACTTAATCAATATATTATTAATCAAGTATTAGCAGAGCCAAGACCACATTTGTAACATGAATATGAACCTGGTATCTGTTCTTTTGGACACGTCCGGAAGAACAGATACCACCTTCATACAGATAAGGCTTACCGGCCAATGATCTTCTACAGTGCGGATGCACTAACATTGCTCAAACTCTTACAGAAATCGGTAGACTGCTGCGAGTAATGAGTGTGGTGGGCAGGGTCACTAAAAATGTAGTGTGTGGACAGTTAGTTGGAAGTGTGGGTCTCACGAGGAGCGTGCCAGAAATAAGTCCTTGCAGTTGCACTGCCCTCTGTGTCCTCGATGGCTCAGTCGGATAGAGTGTCTGTGACGTAAGCGGGAGATCCCGGGTTTGGGTCCTGGACGGGGCACATATTTTCTACTGTCCCCGTTGATATTTATCAACGCCTGTAAGTAGCTAATGGTCTGGATTTCATTGCAATTTCACATTTGTAACAGGTTTATACCAAACACACAGAATGTTTAACAGCGGCCTCCTGCAGACCGACAGTTAAGGCACACCAAATACAAATCGACATCGAGAGAGTGGCCCTGTCATATGACACTCGCGGTGTATACGCTGAAATTAAATGTAAAAAATACGGCTTCTTTAGTGGGCGTCGCCCTACTGCAGTGTCACACATGACGAATAATTAGGAAAACAGTAGAACGTCTGTGTAGGGCCATGTTTTTACCTACGATTGTCACTTGGCTGAATGTGTATAAGGCTGTGTGGCATCGTGCAAACACACATATATCATCACAGTAGCTGTGTATCTCTAACAAAGACGGCGTTTGTCCTCACATCGGTGACGATTTCGCCCCCGGGTGGGCTCGAACCACCAACCTTTCGGTTAAAAGCCGAACGCGCTAGACCATTGCGCCACGGAAGCCGTCGTTTCCACTACCTTCTGCTCTGTTTATCAATGCAACTCGTATACCTTCTCAGAATGGTAGCATCTGCTTACGCCTCTTCACGTGGATCACGTGCATGCACACTGTAGCGAGGCTCATAAACCAATGACATCGCCAAGCACGACATTTTATTACAAAATGCATACAAAACAGTGTTCAGCCTACGTATTAAGAAAACCTCTGAGGCAAGTAAAATACCTGTCATAGGCTGTAGAGCTTCCCTTTCATTCAGTGTAGTGCCATGTGTTAGATGCTGCTCGAGCTTATTCTTTCCTTTCTTATTATTCTCATCTCTTATTTCTTTGATTCAGCACAATTTTAGTTTAAAATACATCCACAACCTATTACATCTCTTATTTATTATCATTATATAAGCTAGCAACAAATTTAAACAATGCTGCATACATACATTCGCACTTTTTTAGACTTCTATTCTTTTATGCTATCGTTTTGTAAAATTCTCAAAAAATGTACTAGTAATGAAACAGTAAAACTGAATTTGTGCGATGTGACATGTAAAATCACCAAATGTATGACTTGCTATATAATAAGAGGCAGAGAGTCTTTACTTCCAAAATAAATAAAGCCATGTTATGGTATGTTAACCGGGGACCTAGAAACGACGGAGATGCTCTGTCCCCGCCGCAGCCGCAGTGGTCCAGAACCCCACGACGACTACCCCAGTCCACTTCACCCCTCCGCCGCCCCACACCGAACCCAGGGTTATTGTACGATTCGGCCCCCGGTGGACCCCCCAGGGAACGTCTCACACCAGACGAGTGTAACACCAAATGTTTGCGTGGTAGAGTAATTCTGGTGTACGTGTACGTGGAGACAGTGTTTGCGCAGCAATCGCCGACACAGTGTAGCTGAGGCGGAATAAGGGGAACCAGCCAGCATTCGTCAAGGCAGATGGAAAACCGCCTAACAACCATCCACAGACTGGCCGACTCACCGGACCCTGACACAGATCCGCCGGGCGGATTCGTGCCGGGGACCAGGCGCTCCTTCCCGCCCGGAAAACCGTGCGTTAGACGGCACGGCCAACCGGGCGGGCAATGAAGCCCTACTAATATCATAGATGGGAAAGCAACTCTTGTCTGTACCGCTTTCACGACTATACCGCTGAACCGCTTTTGATAGGTTTGATATGGAGATTGCTTGAACTCTAAGGAAGACTAGAGGCTACTTTAAAAAGTTGTATTTTTTTTAGTATTGTAAACATTTTTAAATATGGTTTACGTCAGTGGCATGCAGGTGACGTTGCTATGATGGTCTCCGACCGTTAGTGTCTATAGATTTTTCCATGGCTGTGCAAATCTAAGGGTTTGTCCGTTTCACGATAATTCCCGCAAACGTGACGCCATTCTGACGTGACGCCCAATATCAACGACAGCATGAACGGCTGTTGACTTTCATTAGCATTCGATACAAGTCTCACACAAGATTCCATGCGGGCGCACCTGAGATTTACAAAAACACGTCATTCTTGGAATGATTTACTATAATTATTGCTATTAGCCGGCCGTTGTGAGCGAACGGTTCCAGGCGCTTCAGTCCGGAACGAAGCGGCTGCTACGGTCGCAGGTTCGAATCCTGCCTCGGGCATGTATGTGTGTGCTCTCCTTAGGTTAGTTAGGTTTAAGTAGTTCTAAGTTCTAGGGGACTGATGACCTCAGATGTTGTTTTCGTTTTATTAGAGTCATTTGAACCATTTTTTGAATTATTTTTATAGTAAAATGTCATGTAATCATTTATCGACGGCTGGCCGGAGTTGCCGTGCGGTTCTAGGCGCTACAGTCTGGAGCCGAGCGACCGCTACGGTCGCAGGTTCGAATCCTGCCTCGGGCATGGATGTGTGTGATGTCCTTAGGTTAGTTAGGTTTAAGTAGTTCTAAGTTCTAGGCGACTGATGACCTCAGATGTTAAGTCCCATAGTGCTCAGAGCCATTTGAGCCATTTGTCGACGGTTAATGCCTTCATATAAGAGTGCTCTCTTAGGAGTAGTTGTTGTCGTGAGTAATTTAGAAATTAAGAATGAAACACGCTTGTTTTGTTATCTGCAGTTTGTCGCTTCAAGATAACAGGGCACTCAAAATTTATCACAAACATGTCACCACTGTCATTAAATCTCAGTTAATAACGTATCAACGATATAACCGTTCAAGAGAGAATAAGATAACAAAGACAGGAGACATAAATGGCACAATGAAGTGTAAGTATATTGGATAAAGTTGTAGTTCATGGAGTCGAAAAATGTGGGTTCGTATCCTGCCAGATGCATTTTTTTTCGTGTTATTAGAGTTCTTAACACGGTCCGGGACTATCCTATGAATGTAATAATGAATGCGATATTCGATGTTATTTACATACCATTGATTTGAGAACGAAAGAGGAAATAAATATTTGTCGATTTCCGAGTGTGTGGTTAGCCAGCAACCTAAGAGTACAGCTTTAAATGCCACGACTAAAACGAACTAAAGTAAAATTCTTGTTTTTTTTTCTTCTCACAAACATTTCTTTATTTCCGTATTTTTGGCGAATTCCGAGTGTGTAGTTAGGCAGTAACCTAAGAGGACAGCTTAAATTGCTGCGATTGAATCGAGAAGCAATAACATTCGTATTGTTCCTTGTCACAAAGTCGACAGCCGATCTTGCGGTCGTCGATATTCCGCGTGACATCAAAATGACGTCACGTTTGCGGGAATTATTGTGAAACGATCTTTACCCCAAATTCAATGTTGATTGAAGTGTTGAGTGCTATTGACAAGGGATTTTAAATTGATTCCGTATTTCTAGATTTCCAGAACGCTTTTGACACTGTCCCACACAAGCGGCTTGTAGTGAAATTGCGTTCTTATGGAATATCGTCAGTTATGTGACTGGATTTGTGATTTCCTGTCAGAGAGGTCACAGTTCGTAGTAATTTACGGAAAGTTATCGAGTAAAACAGAAGTGATTTCTGGCGTACCCCAGGGTTGTGATATAGGCCCTTTACTGTTCCTTATCTATATAAATGACTTGGGAGACAATCTGAGCAGCCGTCTTAGGTTGTTTGCAGATGACGTTGTCATTTACCGGCTAGTAAAGTATCTAAAGATAACAACAAATTGCAAAACGATTTAGAAAAGATATCTGTCTGGTGCAAAAATAGGCTATTGATCCTAAATAATGAAAAGTGTGAAGTCATCCACATGAGTGCTAAAACTAATGTGTTAAACTTCGGTTACGCGATAAATCAGTCAAATCTAAAGGCCGTAAATAACTAAATGCCTAAGAATTAGAATTACGAACAACTTATGTGAAAACACCCACAGTTTCGGTCATCTTGTGAGCTCCAAGGCGTCCGCGGTGCCTTCCTGTGCATCGGGCGGGCGTCACGGCCTGTCCTGGAGGGATGTATGGGATTCTTCGCGTCTCTGGAAGTGGCCTCGTGTTCAACCGACGACATATGAAACGTCCCCTTAGAAAAATTATACAAGACTGTGCTTAAACTGACACACAATATTTTTATTAGCGCAACGCAATCTGACTTTCAAAAATCCCTACAAAAGAATGGCCCTTACTAACATTAACCTGTACCTTTCATAAATCACTTACCTCACAAAACGCTACTCAAGCTACTGCAATACAGCGAGCGCCACTACTGCCAGCTAAATAAAAGATTCAAACTACGGAAGGCACTAACTACTGATAGGCATAGTTAGCAAATGAAAGATATTAATAGAGAACAAACAATGTATTTACCTTAATAGTCATAATATATATAGCAGTTCATGACAAATTACAAAACTCCGCCATCTCTCTCCCCACATCCACCACTGCTGGCGGCTCACCTCCACCTGCGCAACGCTACGCGCTGTTGACAGCCAGCTGCCTAATACTACAATGGCGAGTATTACAACAATGCAAAGCAGCCACAGACTGCACACAGCACAGCCAGTGATTTTCATACAGAGGTGGCGTTACCAATAAAAAACCTAAACAGCCTACTTACACTTAAAATGGAAGGAAGACGTAGAAAATATTGTGGGAAACGCTAACCAAAGCCTGCGTTTTATTGGCAGAACACTTAGAAATTGTAGCAGATGTATCAAATAGACTGCCTACACTACGCTTGTCCGTCCTCTTTTAGAGTATTGTTGTACGGTCTGGGATCCTTCCCAGATAGGATTAAAGCCGTCGACCCACGACCGTGCTGTCGAACGTCAACGTGGAGCGTGCCAAGTTCGATGTGCTGTCGAACGCTCAGGGACGATGCGACTCGTACACACGGTACGTGGGCCCCAACGTGGTATACGCGACCGCAACACACTCCAGCGGCAGTTGACGGACGTTTCTAGTTCGTAAATCACACTGTTTACTAAACGGACACGCATAAAAATTTGCACGTTAGCTCTATTAAAACGCACATTTCCTCCAATGTCCACGAAAAGGAAAGTACCAATTCCAATCAAAAAGGATACAGTCTTATAAAAGTTCCATTACAAACAGTGCGATACAAATTTGCAATAGTTCTCCACATAAGATAAATATTATTTCATCATTTCCACATTTCAGTAAAACCCTAAGGTCATTCTTACTTGATCATTGTTCCTACCCACTAGCAGAATCTTTAAAATACATGAATTACGAAACGTAAACGTAAAAGGGAGCAAAATAGATTTGTACAAGAAGCGCAAACTATCCTGTAGATAAAGCCAATCGAACAAACTCACTCCTCAAAAAACAGGTGAACTTATATTTTCATAGCATCAAATACACTACTGGCCATTAAAATTGCTACACCACGAAGATGACGTCCTACAGACGCGAAATTTAACCGACAGGAAGAAGGTGCTGTGATATGCAAATGATTAGCTTTTCAGGCCATTCGCACAAGGCTGGCGCCGGTAGCGACACCTACAACGTGCTGACAGCACGATTTCTCATACACAAACAGCAGTTGACCGGCGTTGCCTGGTGGGCGATGTTGTGATGCGTCGTGTAAGGAGGAGAAATGCGTACCATCACGTTTCTGACTTTGATAAGGGTCGGATTGTAGCCTATCGCGATTGCGGTTTATCGTATCGCGACATTGCTGATCGCGTTGCTCGAGATCCAATGACTGTTAGCAGAATATGGAATCTGTGGGTTCAGGAGGGTAATACGGAATGCCGTACTGGATCCCAACGGCCTCGTATCACTAGCAGTCGAGATGACAGGCATCTTATCCGCACGGCTGTAACGGATCGTGCAGCCACGTCTCGATCCCTGAGTCAACAGATGGGGACGTTTGCAAGACAACAACCATCTGCAGGAACAGTTCGACGACATTTGCAGCAGCATGGACTATCAGCTCGGAGACTGTGGCTGCGGTTGCCCTTGGCGCTGCATCACAGACAGGAGCGCATGCGATGGTGTACTTGACGACGAACCTGGTTGCACGAAAGGCAAAACGTCATTTTTCGGATGAATCCAGGTTCTGTTTACAGCATCATGATCGTCGCATCCGTGTCTGGCGACATCGCGGTAAACGCGCATTGGAAGCGTGTATTCGTCATACTGGCGTATCAGCCGGCGTGACGGTATGGGGTGCCATTGGTTACACGTCTCGGTCACCTCTTGTTCGCATTGACGGCACTTTGAAAAGTGGACGTTACATTTCAGATGTGTTACGACCGGTGGCTCTACCCTTCATTCGATCCCTGTGAAACCCTACATTTCAGCAGGATAATGCACGACCGCGCTTGTTGCAGGTCCTGTACGGGCCTTTCTGGATACAGAAAATGTTTGACTGCTGCCCTGGCCAGCACATTCTCCAGATCTCTCACCAATTGAAAACGTGTGGTCAATGGTGGCCGAGCAACTGGCCAGCCACTACTCTTGATGAAGTGTGGTATCGTGTTGACGCTGCATGAGCAGCTGTACCTGTACACGCCATCCGAGCTCTGACTCAATGCGCAAGCATATCAAGGCCGTTATTGCGGCCAGAGGTGGTTGTTCTGGGTACTGATTTCTCAGGATCTATGCACCCAAATTGCGTGAAAATGTAATCACATATCAGTTCTAGTATAATATATTTGTCCAACGAATATCCGTTTACCATCTGCATTTCTTCTTGGTGTAGCAATTTTAATGGCCAGTAGTGTAGCTTTATACAAGTAGCGCAAGCTGCCCTGTAGTATAACAAACTGACTCCTCAAAAAACGGGTGAAATTATATTTACATAACATCAAATATTACAGTATACACTTATATTAAACTAATAATAAAGCATTAGAACCTATTAAAAACGCGAACGTTAGGAAAAAAATTTTGACGCGTCGAGGCGCGAAACACGACCACTGCAAGCATCATATTGAGCATCGTTCACGCTTCCCACCAAGTTACATTGACAACGTATCCAGGGTGTCCTAGCATGTTCGCACTTTCTAAAAATATTAATCGTAGGTATGTTACTAATTCAAATTTAATTATAACAAATTGAACCAAGAACAGTGCGTTTTTGGTGGATTTCAGTGTGTTGTAGACTTTAAATGGCATACTCTCATAATAACCAAGTTACAATAATTCTTTTGCCACGAATATTATGTTTCGAATTATTTTATTGCAGCGAATCACACAGTTAACAACGGGTTTTCCAGTGATTCTCAATTTGCTGGTGCTCAGAAACGGCATATATACGTATAGGATTGAACTGAATGTCAATATGGCGCCTCACAGCTTTGTGCTGAAGGGGGATGGCGCGGACGTGACGTAGATGGCGTTCTGCCATCCCATTGGTCAACGCTCAGACGCACGCTCAAAATATCTGACATGCTACATATCGCTATGCACGTTCGGAAAGACTCCCGAACGTGTTATTCGACGCCATGACGTCAGAAACTCGGCACGCTCAATGCTCAACGTTCGGATGGACGGTCCGTGTGCCGACGGCTTTACGGAGTGCGTCGAGAAAGTTCAAAAAACAGCAGCACGTTTTGTGTTATCGTGCAATATAGGAAAGAGTGTCACGGATACGATAAAGGATTTGGAGTGGACGTCATTACCGGAAAGACTTTCTCGTTGCGGCGGAATCTCCTCAAGAAGCCGCGGGAGGTAGCCGCGCGGTCTGGGGCGCCTTGCCACGGTTCGCGCGGCTCTCCCTGTCGGAGATTCTAGTCCTCCCTCGGGCATGGGTGTGTGTGTGTGTGTGTGTGTGTGTGTGTGTGTGTGTGTGTGTTGTCCTTAGCGTAAGTTAGTTCAAGTTAGATTAAGTAGCGTGTAAGCCCAGCGATCGATGACCTCAGCAGTTTGGTCCCACAGTGCGACGGCGCGGTTACCTTCGTCCTTCACCTGTGCCTACCTGTGAACTCGTTGCAGCAGATCGCCGGTAGGAAAGCCGAGCAGAAACCTACCGTACTGAAACTCGCACCAGGCTGCATACAATGTAACTATTCTAATCATTGGGAAAAAGTTTTAATTTTGAATGAAAGGTGGAAATACTGGCAAAACTTCGGTATATTCTGAACCTTGAGATGTACACGTTCACTGCCAAGCCCGTGCTAATCCTAACACAGTAATGCACAAACCCCAAATTTATGGTAACGTATTTCCGGAAATCTGAGCAGCTCCTAAGCACGGATTATTTTTAAAATAAAATATTCGCCATACTACACTCATGCTCATAAATTAACGATAATTGCAGAATGTGGTGCCACACAACGTGGCACTACACAAAACTGGCGCTAATAGCTTAGGCACATAGGGAACACACACGACACAGATCTGTAAGCCCACGGTATTGGTGATAAGTTGAGAAAAGCGTCCCGAAACACATGTGGTACGAAAGCCACTGTTTCCTGCGCATGTACCCCGACATCAATATGGGATCACCATGCACACGTACACAGGCCGCACAACGGATTGGCATACT